>NW_019174404.1:21400255-21597803 GCF_002260705.1 Seriola dumerili
TGGGGTGTGTGTGTGTGTGTGTGTGTTTTTGGGGGGGGGGGGGGGGGGGGGGGGAGAACCTCAGTGATGAGACATAATCAGTAAAACTTCTCTGCATTGTTCTCAGTCACAGATCTAACAGTGGTGGGCCGGACACAAGTATCAACATGCAAACTGAAGACGTCTGTACGTCCAATTATGGACGACTGTGGGGGGGTATTGAGGCGTGTGCACATGTCCAGTTCCACGCATGACTGAGATTTATAAAGAAGGACCAGGTGTATGTGCAGATTTACATTTAGTCCGTATGGCAGTTGTTAGTTGTGTGTATGGCCGGAGTAATCATCTCCACCCATACACAACCACCTGACACCATCACACTTCCATCCTGTGATAAATAAGACAATATCTTCATTTGCTGCTTCAGACTGTGATTTATTAAAAACGTCCAACTTCAGTCACAAGGTCAGGAACAAACCCTCACTGACTTACTGAGATGACTGGATAAATGAACCTCAAACAACCGAAGATGACTCATTGTCAGATGTTGAACAGTGAAATGTGAAGGCTGGTTTGAGAGCCTACCTCAGTGCTCTACATGTCCTCTGAAGCTGAAACAGAATCCTCCATACCAATGGTTCAAATAGAAACATGTGTTACTCAGTCTCAGTTCTGGCAGCGGTTCTCCACTAAAGAGTATTTGGAACAGAATGTCATGCATCTACTAGCAATCATGTGTGGAAGATAATTTGCTCCCTTGAAGAGTTTGAATCCCTCCCATGATATGACTGTAACAGTCCCCTTTTTAAATATGGTTTACTTGACATGGTGAACCTTTAGCCCTCAGATACAGTATATGTTGAAAGATACAAGACCAGAGAGGTGAGAAGTGAGCAAAGCCAGATTACACATAATACTCCACAAATGCACCAGACACCATTAAAACAGAACTTAGAGGCTTTTTAAGGCTGTGTTAGAGAGGTCAGGTCTGTAGAGACAGTTACAGTTAGCTACTTGTCCATTGCTTAGTCATTGGCATAATGATATAACAATGTGATTGTCATTAAAAACAACCCATGTGAGTGTTTTTCGGATCAATCTCCACCTGATCAGTCACCACCCATCAAACAGGATGACAGTGTTTATCAGTGTCTTCTCAGACTTCCTGTTCTGAGGATGGAGCATTTCTGTTTATGGTCATGTGAACCATTTAATTTGTTTGAACTAAATATGCAATTCCTGTCCCAATACAAAGTTCATGAAGTTTAACAACAAGTTTAATATCTGGGTAGAAAGGCACCACCTATACGAAATATAAAATTAATTTTGTACTGATTAACCAAAAATCTTTTAATTTTAGCTATATATAACAGTGTATTCTTACATTACTTAGTGAGGTTGTGTGTTTAAAATTTACAAATATTCGTCCATATTTACCCTTAGAGAATATCCTAACTCAGGATGAGAGCTGGGTAAACCTCAGATCCCATATTTTACACCTCTTAAGTTTTGACAGCACAAAGAAGATACAGATCTCTCTCTCTCTGGCTTCTCTCTGGAGCTCCACCAGGTCTCTGAGCCTCTCTTCTGACTGGCTGATTTTCTCAGCGATGCGTGACCAGGCAACCACAGGTAACAAAAAAGGTGAGTCTGGGTGTGCCATGCTGGGGGCGTGGCTGAGGGTAATGACTGTTGTAGTTGTGACATCACAAAGTTATTGAAGTCCTGACAGCTTGTTTTAAAGCTTTGTTTCTGTATACTTGTATTATATGATACTATAGGGTTTATGATACTACAAGTTTGAAATAATTATGGCTTATAATACAATGGTTTATAATAGGTTTATGATACTATAGTTTATTGATTCTATGGTTATTATTTACAATAGGCTTATAATACTATGATTTATAATACTACAGCTGATGAGGAGAGTATTCATCACTAGCCTCTTTACCCTGGCAGTGAGTAAAAAAATCCTCCGTCTGAACGAACCACAGCACTGAAACTGCTAGATGAAACTAAAATAAGGTCTCAGTTCTGGTCCTCTTAGACCTCAATGCAACGTCTCATACGATTGATCATAATATCCTAATCAATCGTGTTGAAAATTTGATCAGTCTTTCTGACTGTGTGTTAAACTGAGACAGTTCTACGTCTGAGATCATGTGTCAGAAACATGACATCTGATGTCTTGCTGCATTATTATTCTCACTGTACATGCTGCCACTTGGGGACATCATCAGAGAGCACAATGTATGTCTCCATAGTTACGCTGATGACACACAACTGTACATCCATGAACTCCATTACTACCTGTCTTCTAAAAATAAATAAATGGATGAACAATAATTTCTATAAATTAAATGAAGACAGACCTGAACTGATGGTGGCAGACGTTCATAATGCCACCTGGTATGTGGCACATATTAAACAGTGCAACAACGTGTGCTATCTGGCACACCAGTTTTTAATGGCACAAAACACAAGGCATTGAGGGAACCACTGGCTGTTCCGTACAGGTGTGAATAGCTGAATAGCTGCCATGTGACTATATTTTCCCAGGTGCATATAGACAATCCCCAATATTAACTGTACTCCATAACCACTCCCACACCACCCTGAGACCTGCATCAACTCAATGTGACAGTTCAACCCTATTAAAGATCATAGTGAAACAGAAACATCTGTGGTGATGCAAAGGAAAACAATAACGTTTTTCTCACATCAAGTCTAGCTACATTTCAGGTTCATGTGATGGTTACCACAGATACCACACATGTGTACATTCTTACATTCTGATTGTGTCAGGCTGATTTCACCAGGTTTCTCTCACAACATAAATAATACTGAGTGCAGTCTTTGTATAAAGAATTCAATGTTCTGAAGTGGATTTGAATTTGCCTCACCTGTGTAACCTATGAACTGCAGCCTCACAACAGGTGATCTGTTTTGGGGTCCTCATTGAACACAGTCATGTTGGACTCTTGCCTTGCAGTAGTTTGATCAGTTGGACAGAATATCATGTTGTTCCTTGTAAAAAGTGACAGAGCAGAGAAACAAGGGCAGACCATACAGATGTCCACAACCACTGCTGATAAGATTTCTGGAGTACGGCAGCAGAGCTGCAGTTTTGGGAACTAATAAGGAGAGGTACTTTTCAAAAGGCTATGTTTAGCTTGATTGTTGGCCATCTGTGCCTAAGCTGAAAAATATTTAAAGGAGCCCTTTGTGCCAGTGAGAGAAATAATTGATTTCTTATGAACACAGCCACTTGTCCAGAGAGCTCCTGCTAAATGAAACATCATAATGTAGGAATGTCTAACATGGAACCAAAGCTTTCGATTAATTATAGACAAATTTGTCAGGAAAAATTATCACAGATTAATGATGCCTCTTGATACCATACAGGATGTGGACAATTGTGTGTGGGACACTATCTACCTGTGTCCAGGTGCTTTGCCAAAGACAGATGAAGCAACAGAGTCTGAGGGATGAAGCTGGATGTGACTGAAAAATCAATAAAGAACCTCTGCAACTCTGCTATTTTAACAATAATGATTTGTCCCACCACCGAGACAAAGTCTCAGTTGTTCTCTTGTTGTTCTCCAACTGTTTCATTTTCTTCTCCCAGTGATGCTCTAATAACTGGACCAGTTTACTTGTACCTATAACACCCAATCTTGTGAATTCATCTAAGACATCACAGCTGGTCTTCAGGAACATCTTGTCTACCAGTTGTGATAAATGCATTAGTTCACTCTTCATCCAATTTATCATATACTCTGAGAATCACCCAGATTTGTTTATTAAATCTAACAGGGGCAAAATAAGTTTTAGGATTCATTTGATGAAAGGATGAGATTTGTTCCCCATCTGTTTATAGAAAGCCTAATCTTCCTGTAATGCTGGGTCAAAACACCAATTCATCTTTCCACTGTTGTGTCTTCTGCTATCCATTATTCATTCATTCATTGACCAGTCTTCCTAGCAGGATTTACATCATCAACAGAACAGCCCACAGCGTGATAGCAGTAACAGGGATGCATAAAGAAACTTCAACTAGAGCCGATACATCACCCTCCAGAACATGGTAATACACAGCACGACCTCTAAACTGAAGATCACATCGTGAAAGAGATTTGGAGAGATGACTTAAAGGAGAATCATTCTGAAACAGAACAGGAGAGGGGCCACAGAGATCCTCCAGGCAGAGAAGCGATGCCTTTTACAGAATTCATGGAGAAAAGGACCAGGAAAAGGAGGGCTTGAAGAACGTGTCGAACTAGATTAAGGTAAGATTCACACACCTGAGATGAACTGAAAGGATGCTGGGAAAAAACAACGGTGAGCTCCTTCCAGGACCTCTTCAATGGCCGGGGTCTGCTGGAGGAGAAGAGGACCACCAATACACTGCAAACCACCGAGCACGAGCTGGAGGAATACACCAAAGACCAGTTCAATAACATCCAAAAGGAGAGCCCCCTCGAGTCCCTCACCCATCTGAGCCCTCTTTGCAGTTTGACACCCCTCCACTCAAATGGTCTTTAGTCAAACAGGTGGTAGAGCGAGTGAACGCTGCATCAGCACAAATGATGTACTCTATGGGGTATACAAGACCTGCTCAAGAATACTGAGGCTTCTGGAGGCTAATTAGCACTGCTGGGAAAGATGAGGCAACACCAGTCGTCTGAAGGTAAGAGTTCCAGGGTTTCTTGGCTGTGTGGAACACTCAGCCATGATCTGGGAACAATTCAGACAGCCAAGCACAACAATTAAGATCTCGACATGATTTGGTTGGATCTTGCAAATGCCTACATTTCTGCTCTCCACCAGCTCATCACTTTCACTATCAACTACTTCCATTTACCACCATGCATCCAGAGCCTAGTAGCCAACCATTGCAATAATGTCCATGTCTGCTTCACAACCCAGGAGATCTCAACTGTATGGCACCAGCAGGAGAAAGGAATGATTGATCCATCTCTCGTCCTGCTCAAAGCAGCATTTGAGCCTATCCTAATTGGTGGAAGAGAGATGGGCCAAGGACTCAGATCCCAGTCAGGTAAATGACTACAATGATGATGTCA
This sequence comes from Seriola dumerili, assembly GCF_002260705.1. Classification (NCBI taxonomy): domain Eukaryota; kingdom Metazoa; phylum Chordata; class Actinopteri; order Carangiformes; family Carangidae; genus Seriola; species Seriola dumerili. The sequence goes on from NW_019174404.1 coordinate 21,405,322, forward strand.
CAGCTCTCATTCAGACAGCAGCATGCACGTCCTGACTCCTGAAAAGGCTTGCAGGGCTGCTAACATGGGTCCAAATGGAAATAAAACCAACCAAGTCCCAAAGTCTCTCACTCCAGAAAGGTGTCAGGAACAACAACATCTCCTTCTCAGTCAATGGCGAAATCTTGTTATATCTGACCTGTTCAATAAGCACATGGCAGCATCTCTTAAATCCTATTCCTGAGCAAGATCGACCAAAGCTTTCCACCAAGGAAATTCAAGGTCTAATGTTTCTAATTCACCTAATACCAACTGATATGGCTCCCAAAGGTGTGTTGACATCACCTCAACAATAGCTCTGAAGGCGGACTCAAAAGCCAACAACTACATCCATGAATGGCTGGGCCTTCCTCAGTGTCTGGGAGTGAGAAAAACTCCATTAGCTGGGGCTACAAAAAGGAGAAGGGGAGGCTTGTGTCTGAGCTGGGAGCATCTGTCCAAAACACCAAGGCCTAAGTTCATACAGATCTCAGACAGTAGTCCAGGCCATCAATCGAATGAAACACCAGGAGATTGTATGAATGCTGCAGCTATGCAGGACTGGTTTCGGATTGAGAAGAGCACATAAGATGCGGTCCAAAGCCACAAAGAAAGAAAAGATAAAACCTTGTGATTTCTGAAGTTGTAAAGATGGTAGAAGAGAGCAAAAAACCAGAGCTGTGAGAAGAGACCTGCCAAGTCTGCAACTCCCAGAACCTCCACGTGTTTCATTAGGGAGACGTACTTGCTGCTGGTTCACCAGGTTAAAGCAACAAAACATCAGAGAAAGGTGGCTCCTGGCTGATGACCCTGCACCACTGGAGGTGCATCATGCAGACATGTCCAGCAGGACTCACCTGTGTTCACATCTTATCTCTGCCCCCGCCAGACAGGAAGACGTCATCACAGGATCCAGTTGAAAATCATCTCCTTTTTTTTTTTTTTTTTTTTCAGGCTTTTTGTGCCTTTATTGATAGTGCAGTAGAGAGAGACAGGAAATGGGGAGGCAGAGAGAGGGGGGAGGACATGCAGCTAAGGGCTTGTCCGATGCGGAACTCGAACCGGGGTTATCTGCAGCGAGGACTGTAGCCTCTACACATGGGGCAGATGCTCATCCAACTGAGCTACTCGACGCCCCAAAATCATCTCCTTTTTAAATCTCTTCTGCTCTGTCTTCATCAGAATGGAGATACAGGAGGTTTTCTCTGTTTAACACCTGTGTTTACCTGAAGTCTGAGTTTGAACTTGGACTTGCCAGACCAGTGTGTTGCACTGCTGACCTAAACCTACACGGATAGAAGGTGTCAGTATCCTAGAGACTGATGAACCAATTATAACTCTTAATAACACTTCTGTGACATTGTCCAATCAAACTGTGCTGCATGTCTCTGAGCACACTAATATGTCTTTGTTTCCTCTCCTCCTGAGATGTGACCAGTGCTCTGTAGAAATAACTGGTGTATGCCTTAAACTCATAGAAGCCAACACATGCAAACAGCTTTATGAACATATATGGTTTAATGGAACACCTCTGGTACGGACATGGCCTCTCTCATATGACTGCTAAAGATTGTAGATTAAAAAAACACTTGGTCCTGTGGGTAGGTTTTAGCTTCAGAGTAACATTTCCCAGTATGCACTGAACAAAGGAGCTGGAAATATAAACCATGTGCGTCCACAGCAGTCCCAGCAGCTGAAGTGTTTTCTGTTGTAGTTATGTGCCCCATACTCCTGGTGATTAGGCTGTATCGTCATTATAATACACTCCCCGCAGCAGCTGACTGGCCACAGTGTGAAACCTCCTGTTTTATCTGCAGTCTCTGTGCTGGTGTGGGAGCGTACAGTAAATGTGGGTAAGAAACTGTGCCAAAACAAACACAGCTAAATATCTTTACCATGCTGAACTGATTAAGTCCCAAACCTGGTCCTGGGATTGACTGACAGGGAATAAGCTGTGTGCACAGCTGATGTCATCAGTTATACATGCACTGCCTGCTGTGGGCTCTGAAGACTGTGTGACTGCACTGAGTTCTGATTGTTCACCACATCGTCTGCTGTTCAGACATATTTATTGTTTGTTCATGGACACTGGGCCTCATGCAGCATTAATATATATGAACAGATTAAATCTCAACAGACATGTACAAGGGACGAAAGAGAATTTGTGCCATTCAACAACAATTCAATTATCTTGAAGGACGAGTGGTCCAGACCTGTTATACAAGTGATAAACAGATAGATTTATTATTTTTATTGGCAGACTTCTGCAAGTCAGTAGTCGCTCTCACTCAGCTGCTGCAGGATCTTTCTGTAGGTTGCTGTCCAGTATCATCCACTGTTGCACCCAACAGTGTAGCATCACCCCTTGTAGGCTATTATTTTCTCATCTAATGTCTCCATGTCAGTCACGTTCCCTTTACCTCCTCTTGAATTAGTCATGGAGCTCTTTGCTTTAGAGAGACATTTATAGCTTCGTCAGCCACACCTCCCCTCCCCTCCCTTCACGTTCTCAGTCAGTAAGGTGTTATGAAGCCCAGTGAGATCATCCACTAAACACACAACAAGGAGCACAACTGAATAAAGTTACCCTGTGTAAATGAGAGCCAACAACAAAAACCTAACCACAACCATTAGCCCACGCTAGCATTGCTGTGATATGCTCCACAGCAATGCTGTTAGTCACAGTTAGCCAGCTAGTGATAGCAACATTTGCTGAATTGCTGGACACGTTCACAATATGAGTAACAGTAGCTAAAGCTAGCATGTCTACTGTAGCCGTCACTAATGAAAACAGGCATATAACATTATGAACCATCAAGTTACTGACACATAGACGAGAAGAAAAATCAGTTCTGAGTCCAGTTGGACCGTTTAGCAGCTCACAGGGTTTTCTTTTCAATAAAACCAGACCAGTAATGACTCCACAGTCAGACTGGGAAAGAAATTCAGTCTTGGACTGATTCACTGGGACCAGCCTCACAAATGACAATGATGGAGCTGCAAGACTTTATGGATGTTTTGACAGTCCACCGGCTAACCGAGATTCAATTTGGCTAAAACGCTTTGTGTTGCTAAATATCATAATAATTCTCTTGTTATGATTTGATCCTGGCTGATACCCTGTCTGCCTGTCTGCCTGTGCTTCAGCTTCATCGCTCCTGTCTTCCTGGTTTGTTAGACCAAACTCCTGCCTGTTTCATTCCTCTGAATTATATGCTAAAATAAAAAAAATGTTTACCTCATCAGTCTACACTCAACACTCCATAATGACAAAGTGAAAACAGGATTTTAGAATTTTTTTTGAATGGTATTAAAAAGTAGAAAACAAAAATATCACATTGACATAAGTATTCAGACACTTTACTATGACTACAGTCCCTGTGCAGTTGCTGATAGTTGATGTTTTTTTCTGTGTCAAGCCACCAAAGATTTATCGGTTTAATAAGGACTAGCGCTAAAGTCAGGTGTTGGGTGTTGGTGACAATAAGAAGGAATGTTTTGTACGAAGGAATACTTTACAACTTTCAGCTGCCAATTTTCAAACAATGCTTATTTGTCAAAGAGGTGCTTTCGGAAAACACCTTTCATTCTTTTGGCAAGATCGCTCGTTGTCAGACTGAGACAATATGGCTTTTGTTTGACTTTTTCTGTGTCTTCACCTCCGAGATAGAGACAGAAGATAAGACACAGCCAGGGGACAGACTCACACTAGAGTATGGAGCAAGTATGTTAGAGTAGCAATTATGAACCACACTTATACATGAGTTTAATTCCAGCAGAGGCAGCTGTTGACATGTTAAAATCACTCATAGTGTAAATATAAGTGCTTTAGTGTGGGTGGTAAGTCGTCACACACTGATTTGCTTAAACACCGATTCAACACGTCCATGGATGAAGACATCTGAGCCCGCTGTTCATTCTCTCTGAGACAATATGATGTGGGCATGTCAGTGATCTGTCAGTGTGTGTCTGAAAAAAAACATCTAGGAAAGTGAAAGTTATGAGGAAGTCATGAAACAGCAGATACAGTGAGCTTTAAGAAACCTGACAAAGAGAGAGGATACAGACACTTCCTTCTCTGTTTGTACCAGAAGCATGTTAACATCCTCTACACAGCTGTGATGTCAGAGATTCACTCACTGAACTGTGGTGTTCATAAAGTGACTTACAAATGTAAGTTTTGTATAATATTTATTTTACAGCCCACAGATAAAATAAGATTAAGATTAAGATTAAGGTAAAATAAGATAAGATAAGGAACAATATTTTTTTTCTTGTTACTCTGTTACTTTCCAAACAATATGGGGGTTAGAGATTAGGTATAATCATTATGTTACAATACAAACTACAGGCGTAGAAATATAGAGTGTAAATGGAGAATGAAATTGAATTAATTGTATTGTGGATAATTCAGTGAGACACTTAAGAATTAACAGTTTTTTTTCTTATGTTAGTTGCTGGTAATTCCGCAAGTATGGATATTTTGAACTATACTTCTGCTGCTTCAGTGATATTGTAACCAAAGTATCAATATTTTAAATCAAAATATGTTTGTGTTTTTCTGAACCTCAGATGATGGGCCAGATGAATTTTCTGAGATGTGTTTGTGTGTGTGTGTGTGTGTGTGTGTGTGTGTGTGTGCAGAGATCATATCCAGACTGGGCTCTGTGTTGTACCTGGAGAACCGAACATGTTGAGTCGTGCAGAATATGACAAACAGGTTCCTGACACTGTAACGCTCTGTGAGGGAACATACAGGTGTTTGTTGTTCTAAGACTTAACACTGTCAGACAGCTCCTGAATACCTGTGTGTGTGTGTGTGTGTGTGTGTGTGTGTGTGTGTGTGTGTGTGTGTGTGTGTGTGTGTGTGTGTGTGTGTGTGTGTGTGTGTGTCAGATGAGGCTGAATGAATCAAATCTATTCACTCTGTAAATGAGTTCTGTTGGTTATGTTCATGAAGAGAAGTTTGGTAAAACCAGACTAATCAAGTGAACTCATCTGGTTCCTTTGTTATTTTTACAACTACTGAGACAGAAAATAATTAAATCAATTAAAGACAAGAAAAAAAGACAAACAGAAGGAAAGAAAGCGAAGAGAGAGGAAAAGAAGTTGGATCATAAAGAAAGAAAGAAAGTAAGAAAAAAAGAGAGAAAGAAATAAAGAAAGATAGAAGTAAATAATCAAGCAAAGAAAGAAAGAAAGAAAGAAAGAATGAAAGAGAAAGAAAGAAAGAAAGAAAGAAAGAAAAAACGAAAGAAAGAAAGAAAGAACGAAAGAAAGAAGAGTAAAGACTAAAAAGAAACATTTCCCTCTAAAATATAACATCAAAACCTTAAAAATGAAGACAGGAAATAATAAAAATGAGTAAAGGAAAAAAAGACAAACAGAAGGAACAAAAGAGAAGAGAGAGGTAAAAGTGTTGGATCAGAAAGAAGAAGGAAAGTAAGAAAGAAAGAGAAAGAAAGAAATAAAAAAGATAGAAGTAAAGAATCAAGCAAAGAAAGAAAGAAAGAAAGAAAAAAACAAGAGAAAGAAAGAAGAGTAAAGAGTAAAAACAAACATTTCCCTCTCAAAGAAAATGTAAAAAACCTACATACATGAAAAAACTGTACTTACAGTAGGCCTACTTGAGTAACTATACTCACTGGTCTGGTGGTTTCCATGGAAACACTGGGCTGTTATCAGTAATGTATCTGTAACAATACAGATTTTTAATAGAAACATCAGTGTATAGACCTGACTCTGCTCTCCTCCTGTCCGGACTCTGACTGCAGAGATCAGTGAGCTGAGGGAAGGACTGGAACACACAGTCTGCTCACTGCTTGATGAAACCTTCAAACACACTGTAGACACTGTTCTCTCTACTGAATCTCAACAGGAGGAAATGGCGACTGAATGATGTCGTCAGCACGACAAAGTTAGAAAGTCAATGTGACTTAGAAACAGTGTGAAGTGTATGTTTTCAACTTCAACTTCAGATGAAGCTTGTATATAAAACTTAGCAGAAAAACATCAACCATTTGTTCAAGTGTCTACAGTTACCTGTGTTTATGTCTCCATGACAAAGACCTTTGTTATGTCCTGTCGAGGGGTGGCCAGGACACAACATGAATACCCCATCTTCCCCAAGTTTATTTACAAGGTGCTTTTCAATAGGAGGCTTCAGGGTTGAGGCCAAAATAACAAACAAAACTAATCTATCTAGAAACAAAACATCAACGTAACCTGCTCAAATGTAACTAAACCAGAAGACATCAGCTAACCTTCCTAACTAACTCAAAAGGCTCTAGACACAACCAATAGTTGCATGGATGTGGACAATAGGTGTGGCTGGTTAGGACAGGAGGAAGACGTGGTTCTCTCCTCTCGCAGCTCGGCCGCGCCATCTTGGTTTATAATGCCAGACAGATCATCTGTGTAACTGTTGAAGGAGGAAGGTGAATTATATCATGCATGTTGTCCTGTAGTGCAGACCTGTTCCAGTGATGACAGGACTGTATGGTGCAGGTCATGACATCAGTGGTTAGAGAGCTCGTGCAGTTCAGTGTGAACGTTACTGTTGACACGACTATGGTGAAAAAGTAACGTTCTTTGGCTGTTCGTGGGAGAGTGAAGATGCCAGATATAGTTCCCTCCTATGTTTGCGAGCGTCATTACAAAGTCTCAGCATCTCAAGCAAGTGCATTCAGGTCTGCACTCAACTGTCAGACACTCCCATCAGGTGAAACTCAGGTGTTGGCAGCTCCTCAGTTTTCTACAAGTACAGTTTGAACAACCTGCAGCATGTTTAGTTGCTAAAACTAATGCAAATGAAGCTTTATTATCTTTGCATTTGCCTTTGTTTTATAATAAAATATTTTATATATATGTTTACATCAGCATCATGCTGCCCCCTCCCTCCTGTGAGCCAGTTGTCATACCTGCAGTTCCTTTGTATTTGCTTGTATAAACAGTAACAGTGCGTCAGCCGAGTGCAGTATTTGCCTGCGGTGGTTTGACTCCCTGACAGACAGACAGCACAAACCTCCTTTGTTTCATCTCAGGAACAGGAGTTGTATTGTGGTTAAGCTTTTTCTCTGTGATGGAATGTACTGTTGAGAGAAACACACCCAACTGTTTTTACCACAGACAGCCTATCACTGTGACGGCTGCTAATTCTCTGGGATGCTCAAATGAAGATTTATGATTCATTTATGTCATCAAAATGTTCTCAGTGATACTGAGGACAGGCAGAAGGGAAACCACAGATTCTTCTCTCTCAGTTTTAGCTCTGTTCCTGCCTTTGTGTCTCACTTTAATGAGGTGATGTTGGTCTGTCGGTCTGTTGGTCCCTCAATCAACACTGATCCAGACCTCTGCAGAACAGCTGCTGTGATGTTAACCCTGGCTCGTAAAAGTAACCTTCTCCAACAACTCATTTACATCAGGGACAACTCAGGGGGGTATCTGATGTTCATACAGTATGTTACAGTACAGTGTTTGTTAACATTAAATCATATATGATATTTTATTTTGCTAATGAGATGACAAGCTAACACTGGAATTAACAGGGCACGCTACAAGCTAGCTAACATTATATAGCTAAACTGTAACTTAAGGCTAAAGCAGGACGTAACATTAGCGTTCATCTGTAGACACAATTTTATTCAATCTCTGAAGGTAAGAAAGTAAAGTGTATTAAACAAGCTAGATGGTTACAGGCTACATTTACCTACAGTGTACATGATGCTACATTGAACACACACTGTAAGTCTCTAACCAAGAGTTTTAGCCTAAATTAGGCAAAACACATGATCTGAACCTAAGTCTCCAGGGATAAAATCCTGACCTTTGTCCCTCATCATCCTCTGATGAAGAAAGTAAATGTTCCTGGCTTGGAAACAGTGAACATGATCCAGGCTGTTCCCTTCTAAACCTGTGGTTATCCAATGTAGTAGTATATCAATTCAACAGTCATGTGAATTTATTTTTAGAATTTATTTCAAAATACACAATTACTAAGCTGTTCAGTAAGGACACGTAATAAATCCTAAGGTAGAGATGATGATCTCTTTTTTCTGGGTCTTTAGTAACCTTGTGTGCCAACTTGTGTGTACTTGAGCTGTTCTGTTTTGAAAAGAAACCTTTACTATGACATTTGTCCAGTGTTGGAGTAAGGATACATTTTTGATGAAAAAAATCTTATAAATAATGCTTGATTTAAAAAAAAAGAATTTGAACATGATGTAAAGTAATATGTATATCACACAATTTCATTTGAAATAATGTCATATTGTAATTGAATTAACTCTTTTTATGAAGGTCAACATTGAAACCACAGTGGTGGGACATCGACAAAAGTAGTGTTTTGACCCATAAAATGCTTCATAAATGATATTAAATCACATTTCTTGTAATATTTTTTGTCAAGATGTGCAATAACACTATCTATATATTTTTCAAGCATCATATAAAATTTTTTAAAATAAATCCAAAATTTGATTGCTTGGAATTAAAAGTGCCCATAGTTACAGAAACACCCATAAACATATTCTGTAGGAGACAGTGTTGTCAGGCCAAATTTTCCTCTTCAATATAAACCTACTAACATCTACTTTGCAGCCTGACCTGAAGCTTCCTGTTCCCTCTGACCTCAAGACCTTTTTTCTGTCCGTTTGTCCCGTTAAGATGTTTATGTTGTGAAATGAACAGGAGCAGGGCTCTGGTCACACTAACCTGATTGGCTCCAGCCTCTTGACTATCAGTTTCCCTCTCACTGATCACTGGTCAGCTGTTGGCTGTGTTAGTTATGCATGCCTGCTGCTCAGTGATCCTGTTAATGCTGAAGTTTAACACAGGTATTTGAGCTTGTCTCTGCTGCTAACTGTGATGAAGATTCAAACTGAGCCTGTCATCCTCAGTTCACAGAGATGAAGGTTTTACTAACACAATACAGACTCACCCACTGCAGGTCAACACGATCAGAACAAAAATATTAGATTTATTTTTCTTTTCAGGGCTAACAGAAGAAGAATGGGAAGTTAATACATAACTCTGCCTCATGGACACTCGCATGGTTAAACATTATGATTCATGGAACTTCTCTCTGTGACTGAGACTACATCCAGCGTCCTGAACAATGAGCAGGTAATGGACCTAATATTTACTGAACAGACATGTCCTAATGTCCGTGCTGTCTTCTCTCTACCTGTTACTCTACTCGTTAGTTAGTCTTAAAGTTTGCTTTCAGAACCTCCACAGTACGAGGATGGGGGGGGGGGGAGTGCTGCCCCTCAGCAGGCTTCTGGAGGTTCAGCCAATCAGAACAAAGTGGGTTTTTAAGGAGGCCTCTTAAGGAGGCCTGAGCTAATGTTGCCTGTTTCTGTCAGGCTCAGCTGTGGGGCTGGATAACAGTCAGTGTGAGATAAATAATGATTTTTATTGAGATTTTTATTGTTCATAACATCCCCCCTCTGACTGCAGAATGAAAATATGGAGCTGTGACAGGTCCCCTTTAAAGAGGCTCTACAAATGTGAAGATGTCTGGGTGACCAGCTGAATAACACCATATACACTGTACAGTGTGTCCAGATACAGTCAAATATGATGAAGGTTAGACTGAAGGGACCTCTAAACTATAAAATAGAAATTTAACACACAAGTTTAAACAAGCAGAGTTCAACAGTGACACCCTCAGTACAGTAATAAAACATCCATCAGTCCTTATTCAGTCCCTCTCTGCTGTCCTCAGTCCAGCCTTGCATTAAACCACAGTGCAGTTTCAGAATGCCTGTTTTAAAGTCAGGTTTTGTTGTTTTCCTCCTGGTGTGTGGGGTGACAGTGTGTGGTGATCTCACAAGCTCATCTGTTCCAGAAACCAGGCTGCTACCACTTTATGTAGGCTGGACTCACTCCCACACCTCTGGGATGGAGGTGGTCCCTGGTTTTGTTCTACGCTGCCTTAGACACAAATTCAGACTTATGATGACTTCAACCTGCAGACAGCAGAGAAAATATCATGTTTCTATTAATTATTACAGTGATATCTGGTGGCCCTCACATCACACATCATGAAGACCCTGGAGCGGCTGCTTCTCCACCTTCTGAAGCCACAGGTTGAACATGCACTACACCCCCTACAGCTCGCCTACAAAGAACATATTGGAGTGGATGATGCCGTCCTTTACATGCTCTACCAGGCCCATTCTTACTTGGATGAGCCAGGTGGTTACATGAGGATTATGTTCTTTGATTTTCAAGTGCATTTAACACCATCCAACCCCCCATTCTTAAAGACTGGAAGGGATGGGGTGGATCCCTGCTTCATGTCCTGGATTGTGGACCACCTGACAAGATGACCACAGTACGTCAGGCTGGGTAACGGTGTCTCAGGGACAGTGATGAGCAGTACTGGGGCTCCACAGGGGACTGTTCTGACTCCACTCCTGTTCACCCTGCATATGGCAGACCTTAAATACAACTCAGTCCTGCCACATCCAGAAATACTCAGATGACACAGCTATTGTGGTGTTTATCAGGAACGGGCAGGAAGAGGAGTACAGGGATCTGACGATGGCCTTCAGTGAATGGAGCAACAAGAACTGCCTCCCTCTGAACACCTCCAAGACCAAGGAGATGGTCATGGACTTTCGGAGGTTCCTCGCCCACCCTTCAGCCAGTCAACACTAGAGGTAAGGACACTGAGGTGGTGCACACTTATAATACCTAGGTGTTCAACTGGACAGTAAACTGGACTGGTGCCTGAACATTGACGCCATCTACCTGAAGGGGCAGAGCTGGCTCTTTTTCCTCTGGAGGCTCAGGTCCTGTGACGTCTGCAGTGAAATGCTGCATGTTTTATCAGTCAGTGGTGGCCAGTGGACTCTTTTATGCTGCAGTCTGCTGTGGCAGCATCATGTCAGACATGAACACAAAGAGACTGGACAAGCTGGTCAAAAAGGCTGGGTCTGTGCTTGGCAGGAGTCGGGACTCACTCAGGACTGTTGTGGAGAGACACATGCAATATAAGATGGAGGCCATCTTGGACAATACCAACCCTCCTCTCCACAATATTCTGGCAGGACAGAGAAGTAGCTACAGCTGCAGCAAATGTCTCATCTCACTCTGCTGCAGAACAGAGAGGTTCAGGAGATCCTTTGTTCCCACTGCCATCAGGCTGTACAACACCTCAGCCACAGGAAGTGGACTAATCTAATTATTATTGTTTATTTATTATTAACAGTTTTTATTATTATTATTATTATTATTATTATTATTATTATTATTATTATTATTATTATTATTATTATTATTATTATTATTATCAACAATGAGCTAATGGACACATGAAGTTCCCCTAGGGAATAAATAAAGTCCCTATCTATCTATCTATCTATCTATCTATCTATCTATCTATCTATCTATCTATCTATCTATCTATCCATCTATCTATCTATCTATCTATCTATCTATTTTTTTACTCTCTGTTCATTCTCAGTGTCTCAGTGAAGTAGGAATGAAACTGAAAATCATTATGAGCTATTTAGAGAGAAATAGCACAATGAAAACCTTTTGTGTTGAACTGAAATTACAGTCAGACAATGTCATCAGAAGGATATTTTCTGTCGGGCCACGACACAAAAAATAAAAGATCCTAACCCACCCTCTTACTGTTTGTGTGTTTGTATGTTTATCATGGTTTAAGCTCTGAGGCAGCAGCAGAGCTGATGCTGACTCATTTTACAGGAATAACAAAATATAAAAACATAAAGGTCTGAGAAGCTCAGAGAAAAATCCAGAAATGCTTCAAATAGGTCTTCATCTATTAGCAGAAACTCTGAAGACAACAGACAGGAGGAGCAGAGCAGCAGAGACCACAGCTCCCAGTACAGCTCCCCAGAGAGTCCAGTATAAACACCAGTCAAGTTTTACAGCATAAGTAGAAGTAAGAAGACAACAGGAAGCTATAATTCAAAGTGAACAGCAGTAAATACCAGTTACCTCACTTATTCATGTTCAGTTTTTATGATCCTCGTTAATGTATCAACTTAGTTATGTGGTCGTTTTTCAGACTGTAGAATCTGTGTTGTTGTAGCTGTGACATGAAAAGGTGTTTCTCACAGTGGTGTAGTCTATTTGAGTGGTTATAGTGTAAATTGGCTGCCCCGTGCTGACGTGCTGCAGTCCGTGTAGTGTCTCATCTCCAGTAGCTGGAGTTTCTGTTACTGGTAGTGTTTATTGCTGCTCTATGTGAACACAGTTTATCTTGCTGTTTTCATCATCACAGTGTCTAACTACCTGCTGTACATTTAAACTTACTTTAGTTCTGCTGTAGCACTCACAGCTCTCTGCTCTTTTTAATTACTTCCACTAATTCAGCAGTTGCAGGGCAGTACAGGTCAGGACAGGTCAGGACAGGACAGGTCAGGACAGGTTAGTACAGGTCAGTATAGGTCAGTACAGGACAGGACAGGAGAGGACAGAAGAGGAGAGTACAGGAAGTACAGGACAGTACAGGGCAGTACAGTACAAGACAGGACAGGACAGGACAGGACAGGACAGGACAGGACAGGTAAGTATATGACAGGATAGGACAGGAGAGTAGGGGAAGTATAGTACAGGACAATACAGGTCAGGACAGGTCAAGACAGGACAGGAGAGTAGGGGAAGTATAGTACAGGACAATACAGGTCAGGACAGGTCAAGACAGGACAGGAGAGTAGGGGAAGTATAGTACAGGACAATACAGGTCAGGACAGGTCAAGACAGGACAGGAGAGTAGGGGAAGTATAGTACAGGACAGTACAGGTCAGGACAGGTCAGTACAGGTGCACCATGGAGCTTCGGGTCCCAGGATATGAACAGCTCACAGAGACAGTCAGGTGGACTGGGGCTGAAGCAGAGTATATAGAGGGTAATTCCTCTGGTCATGTAAACGTAGTCGCTGTAGAGACAGGCCTGTTTTAGATCTGACACACACAGCTCCTGGCAAAGGAAGACACTTGTGGAACATCCGGCAGTTTCCTTCTCCAAATCCCTTGTGTTTTGACAAGAAATTCCTTCTGTGAGCCACTGTTTGAAATGTGGGACTGTGTACACAAGAGTGAGTCTGAGCGCCTGCACCCCTCTGCTGCTGACACATGGGCTCAGGAGGCTGAGCTCGCTGTACGGGTCCTGTGTGTCTGTCAGTTCTCAGATGGTCGCTGTCTGATTTTTATTCAGTATGGAAATGACTGTGTGAGTATGACATTAACATGAAGTGATGTTATTGCTGAATACACTGTCTTATCTGAGCCACAGTGATGTCTAATGAACTCCAAACAAATACACAGAGATACCAGAGAGTTCTTCTGCTGCTGGTCTGATTCTGATTAAAGACACAAAGGAGAAGGCTGAAGGTTGTTCCACTGTTTTAAGACTGAGAAAAGCAGACTCGTCAGACCTCAGAGACCGTAATGTACAAGTCCTTCTAATGAGAAACAGTTAGGACATAGTTTGTGCCTTTCATAAAAAGGGATTTGTGAGCTCACTTTTGTATTGGACACGATAGATCAATACAGTATGTGGTGTTCTTAGTTTCATGCCACACAACATAAAAACACAACAAAGTACAACAGTGACACAGTCAGCTGTACCTGGAGCCCACTGCAGCCAGACAGGCCTCCTGACCACACCAGACACCTCAACATGTCAGCCTCATCATGTCAGTCTCGTCATGTTAGCATCGTCATGTCAGCATCGTCATGTCAGCCTCATCATGTCAGTCTCATCATGTTAGCACTGTCATGTTAGCATCGTCATGTCAGCCTCATCATGTCAGTCTCATCATGTTAGCACTGTCATGTTAGCATCGTCATGTCAGCCTCATCATGTCAGTCTCGTCATGTTAGCATCATCATATTAGCATCATCATATTAACCTCGTCATGTCAGCATCGTCGTGTCAGCTTCATCCTGTTGGCATTGTCATGTCAGCTTCGTCATGTTAGCATCATCCTGTCAGCATCGTCTTGTTAGCATCGGCATCTCAGGCTCGTCATGTTAGCATGTAATATTAGCATCATCATGTTAGCATCGTCATGTCAGCCTTGTCATGTTAGTATCGTCCCTCCAGCCTCATGACAACATGACATGTAAGGATATAAACTCATACAAATCATATCTCAAAATTACATAACTACAAAACTAACTATGGAAATAAAAAGAGATGATGGACAGAGGGCAGAACAGCTGCCACAGCACAATGGAGCATCATATGAGGGTGCAGCATGCTAAAATCATGTGTGGACACCAACTACTTCAACTTGATTTTTCACTTGAATATCCAATCTCTGGTTTTATCCACTGTATTTGTGGGTTTTACATGTCTTTAACCCTTGTGTGATGTTCATATTTTTGTTACTCAGCCAGTGTTGGCGGGTCTGGTGGACCCGCTGCATTTGTTGGGGTTTAATTCAACACAATCAAACAATTTTCTGTTAAAATACTTAACAGATGTTTACTTCATCCCAATTTACAAGCAATATACAGTAAACAGCATATACTTGTATGGTTAATATAAAATGCGTAGGGGGGTGTACAATGTGTGGTCATTGAAAATGTGTTCTGATAAATATTCTTCACAGAAAATGAGCCAAGGCCAATGAGTCTGGGTTTGAAAAAATACTTAATCATATAATATTTCTTTTGACAAAAAATGAAAACGGGTCCCACAGACCCGAACACCACACAAGGGTTAAATTCCTTGATCTCATTAAGGAGTCTCTCCTCATCCTTTATATACATGAGAGACAGTAGGTAATGAGAGGGAAGTTGAGCTGCTATGGGAGCTGGAAAGTACAAAACAGCTTTATCTGTGGAAAAAAAGTGTTCTTTCAGGGTTGGTGAGGCTGGAAATAGGACAGTGGTGTGTAGTGTACGCCTCACCGCCACAGTCGTATTGTTTCCCTGAGGTTAATACATATGTGTAAGTCTGATGTATGTTTCTCTGTATCAAAGACAAATGATGATCAGTCCTTCATGACCTCACTGCTCACGTGAAACACTAGAAAGTAGTTTTTACCACAGTATAATTTACATCCTCCTGATACCAGTGAGTAAAAATTACGTGTTCTATAAAAATGAATGTTGTATAATTTATTTGTGAGAAGAGGACGAGGTGGAGACTCTGTGGGTAGCGTCCTCTGGTTGTTGTACCATCAGTGGACCACAGGACTGACCGCAACCTGTACCCCCTCTGTCAGTGTCAGTGATGTATGGCTGCTGAACACACAGCCTGACTCCTTGATGTGTCGCTGCCTTTTCAAAGTGGCTCTTCCAGGGGCCGAATCTGAGTTGAGTCATGATGGGGAGGCGTCAGCCGGGCGTGGACGTTCTCTCATTTCATGTTTGAGTTTCAGTGGAAGAAAGTCAACATGTGTGAAAAGAAGTTTACTGAACCAGCTCAGACAATAAAAGACTTTGATCTGAGTTCAAAAGCAACAATTTCACATAAATCATCATTTCATAAGCAGTCACACTTTTTATTCAGAGTGGAATTCTAGATAAACTTTCATCCTCACAGACTTGTGATCACTGTGGTTTTGTCCAGACTGACGAGGCCAGATTAACCCTCTTAGGGGCCCCAGGGCAAAGATTTGTTGTCGGGCCCCTGTTGACCCCAGTGTACATATCAGGGTCCTTAAGTCACCAGAAAATTTTTTCTCCACTGACATGTTTGTTTTAATGCTGTTGTTGTTTGTTTTTTTTATTTATATACATTATTATCATTATTTATTACATATTAATATTTATCCTACTTACCTGCAATTGTAAATATTGCAATATATTTCCCATATTTATGCCTGGAAACTAGTACTACGATTTCAGACACCCCTAAAGTGAACCGTACTATTTCCAAACCTTGACATTAACTTCACATCTTGTCTGCCTAATTTATTCCCATAAGTGGTTCATGTGTTAAAGTCTCTGCTCCTGCGGGTCATGCAAGCTAATTGATCACTGTAGGTAAATGTGACTAGCAGTAGCTAACTATCTAGCTTATTCGATACACTTTACTTTTTTACCTTCAAAGTTTCTGATTTAGATTGTGTGAAGTATCTACGGATGAACGCTAATGTTAGCTAGTTTTAACTTTTACCTTTAAGTTACAGTTTAGCTAACTAATGTTTGCTATTTTTAACTTTAGCTTTAAGTTATAGTTTAGCTAACTAATGGTAGCTAGTTTCTAACTTTTGTCTGATGTTATTAACATTAGCTAGCGCATTATTTCCAATGTTAGCTTGTCATTTTATTACCATTATAAAATGTCATATATGATCTAATGCACTTGAGTATTTCCATTTTATGCTACTTTATACTTCCATTCCTACATTTCAATTATTGTACTTTCTACTCCACTACACTTATTTGACAGCTTTGGTTAAACTAGCAAGGTACTGTACGGACTGTAACAGTACACTGAAGCACCTTCACTGTACTGGGTTCTGTTTTGCCCTGGAGAAACAGTTGACCCCCCCCTGACATTTTATAATTCACACTCTGATGTTGACTCTGCTTATTCCTGTAGTATGGTTCCTCTAAAACACTGCATTGATTAATGGATGTGTTGTAACAGAGGACAAGACTGAGATAATTATATTTAACAGCTGAAATTAATGGAAAACTTGGCTACATGATAACCAATACTGAGGTATCTGCCAGTTTGTATTATCAGGTAAGAAGAAAAACCAAACCATTTATCTGTCATCAACCTGGAGAAAGTTATTCATGATGAAAAATACGTCAGTGGTCTGGTTTTCCAAACTCACCGTTTTTATGCAAGTATGACATTTAAGTACGAGGTTCACTGTATAAGTTAACTTAAGCAAAACTTGATGCATTTCTCCACAGAACGAAGTCTATGGATGTTTTGGGTCAGCAGGGACAAAAGGAATAATCAGTGACCCTCTGAATGTGCAGAGGTTCAGGGTTGTGTAAAGAAAGAATAGAAAATCATGAACCTATCTTTCAACATTAATACCACCTTCCCACAATGTGGTATCACTGACTGATTCTCTGTTTGAGTCTGATGGGTCTCTGTAGAAAAACAAAACAGCATCTGGCAAACCAGCAATTGTAATGAAGAGTCATTTTCAGATTTTTAACATTCCCTCAGCCTGTTGGAGCACATGCTCCTCAAACACAGAGACTACTGTAAAGTATGCACTCAGTTTAGCTTGGCTGCTGGCCAGCAGGCAGCTCATCAGGCTGCAGTTCATCCATGTGTCTGCAGATGTGTCCACTGGCTGCTGCTGCTGCTGCTGTTCTGTCAGAGTCTGCTTCGGTCACTGTGTCCTGTCCACTGCAGCAGGACTTCATCTCCCAGAATTCTTTAGTACTAACTAGAATAGAAACAGATTTCCTTTACAAGTGTTCTTGTGAAATATGAGATAATTTAGCATCATCAGGTCTCTAGAGATCCTTCAAATGAATCGATCTGAAACTGAAAAATAAAAAAACGTGACCTTTCTGCAGTCAGAAAGGTTGACTCACTGTTGTACACTGGAGGATAACACAGATAACGCACACACAGACACTCTATCTGAACCTGAAGCGTCCTGGATTTAATTCAAAAACCTTTGGAATACATTCAAGGACCTTGAGGCGCATGCAGAGAAAACAAATGATTTGTTCTTATTTATCCATCATTCATTTTATTTATGTTACATTATAGACAGGTTGTATGAATGTGGGGGTGAGCAAGGTTGACGTTCACCTGCAGGAGAAAAGAGAGAGAGAGAGAGAGAGATGGAGGTAGTTCGTGACATCAGTACCAGGTGAGCTGATTGATTGATCAACTGCTGCTTGTTGACTAATCACACTCTTTAATTGCAGTAGTGTGGAGGACCTCTGATGACCACACACACACACACACACACACACACACACACACACACACACTGACAGTCCTTTTGTAAAAAACAAGCCCATAGGTCGTCTGTGCAGCAGGTTATTATGACCCATAGTTACGTTTTGTTGCTAGGCGACATCTAGTGGTCATAGTAATGATGACAGGAGCAAAGGGAAAAGTGCGGTGACGTGGTATAAAGAGAGACAAAGTCCACGTCAGGAGGAAGTTGTGCTGGATGGATGAATATGACACAGGAGAGCGCTGTTCAATTCCCATGTGAAACTACCAGTGTATATTGTAACCATGACAACAAATACCGTGTAATGTTGAGGAAGTACTTATTTCAACCCAAATCACAATCTTTTCCTAAACCTAACCAAGTAGTTTAAACTACTTGGTCAATGTTATTATAGTAAGAATGGCGACAAAGGTAGGTACACCACTGTGGGTACAGTCCACGTGTTTATTACTGCAACCATGACAACCAAGGTAGGGGCGCTATTTCAGGAGACACTGCTATGGGTCGTATCAGAGGATTGAGAAAAACGACCTGTGTGGTTTGTTCAGGCTGGAGGAGGAGGTTGTTTAAATGTGTGATCTGTGAACAGTGTGATCTTATGGTTTTACATTTAAACTGCCACTTTCTGGACATTTCACGTCATGTCGACACATTTTAAGCTTCTTGCATCATTTAACGCCACAGTCCTGCATGTCATTGAACTATGTTAGGGTGTATTATTAAATCCTTTTACTTCAACAGGCAGTGTCATTGAGATAAGGATCTCTTTTTCAAGACAGACTTCTGTACAAAAATAAACATACACAGTTTATATAAATAGACAGACTCACATAAATTCATGGGCATTAAAATGGACACACACATTCATTCATTCATTACACATTTTCACATTTAAGAAAGGGATGTGCAATGATGTGTATGATGGTAAATACATAAGTACAGTCTTTTGAAATATCCCAGTGAAATAAGAGAGTGTAACTGTATGTAGTTTCAGACGTCCAGTGGATGGGGTCGTCTCTGGTGCTGAAGTCTGCTTCCAGTAAGGCTGTAAAAGAAGGAACGTGTTTTCTAATGTGATGGTTGATTATTTTCAGGTTCTGCTGCTGCTCTGCTGGGAGGGAAGGAGGGAGAGTTCATGCACGGGAAGTAAATGTCTGCATGAGGGAAGGTGAGCTTGGCCCTCCAGAAAACAGTTGTTTGATTGTGGTCTTCTCCGGTTCCTGGTCCTTACTGCTAATGCCTATTGAGAATATCACAATTTTGGTGTGTGGATGTGCCAGTGCTTTCTCACACACTTTCAAAAAGTGGTAGATTGTGGCGCCCAGGTAGCTGTGAACCTCTGTCTACAGGTTATTGAATGGTGGGATTCTGTTAAGGTTGGAATCTCCTTGAATAATCCCCGGCTTGTTGCGTCTGAATTCCCAGTCCTGGAGTTTGCGTGCTCGTCTGGCTGTGCGGTGAGTAGGAGTATGCACTTTTACTACTTCTCCGACCTCGGCCCCTGTGGCGCCCAGCATTTTCTCCCCGTTACCTCATCCCTGGTGTTCCCCAGAATTACGAGGGGAGGGCTCAGAATTGCTTGTATCGTGTGTCAGATTGACGTCTCGATCAGAACAACTCATCATACTGCTCTCTACTGCTTTTGGGTGGGGTCCTGGGCCCTGTTGTTGGTCAATGAAAGGTGCAGGACTATGTTTATGACTGTCCAGGGCTTCAATGATATTGTTAATGCTGCTGTTGTGTGATTTGACTCTAGAAACAGTCTGTTGAGAATTTACTAGAGACTCCAGGATTCTTGCTAAACAGGACAATTTTGAGAGTGGACAGTAATTATTTAAGCTGCAAGGATCACCGCCTCTGTGTAATGGGATAACCATTGGAGACTTCCTGATTTTTTTAAAGTTATTTTTTGGGTGGTTTTTATGCCTTTATTTGATAGGGGAAGTGGAATTGAAGAAATACGGGAGAGAGATTGGTAGAGAGACATGCAGTCGAACCAGGGACCTGCTGCTCAGGGCTCAGTATACCCGTACCCACTTGGTCATCACGACGCCCCAGATTTCTGGAATTTGGCCTGTTGCAAGTGATGAGTTAGAAATGTAAGCTGAAGGTGCTGCAATCAGATCAGAGGGAAGGCTCTAAACCATCCTCACCCTTAGATTTGTTAGAGTTTAAATGAACCAGCTTACTCTAAACTTCACCACGGCTCACTGATCTGAAGGAGAAAGTGGCCAGAGTTGGAAATATTTGGTGAAGAACCTACAGATGTGAAAACCTACAACTGGCTGTAGTAGTGGACTGTTCATTAAACGTGTTGCTGATGAAATGAAATGATGATTTAAAGCCTCACACATCATTTAATTGTTTGTGATTCTTAGATTTTCAAAGCAAATTTTAGGAGGGAGAGATTGTGTGTAACCCGCATGTCCTCAGGACCTGAGGACGTGACAAAGACAAATGGTAAAACATGTTCACAAAGACTTCATGTTTGTTTTTTTACAGAAGAAGTATACTCTATGTTCCGACAGTGATCAGCTGTAGCGCCTGCAGATGCAGTGAAGTCATACAGGGGATGTAAATCGAAATGTTCAGTCTGTGACCACAGACTTGCTCTCTGCTTGTTTGGCTCTGAAAGCGTCTCAAATGAAGACTAATTGATTTTATAATGCGCCGCATGTTTTCACTTGTGCTCGCTGACGAGCCGTCATAATTAGACAGCTACAACGAGACGCAGCGCTGAGGTTCAGAACTTCTTCTTCTTCCTGTGAGACGTTCCCTCTCCCCGCGGGACGGGTCGCAGGCCCGGCTCCCGTCATCTCACCAGCTCAGTGGTGATAAATGAGACAGATAATGTGTATTAAGCATGTCCAGCTCTTCAGAGAGCTCTCTGTAAAGTAACCTCACTGCTCCTGCTCTTCATCACAGCTGCTCCCTCTGTAGTGAGTCCTGTCAGTGTCTCGGTCCACTTTAAACACAAACCACAGATACTGTTGTTGTTCCGTAAAATGACTTCATGGAGGCTTTACTGCTGTTTCAGGGATTTACTCCATTTAATCATGGGAAAGAATCAGAAGATTAGTTTGAACTGAAAATCATGAATAACTGTCACAAGTTTCCTGCTGCAGAAGAAGAACAAGAAACGGGTGATCAGAGTGGATCTCAGTGTCTCACACAGAGTACAGACACTGTCTCCATGTAAGTTAAGAAAACCCCTAAATACCCAGAGACAAGGACCTGACCTCAGTGATGAAGCTGGTCCCAGTGCCAGTGTCTCTCAGCGTGGGTGTATCCTGTGGTGCAGACTGAGGGAATCAAAGCTCCTGTATCAAAGAGCATTTACATAAAGATGAAACTCCATGTCTTGGTGGGCGGTGAGTGAGGACTGGTAGTGAACAGCAGAGCACCTACAAAGGCAGTGAAGAAGAAGAATGCAGAACTACAGGTCGAACAAACAAGTAGTTTTATTTCCCTCCTCGTGAACCACGTCGCCCACAGTGTTAAACTCTGGACTCTGTGTTTCCCCTGCAGCCTGACGATGAGGTCGTCCATCTTCACAGGTTTTGGCTGAAAAACCCTCAAACAGAAGAAGAAGGAAATCTGACCAGTGATATGAAAATGGCACGAACAGCAGAGACCACCTGTCCCATACTGAGTACAGTGAGTAAAGAGCCAGATTCTCCAGATGTTCAACACTGCAGATTTATTAGAGGAGCTGAGTGTGAAGAGCATGTGTGAACCATGTTTACAGCCAGAGGGACTCTGATCCAAGGCGGGGTCCAAGACGGGATCCAACATGGGATCCAACACTAGATCCAACAAAGGATCTGACACACGATTCGACACAGGATCCAATGCTTTATCCAACGCTGGATTCAACAAAGCATCCAATACAGGGTCCAAAGCCGCTTCAACATGGATGACGTTAGTGTTTTGATGGTTTTTAAGGATCGGGAGTGGAGTGTAACATTAAGTCTGACTTACAACTGAAAGTTATGACCAACTTAAAGTTATGACCAGCGCACCTGTGTGTGTTGTGCCGGGGTGTAACGTTTACGTCTAGTACATAAGACCAGGCGCAGCGACAACCGCAGTAAGTCAGGTTTGGTGCACTCGGTGTAAGTCGTGTGTAGCTGAGACCAGCACAAGACGTCAGACCTACTTTTATACGCCCAGCTGGTGCACTGCACTCCTGGAGAACTTCTTACAGTCTCTGTTCCCTGATTTTAAATGTAACATGAATCAACAACTGCAGATCGTTATGATTATTATTATTATTATTATTATTGTTATTATGTTTAATAGTTTATGGAAACTCTGATGTTTGTGGATCGTCATGTTCTCTGTAGGACATTTACCAGTATACAGCACAGACAGTGGTGATGATGATGATGATGATGATGTACAGCCTACTCGTCAGTGTTGTAGTTTCTGTGTTGACACACAGCCGGTGTGGGATGGTGTGCAGCCTCAGTAACACAGCACAGATGGATGTCTGTATGAATCATCACTCCTACTTGTTAAGAACAGGGGGTCCATCTTTGAACTGAGTGCCCTGTTTCACTGTTAAATGCTCTCGCTCCCTGATGTGTGTGTGTGTCTGTGTGTGTTAGTGTTCACACACACACACACACACACACACACACACACACACACGCACACACACACACACACACACACACACACACACTCCTGGCTCCTCTGCAGCAGTCTGAAGTATGTTTGCTGGACTTCTCCCAACACACCTGTGTTTTCATTGTGCTTGGATTCTGTCCTCAGGGGCTGTAAGATCATTACTGCAGACACAACTGCATCATAAATAAACACACACACATAACTAATCCAACAAACAGCGTGGATGGTAGACAAACCTTCACATGTCAGGAGAGAACACAGACTGGAGAAGGTTTAATCACACACAGTCCACAGGTCATGTTATACACCTGCTGCAGCGGTCAGTAAACGCACATGAGGACCACGACATTACTGGTCTGGACTGAGTACAGTGACCAATCACAAAGCAGATGTTTCAGGAAGTGTCAGCGCCGGTGAGAGTGAGAGCTGTGACACCGTTGTCGACTTCAGTTGTAATCACACATCAGCGGACGTCTCATGACTCTAGTCAACAGTGTATTTCATGTAGCCAGCTTTATTAATAAAGTATCATAAGATAATAGCTTCTAACTGCAGTTAACTAACATGAGCAACACTTCACTAGCTACCATAACCGGGTGTCAGCTGGTTTACGTTCTCACTCCCTCTCGTGTGATATTTACAACAGTTCTCTGAGCGCCATATTAGTTAGATAAGCAACAACAGATTATGATTTGTTTGTTTATTTCATCATTTATTTGGTATCACCAACACAAATAGTTCCACAACTGGACTGGTACTGGACTGTTGCTAAGCAACACAAACATTTTCCTGACCTGAAGATGTCATTTAAGAGCATCTGGAGGTGTGGTGAAGTATCCAGGCTTCTTCCCTTCATCCTTCATCAAAAGTTTGTTACAATCTAAGACAGATAACGACTATTAATGAAATGCTAATTAACAGTTAATAGAACACCTGTGAGGCGGAGTGATACATGTAGTTAAAAGTCCCAGTGCTCTATATCAGTACACATGGAATGACTCTTGTACAATCAAATCACTTGGTCGGAACTAACCGTTGTATAATTACAGATTACACAATTACACACTGATTCTTTGTTTGTTTTCACACAAATAATATCTCCACCCAGATATTGATGTGCACCTGTGTCATGATTCAGGCTCAGAGACGGACTGTACCAGAGACAGATCAGGCACTCAGTCTCCTCTTAAACCCCCAGCATCAGATGCACCATCAGCAGTGTCACCAGGGAGACTGCACAGGTCACAGTGCACCTGCTGACCTCCTGACAAACTGAAGGTTCGACTGGGAGTGGACAGCGTTTTTATAATGTGGAGCGCACATTTAGTTCTGTTTGTCTGTTGTTTTGCAGCAGTGACATCACAGGTTATTTTAATAAACAATTGCAGTGAACATTTTTACCTGTGTTTGACTGACAGTCATCACTCAGCTGTGACATGACTTAAAGCTAAAAAAAATAACAGTACCTTGTGATGTAGTAAGCTACTTTTGTCATGTTGGTGTAGCTATTTTAACTTCTCTGAGATTTTATAACAGACGTTTATGTGTTTTAACTTTGTTGTTCATGTGAGGTGAGTCAGCATCAGTCCACCGCTGCCTCAGAGCATTCATTCATTTTAAAGTAAACTCATCTGTCATAAACTGTTCAAACTGAAGCTGAAAAACGAACTGACCTTTGACCCTGAACTCACCTCAGTCACTGTTGGTCAGTGTGCTGTACTTTTCCACAGCTGTTCATGTGAAGAGGTTAATTCCAGTGTGTGTGTATGTTTGTGTGTGTGTGTGTGTGTGTGTGTGTGTGTGTGTGTGCGTGTGTGTGTGTGTGTAGCTCTACATCTCAGATGCACTATTATAGTTGCTCAACATAAATGAAAACCTTGTTTCTTTGATATGTAAACAAGGAGACCTGGGAAGTTTCCACAACATTTTCCACATTAATCAGTAATGAGATTTGAAATGTAGCAGAGAGACAAAGTGCATGCTGGGTAAAAGTGTTCTTTCTTTGACTCATGTTGACCTGGCGGTTCCCTCTTCAGGAGGTGAAAGATATTCACAGGTGACTCCTGGTCTACCAGGAGGAAGATTTGCGTATTTGAAAAGCTGGTTTTATCTCCAGTGAACTAAACTAGCTCTGCTGTTTGTTTGTTTGTTTGTTTGTTGTTACATTACTGAACTTGCTTCAGTTCAATTAAGATAAACTAAATTAGACTAGATGAATCCCTCTGAGCAGAATATGAAGTGATGCTAACACATGTAGCCTTTATAAAATACTTTGGACACAGTTATCCAGTTATCCTGTTTGGATAGAAGATTAACTTCATGGTGGTTACTACTGCAGCCTGTTAGGGCCATTGTTGGTAAAAAAAAAATCAATAAATAAAAGTATTGAGCTGTGGAAGTTTGGTAATATTCAGAGAAAAAACATATTCTCGGAATCATAAATCTGTGACAAAAAATGAAATTCTCCAGAGGTCACAAATTCAACTACAATCACTTCCTCGTGGTTGTCTGCCTGCACCACTCAGACTAGTTTCAGGTTACATCCCTGTTTATCCAGAGTCATGTAAAATATGGCTAAAAAAGTATTTTGTGATATTGACCATTGATACTTAACCACCAAAAATCTAATCAGTTCATCGTTGAGTCCAAGTGAATGTTTGTGCCAAATTGGAAGCTGACTGTCACCAGAAGTGTATAAACTATGTGTGCGTGTGTGTGTGTGCGTGTGTGTGTGTGTGTGTGGTGTGTGTGTGTGTGTGTGTGTCACACACATTATCAGATGCACTGTTATAAGTGAAAACAAAAAATTAAATGAAAACTGATTCTTTGATATGTAAACAAGGAGACCTGGGAAGTTTCCACCACTGGTGTTTCACCAACAACATCCACACTAGGACTTTACATAGGGTCTATGATTATCTCCAGTAGAGTCCACGCATTCCCCACAGTGTCATCCTCTCCTCATATATAACCCCTGGTTGATGAGTTATATAGTCTGGGCAAAGATGCTCTAATAAAGGATGATAACTAATTATAAGCTGCACCGATGGGAGCTGGCCCTGTCTCCTATGAGAAGCTACACAGCAGCCATCAATAGAAAGCTGTCCTCAGAGTGAACTGAACTGCGCAGTGTGAAGAAACATCCTCCTGCTGCTGCATCAGCCTGTTAAAAGTATTATATCATTATCTATCTATGCTGGCACACATGGTGACACACTGCTCCAGGTTTCAGGTTAATAACAGGAGGTGGTGCTGCTGCGTGTGTTTCCTAATCATCTGCTTTTACAGATAAGCAGCGTCCAAACATGAGACAGCTGAAGATAAAGTGATCCAGAGACTGGGAGAAGTGGGAGAAATGGTTGCTATGTTTTTTCACTGGGAGCCTCTGGAGGTATTTAATGGTCTTATGATGACCTCCTGCCCAGTTAACCAGCCCTGGTCTGCACAGCCAAAGCTTGGGTGAAGGCAAACATGAGAGTCTGGGGAGCGGTACAGCTCTGAGCGGCGATGACAAGCATGATTGGCTACATGTGAGTTATTTATTTTAAAAATTCACATATTGTTAATTCAGCTCTCGCGTGTAACAGCCAAGATATGTTAACCATGTGAACATCAACATTCCTGAGCTCAGCTTTGGCTCACAGCATCAGAATGTGGAAATTAACCTACGCAAACACTGAGCTGTTTAGTTGCATATGTGAGGGTGAACTGGCCAAATGACTGTTTTCTTTATAATTCCTTCACTTACCCACGTCTCAGGCTCTGCCGACCCCCCCACCACACACACACGCACACACACACACACACACACACACACATTACTCAGTCACTCGTCACTCATTGCACTGAGCAGAAAACAATTATGATCAAGAGCTGACAGTTAAAAACATGAAACACTTCAGTGGTACACATACTGACCGCTCGCTCTCTGCGTGTCACCAAACTCCTGTAACACTTGTGATATAAAAACAAACAGATGAGCCAGAAGGCGCCTGAAAAGAAAGAAAGCCGTGCTGAGATATTTCAGCGGTGGAGTCACTGACTAACAAACCATCCCTACAGCCCCTCCGCTCAGAGGCACAGCCTTCATGTGAACAGGCCAAGCAGGCCCCAGGCCGTTAAGCCCCCCCCCCCCCCGAGGGCTGACAAATTCTAACTGCACAACAATGTCTCAAAATGCTGCTCCTCCCCCTTGAGCAACCAATGGACAATTTGCAATGACATCTCAGCAGCAGTGTCGCCAACTCTTTTCAGTAAAGCTGCACATGCAGTCGCTGAGTTAGCAGCACCAGGCCTCCCCACAGGGCCGTATGTGTTGATGAGCACTGGCCTTATGAGGGGGATTATTTACAGTGTAAACAAAATATTTTGAAAAAAAATTACAAAGTTTTTCATGTTCTTTACATTTTTAAAATTACAACGTTTTTTATGTTCTTTATATTTAGATTTTAAAAATGACAAAGTTCTGCATGTTCTTTGTATTTATATTCTGAAAATTACAGGGTTCTTCATGTTTTTTATATTTATATTTTGAAAATTACAAGGTTTTTCATGTTCTTTATGTTTGGAAAATTACAAGTTTTTCTACGTTGTATATATTTACATTTAGAAAATTACAATGTTTTTTTAATGTTATTTAGATTTACATTATTGAAAATTACAAGGTTTTCCACGTTTCCACAGTAAACATTTTAAAAGATTTTTTAAAAGCTGCTTTAGTATTTGCTTTAGTATTTATTTATTTTCGTATTAATTCTGTTATTTATTTACCTTCCAATTTGAATTTCTATTTTCTTTCTTTTTCTACTTTCTTTCTTCTTTCTTTATCTTTCTATCCCTTAATCATTTTCCATTTCCCAGCTATTTATTCCCAAGAAACGTATTTATTTCTGTATTTTTTTTCCTTTTTACATTTCTTTATGCACTTCCATTGAAACTATTAGCAGAAAGCCACTCACTCATCATCAGCTGCTGTTTCACAACACTGGTCAAAGTTAAAGTTCACCTGAACTGAGCTCACGCTGTTTTCACAGATTTCAGTGAAATGAAATCTACACAACATTTTGTCATTTTAACTGTGACCTCGGCTGAAGTTTGTTTCACTTGTGTTTTGCCAGAAACTTGTACTGTTATCATACACGAGCCAGCTTTTTTATGATGTGATTTTTCACTCTCCCACTGCAGCAGTTTTCTTTGCCGATACATCATGTTGAAATCCTCACCTGTGAGTCGACGTTTGACAGTTTATACTACGATCGTCTATGTGGAAACTCTGCAGATGAAAGGAAAACAAGAAGTCGTTAATGTCCCCTGCCTGTCATTAGGGATCCAGTCCAACAGCAGAAGCAAATGTTTCTGCTCCAAAGAAAAACCTCCTAAATTACGAGCATCAGTCAAAGTGTCGTTTAGCCCGTTAATGTTGGGTAATGACAGGAGCTGTGTACTGAGAAAGTTCAGAGAAGAGATCCAGCCTCACCTCGGTGTGTTCACTGTGAGCTCAACTAAAACGCCCGACAATTAGGAGAGCTGATTGCAGCCTCGGAGTCTGCCAAGCAGCAATTTCCATTGTTAATAACCAAAAGAAAACATTTATGTCTGATGCTGAAAATTGTCTTGCTCTCAGCGGCAGTGGCCCTCAGCCATTTGTGGTATTTTATTATAATTGGCTAGAAAAACAACGCAGTCTTGGACCAGAGATATCGAGAACTACGCAGACATGTTTTTTCAATTAGGTACCATTTTATGACCCCTTAGAAAAATGAATAACAACCCCAACACACATACCATGTCAGACTGCAAACATACATGACCGCACTTCATGAGGAGAAACAAAGCAAAGGATATCACCTGAGTAAACACACTCTAGCTCTGGCCTTTCATGTTCATCTGATGGATGTGAAACTGTATGAATATTAATGAGGATTCAGCTTCTGTACAAACAACAAACACGTTTGGATTCAACAATAGAAGAAATAAATGTAATGAAATCTTTTTGAACAACGAACACATTCGTACACACACAACAAACATATTACAAAGCTCATGAAGAAGAATGGAACAGCATTAAGACTAGTCTCTGACCACTTACTAGTTATTAACTCTACCGTAGGAGAACGAGCTCCCTCCTCCTCCCTCAGTCAGGGAGGCTGGTGTTCATCACATCAACACACCAAGAGCTTTACAAACACCACACACTCCCAACACACAATCTGCAGGCTCCAGAACTGAGCCAATATTGATTTCAAAACAAATAGTTAAACGTCAGAAGTCATTATTGGTAATTGCGTCACCGGGCGGTGGCAGTGCAGGGGCTGATGGTCCGTCCAAGGCTGACTGGATGTTCTGTAACAGTAGACTGGTCAGGGCTGCGCTGCCAAGCTCCTCAGGAGCCTGAGGTAAGAGCAGCAGTACAGTTAGAAATCACAGTCCATCACAGTGCCAGCGCTCGTCCAGCTCTTCAGGAGAGGTCATGTAATATGATACAGTTCGCTTCAGAATCTCATGAACTGCACAAACTTTCTCCACAGTAGAGCCTGACAGAGCAAGAGAAATGTATACTGCTCACCAAGATGAAAGCAAAGTGTTTCCTTTCTCCAGAAACACATGAGAAGGCTGGAGCTGCATTAAAAAAGATTTCATGGTGGAAACAGCAGTGACGTGTTCATTTATCAGCTCACATCAGAAATCTGTTTTAAAAAAAGATTATTTTTCTCCCTCTCAGACCAGATCTACCTCTCTGCATGACTCACTGAGGGCCATTCTAACCCTAACCAGCGCTGCGAGGGTTAAACACGCAGCTGAGAGACAAATCACACAGACCTAATCTGATCCCTCTGCGACCTTTGTTCCCATAGTAACAGGCTCAGGATGTCAGAGGCCGCTCCGAGGTCCCCCACCTGTTTACAAGGAGGAGATATCCTCCAGTTCACCCATCAGCTGTAACAGCCATCAACACATCAGCAGCCTGACACACTGCTTCAGATATGAGATCAGCCACAGGTGTGATGATGATAAAGACAAAAGTCAACACTGACTGAAGAGCGCAAACACTCCCAAAAAAAGTCATTCAAAAACCATTATCAAGAGCCATATTTATATATATATATATATATATATATATATATATATATATATATATACATATGTACAGTAGAGGTTACAGTAACCTCCTGCCTCAGTCTAAGTCCTCCTCATCTCTGATTGGTTAGTTTAGTGACATGCGACGTAGAGACAGGACTTGTTGTTGTTGTGAAGC
Organism: Seriola dumerili; assembly: GCF_002260705.1. Lineage (NCBI taxonomy): Eukaryota > Metazoa > Chordata > Actinopteri > Carangiformes > Carangidae > Seriola > Seriola dumerili. The sequence continues at coordinate 21,435,114 of NW_019174404.1, forward strand.
AGATGAAGTGTGGAGAGAAGTAAAGCTGCTGCTTGAAGAGTTAATCCATCTCCATCCAGCTATTTCTTTTATCAATAGTAATATATATATATATACATATATTTGATGAGTCAAGAGATTGATTGATCTTGAGGTCCATATAATTCTTAGTCAACGTCATCTTTTTAATTTTTAGTAAATCTTTAGTCAACTTAACTCTGACTAAGATGAGACAACAATGTCCAAAGAAAACATCAACACTTCAGTCATCAGAAGATAATTGACAAAATGTTGTGAACATTTTTAATCTAGTTTTAGTCAAGACCAAGAATTTTTAGTCAAGCGTCATCAAACTGCTCTCAATAATATTCCATCCAACTGATTTTAGACGAAAAGAAAATTAAAATCAGACAGAAAGAGATCAAGTAATTGTATGATTAAGAAAAAAGGTTTGTTTTCACCTCCGTCTGTCTGTCTGGGGTTTTATAAGGGACCATAGTTGGAGGTTGCTGCCCCCTGATTGGACGGTCAATGCAAAGGTCTGTCTCAGGGTGCTGAGGTGGAGCTCGAAGGGGGTTAACCACTAGAGAAGCCTGTTAGAGGGCTGAAACCACCGATACACTCTCACACGTGGTCCTTGTTGCTTGTGTGATAGTGAGGGTCTGCAGAAGTGAGGGGGAGGGCAAACATCAGTCTATGTGTTCTATATAATGTAAATAGGACATAATAAAATGTAAAAAAACATTTATTTACACGTGTTGATATATTATGTGAATGTTTTCACTTCTTTTGACGTGTCAGATAAATTCATGACACTGTCAAGACTCACATCCAACAAACTGCTTCACACTGAAACATCTACAAACTTGTTGTAACTTATCTGATTGATGGTGACAGAGACGATAATAACCGCAGAGATGATAATGTTAATCTGTCAGCACTCATATCTCATGTTATGACATTCTGTTGCTTGATGAGCAAAATGCCTCTCTCAGGATTACTCACCCATAATGCCGATGGTAGGTCAGAGCTGAAATGAGCCATCAAATTCATTCATTCATTCATTCATCTGTTGGCATCAGGGTGACTGTCTGTGGTGTTGCAGCATCCAGGTCCAATGCAGGAGTGACGGAGCCCTCTGCCCCGGCCTCCAGGTCACTAGCCCTCCAGGTGCACCCATACAGAGCTAGTGTATGTTGAGGACAGGGGATCATGTGTGGCTGCAGAATCCAAGACCATCGGGGGCTTCAGGGAGGTGGGTGATCAGACAGTAAGAGTGGAATATAACAAGAGGAATACCAGGAGGAGAAGTCTACCATCCTGTTGCCGCCAGGACGTGTGGAGTTTTGTGACTGATTGGGACTGCAGACCAGAGACCGGTCTGGTAGTGGCAGCGTGACAGCAGCGTATGTACGAGAGTAACTCATGAACAACAGCAAAAATAATCCAACGAGCTGTAGAAGAAAAGTGTTCTAAGTGAGTCTTTAATAGTGATCCAATAAACATGTAGCAGATTTCAGGTAAACACTCAGAGAAACCAAATCCTGCAAAAGTTGGATGGTGGGTCCAGGTGGGCGGGGCTTGGGGCATGGCTGAGAGTGGTGACTGCTTTTTGTTCTGACATCACAAAGTCACAGAAGTCCTGACAGCTGGTTTTAAGGCTCAGTTTCTGAATACAGACTGTGTACATTTCTCTGTGGACTGAGGCTTTGATACTTTCACAGTATTAATATAGAACCTAGACCTGCTTTATAATCAGATTTGAAAGTAGGACTGTGGTGAATTGTTCACTTTAGAAAAAGGCAGAGTTTGTAGGAAGTTAATCAGCTGCAAGTTGTTCATCAGAAGCAGCACGGTGTCGATCTGAAGACTGCAGTGTTTGATGTTTTACTGCTGCTGTAACATGAAGCTCAGCTACTGAGCCTCAGTTCACTTTGGTCTAATCAGAGCAGTTTGACATTCACTCTGTTTCTCTCTTGTATGGTTTCACTTCTGATCACAGATCAGCTATGGCTTCTGACCAGCTTTGTTTTCTTTGCCAGAGCTTTATTTTCCTCCTGAAATGTCTTTATAAAAAACATTTGGTCATGGTGACCTCTGGACCAGGTGTGTGTGTTGATAGTCAGGACAGTGCGCGACGTCTTGGACCTGGTTTGATTTTAGCACCGAACCTTTGTTGTAATGAATTTATATCTGGAGTTAATTTGATTTCAGTTGGTCATGTGATCCAGCTGATTGTCTACATTAAGATCTACAATGTAGTATTTTGCAGTTGCCATTCACCACGTTTGTCACAGAACAAGCAGCTGTTAGTTTAATGAACTGCTCCAGACTGATCTTTATGCGTTATTTAATATTTTAATGCACATGTCTTTGAGTCAGGTGTGTTTGTCTTAGTAAATCATACAGTTTACTTTGTGAATGTTCAGTTAAAGCTTCAAAGAATAAAAATATATTCATTATTTAAATATTTGACCCCTTTTTTAATGTTTGATTTATTTTTTTTAGTTTTCCATTTTGGATGGATGGGTCGTAGTCATTCTCCTGGTCGGAGACTGAACAGTGTCTTTACTCTAACAGGAAGATTGTCAGTCCTCTCTCTCCTCGCAGCGTTCAGCTCTGGTCAGATTTACCATCACCAGCCTCCAGTCTCTGTCCACATGGAGGTGAAAAGTGGAGGGAAGGAAACAGGAGTTTCTCCTCTTCACCTGACCATCAATCTTGTGAATAAATGGAGCAAACGAAAGAGGTTGTTACTGAGAGAGAGCTCCCGCCTTTGGACCGTCCTCAACAATAACAGAGCCGAGGCTGCTCCATCCTCTACAACACAGTGCGGGTCACGACACGGTCATTCACTACATCATCTCACCGCTGATGTTACAGGCTCACTCTTCACTGCAGACAGAGACGGGACTGAAACACTGTTCTCAGCTCTCTGTCTCACTGCAGCCTTCAAAACATGGGAAAGGCTGCCCTCAGCTGTCTGAACGCCTCCGCCTGACGCACCATCAGTCCCACACAGTACAATCATCATAAATCCAGCCACTGTAACATTATGGCTTCTATGTATTTGTACTGAAGGCATAAACAAGTCTATAATATATGAAGAAGTCTGATTATGTTCAGTGTTTTTTCTATTGTCAGCATGTTCAGACTCAAACCAACATCACTTTATCTCTATTAAAACACATCAGTGAGACACAAACACTCTCCTGTTGCTCAAATACTCTAGAACATGGATCAATCCGCTGCTGAAAATAGTCCCTGACAGATGCACTGTTTCCTCCTGTTGGAGTTGTACCTGGTAAAATGACAGTGTGCAGTTGTTTTAGCTGATTACTGTCCTTTTTTTTAAAAGTTAAAGTTTATATTTGTGCTGTTTTTAAAGATGGCAACCCTCAGTAGGAACCAATGGGCTTCAGGCTGAGAGCCACAGGCAGGGTAACGGACAGGATCCAGTTCAACAATGTTAACATTTGCCAAAAATGAACTTAACTCTCTCAGCTGCCTCATTGCTGAGCATACTGAATAAAGGTGAGGATGGTAAAAACAGAGGGTTTTAGGTAACCTCAGTTAAAATAGAGTCAGCTCAGCAGCTTTGACAGAGCGTCTCAGCCCTAACACCCTGTGGATGGATCCACCTACAAGGTGTGAGAGCTGCTGGAGTAGTCATGTTTCTGGCAGGTTCTCCATGTCTGCAGATAAAGCTCTGTTATGGTTCTCGTCCCTGACCCAGGTCCTTCTCACCTGGTTCCTCAGTTTGTCTGGACTCCAGATCTATAGCGTGCTCATATTCAGCACTTGCTTTTTGCTGTCTACTAATCTGTTATTGTACTTATATGTGTCATATGCATTGTATATGTATTTGTCTATTTATTTTAATTGCTCTTTGTACAGCACTTTGGTCAGCTCAAACTGTGTTTAAATGTGCTATAGAAATAAAGTACACTTGACTCCAGACTTGTTCCCCTTCACAGTTCTGGTTCCCACTGTTCTCCTGGGAACACTCAGAGCTTTTTGTCCCGATCTAATCCAGGAGAGAGAGTGAGGCCGTGCATCTGCATTCAAACAACATTCACGCCGGTCTTTATGTTTCTTAGTGGCTGTGAATCAAGACAGCTGCTCTAACCAAAGACCGGTTCTCTTCACATGTTTGCACATCACCCCGGTCTCCATGTTCCACTGGAGTCTGTTCGTCTGTCCAAGGAGATGACGTGCAGCGAAGGCCACAGGTCGGACTCGAACCCACGCCACTTGTGGTTAGGACTAACTGCTGTGTCACTACTATTAATATTGCTATCACTGTACGTTCTTGTTCTTTTCCTCTGTGCTCTCTCCTGCTCTCTCTCTCTCTCTCTCTCTCTCTCTCTCTCTCTCTCTCTCTCTCTCTTTCTCGCTCTCTTTTTCTGAACGTGTTTGTGTTTTGTCTCTTTGCACGTGTTTTCTAAAGATGCAGATTTTGAGCTCTCAGGGCCACCGTAGAGAGCAGTCAAACATCAGATGTTCACCTTTACCCACAGTTCAGTACTTTTCAGTGTCAGGGGACGGAAGTTGCGGTGGTGGATGACTGTGTGTTAGCGATGCCAGAATAAAAAGAAATCTGGTAGTTGGTACCAACATCAATAAAATTCCAAGATTCTTGATTACCAAAGTCAATACCACAGCAAGAAACAAAACAACCGAGGCTGAAATGATCTGTGACACATTCACACAGCCTACTGACTTCTGACTTCTGACTTCATAACCGATGATCTTTTTTTTCAGCCTGTGGTTGCACCTTCACTTGCTGCTGTCGTTCTTCCTCCTCCTGTTGTTGTTGTTGTTATTGTTGTTGTTGATGTTGTTGTTTACTGAGTTTGTTGTCAGACTACAACTCTAATACCGCCCTCTTCAGTCCTGGAAGAATCACATCTACTGTAACTACGACATCTGTGCTGTGGCAGAACAAGAATGTCACGTTGTCAGAATTTGACATCAGACATCAGAGGGATGTCTGTCTAGTATCTGTCCGTCAATATGGAACAAGAACATGAGCCAAAATAACTCAAAGTTTCCCAGTCAATCTTTTTTTAATCCTCTAGCTGTAAAAATGGTTTCAAATTGCTTCTGGAGCAAACTGATCACCTCTGTATCCAAACTTCCTCCTGCTGTCAGTAGTAGTCTGTCACCACCAAATACTGCTGTTGCTGTATCAATATTAATCTATTGATTGCCAATATTATTGTTAATGCTGCTTCTACTGATCACTAAGATATTCATCCTCTAATAAACTGAACCAGCCTCAGTCAGTGTGTGTATGTGTGTGTGTGTGTGTGTGTGTGTTGTTGGTTATTGGAGCCTCTCCATGCGGCCCTCAGGAACAAACACAGTGAAAACACAGCTGTGGTTCTCCGGTCCTCTGACAGACCAGACCTCTACTATGGAGGCCAGAGCATCCGTCTGCCTGAGGGGTCCGAACCCCACGCCGCATCCCTGCCTCATGCCGTTAGCTTTATTTACTCTGTGGTCACATGATCCCCGCTCGCTCTCAGCGGCTCAGGCAGAAGCAGTTGCCCCCCCTCCCCCCTTCCCTCCCTCCCTCCGTCTGCAGATGTTACTCAGGTTTATTTGTGTTTAGAGGCCTTTGTTTTCTTCAGTTGCATCAGTAAGCTGCTCCTCCACTGGGGGGGTCACATGCCTTTGTGTCAGACTGTGTCCAGCAGTCGACAGCTGAATCCTCTGGGGCTCATGTGCTCCAGCCGAACCCTCAGAGGGGGCCCACTGCCTGGGACGCTCTGAGTCCAGTTTGATGGTGAACACTGTAAACATCCCTCCACTTCTTTAAGTCCACACTGTGAATGGAGACAGTGATACTGTAACTGTAGTTCACTCTCTCTGGCTCCCTGTTTGGTCCTGACTAACACACCTGTAGAGACCATAGATCTTTCCGATAAGACACATTACAACACAGTACTGTACAAGTTAGAGTTCTGTCCCTGAGCCTGTTGAAGGTCACATGAAGACTCCTCCATTCATGAGGTTAACGTGTTGTTTTTTTTATTCCTCTGCACCGGCGACAGTCAGAGCCAGAGGCATATTGTTTTCAGGTGTACGCCCGTCCGTCCCATTCTCGTGGACACAATATCTCAGTAACGCCTTGATAGAACTTCTTCAAATTTGGTAGAAACATTCACTAGAAAATCACTAGTCCCCATATAGTGAGTTCGCCATTTTGTAGTGCTGTTCAAAAGTATAGTGAGGATTATTATACCTTATATAGTGGACTCAGAGTATCCCACAATGCATCATGAAAAGTAGTGTGCCACCGATGGTCGTTAAACTAGCAATATAAACCATCATGCATTGCACCTGTGCTGAAAGACAGAAAAATGGTGCAGTGAAAACGACCCGAGTAGTGTCCAAAAGTGTTTTTCCATTTTACAGACGAGCTCACTGACTCTCAAGTATTTATCTCAACAAATGAACCCAAAGCAGCCTGTTGAATATACACTAGTATCATCAGCGTGAAAATGAACATTACAGTTTTTGGAGTGGCAAAGCTCCCCATCGATGACCAAGAGCGGACCATTGTGGGTCACATGATTTGCCACCCTTCGACAGTACTGTCTGATTTCTACCAGAGATAAAAACCATTTAACCGACTGATCATCTTTTCCTCACCGGAATGGTTTTTCATACATATTATGATCAACAGAATCAAATGCTTAAATCGTTATCCACTGGTCAAAAAACCTGCCAAGACCTGCTGACTTCAGGCTTTTGTATTCTATGTGAAAGGTAGAATCAGCGTTCACACCCGGGTCACATGACTCTGCAGTTGTCACAGGTATTTAACGGCTCTGATCAGCAGTGATGTAAACACAACACCCAGGTGAACACGTTAATTTTCACCACTTTTCCTGCTATGACGTCTTTCAGAGAAAGACACTGTGAACACACCCTGAAATAAGTTTTAAAAACACACATTCACAGACTGAAGCGTTCCATGGAGGCTCCGACACTGACAGGAGCAACAACCCAGAATGAGACAAATCCATGTTACCAGACTGACTGGCAGCTAAAAAATCACTGTTTCTCATCTGCATCGGTGTGTGTGTGTGTGTGTGTGTGTGTGTGTGTGTGTGTGTGTGTGCACGTGCTCTGTGTACAGGGACCATGTCATCACGTCATCAGTTGCATGTGATGACATGGTCCCCACAGCTGTGTGTGTGTGTGTGTGTGTGTGTGTGTGTGTGTGTGTGTGTGTGTGTGTCCTCTCAGGCAAACTCAGTTGGCAGTGTAAAAGGAGTCCATCGCCTTTTTTAGTGGGTTTACCCGTGTTCAAAAAACCTGCCTATATTTTGGTGTTAAAGGGTGTTAGATAGGTCACAGTGTTGATGGTGATCCAGGGCTTTAACAATATTACTCAGTACACATAATGCAGCTGTTGTTGGGCTGTGACATGATCTAACTCCTGACTGCAGGGCTGAACTTTGATGCAAAGTCTTCATCCTTGTAGTGTTTGAAGTGTATGAACCATGAGAGACTTCAGTTTACTGTAATATACATCACCCCTAATACATTCATGTTAAACTTCCTCCTGTTTGATCACACAGGAAGAAGTCAGTCATCACTTATATGTTCAGTTCAACAACAATTTTATTTTGAATAAAACTGCTTTGTAAGGTTCAAAATGTATTCGAGCTGAACAATGAACCAAAACATTATTAAAATCACAATATGGTGAAAAATCCAAATCACCAGAGCTGCAGATTTTTGATGAAGGTAAAATGTGTCACAACACAAATACAGATACTATTTTCTTTCAGTAAAAATTAAATTAAAAATCAGCATTATCCCTAAAATCCTGACTCACAATCACAATATCCATCAAAATAATCACAATATGTTTTTTTTTTTCATCTTGTTCAGCCCTAACAAGCTTTTATTTCAAAGTGGATATGACCATGATGATGATCCATGAGTCTAGTTCTCCTTCCAATCCAAACCAGTGTTACTCACCTTCTGTCTGTGTCAGAGACAGCAGAGCTGTTATTGATCTACAGTCTGTGAAGAGTCTTTGAGCGACTGTAACACACAGACAGCAGAGCTCAGTTCACTGTGGCAGCTGATCACACTTGTACATCACCAGAGACAGAGCAGACAGTTAGAGTTGACTGACTGGACTACAGGAGTCGTGTCTCATGGAGAACATACACAAACACTGTAGCCCCCCCCCCCTCCCCTCCCCCAGTGTCTCTGTGGGGCATCATGTCACTTCCTCCTGGGAGCTGAGAGTCATAGAAGTTTTTCCACCTGCTCCTCTGCCTCTGGTGTGAGGAAACTGACAGGAGTCACAGCCTCCATGTTGACTCAGCTTCCTCTCATCCAAAGCATTCCCTGAGGACCATATCCTGTGTGTGAGAGGGGGGGGTGGGGGGGGTGGGGGGTATGTGGCCTGGAGCGATCCAGATGACATGTGTAAGTTCATAGAGAACTGAAGTGTGTAAACTCAAAGTGGAGTCAAACAGAAAGCTGCATCCTGTCAGCCCCTGTGGTCTCTGTACCAGGTCCAGAGACCAGAATCCAACATGACACCATGCCCTCTGTAGAGAGAGAGGGTTCAGAAAACATACACTCTCACTTTGATGTCCACGGTTTCCTCTCCTATATATAACCACAAGAACAGTGAAAACACTGACACGTCCAAAAATGGATGGAGGTCACATGGAGACTGCCCACCTGTCAGAAACAAGCCCACAGGTCGTCTTTACAGGTTTTTACGACCCACAGTTATCTTCCAGTGTCAGGTGACATCTAGTGGTCGTAGTGTGATAGGAGCAAAGGAGGAAGTCATGTGATGTAGTGTAAAGAACAAAGTCCACGTTAGAGGAGGGATGGGGTGGATGAAGCTAAGGACCTTCACACAGGAAACAGTTGATCACCTGACGTCTCATCTCAAACCATCAGTAGATCAATGTTTTACTTTTGGTTTATGACCAGATACCAGTAAAACTGAAGCGTCATCAGCAGCAGCTGTCCTCTGTGTTGACTCTGTCCACTGTCTATTTATCCAGGTGCAGATCTCAGGCTGTAGGTGCAGATCTCAGGTGCAGATCTTCAGGCTGTAAGGTCACGATCATCAGGCAGATCTCAGGCTGTAGGTGCAGATCTCAGGTGCAGATCTCAGGCTGTAGGTGCAGATCTCAGGTGCAGATCTCAGGCTGTAGGTGCAGATCTCAGGTGCAGATCTCAGGCTGTAGGTGCAGATCTCAGGCTGTAGGTGCAGATCTCAGGCTGTAGGTGCAGGTCTCAGTAGGTGCAGATCTCAGGCTGTAGGTGCAGATCTCAGGCTGTAGGTGCAGGTCTCTGTCAGCAGCCTGTAGGACGGGGTACTTCATGTTTGGTGGCTCAGTCCTACAGCATGATTGTGCAGACAGTAGGAACACAGGCTGGATGCTGGTATTGTGTAGTGTGTAGTGTATGTACTGTGTTCAGTGTCCTTCAGCCAAATACAACAAACACAGGAGCCTCTTCTCACTGTCATGAGGTCACCAACTTGTGGTCTTCAGCAGAGCTGGATGTGTATATGTTCAGAGCCACTGTCCATGTGTCTCCACCTCTGTGTGTGTGTGTGTGTGTGTGTGTGTGTGTGTGTGTGTGTGTGTGTGTGTGTGTGTGTGTGTGTGTGTGTGTGTGTGTGTGTGTGTGTGTGTGACTAACCAGGAAATGGAACTACATTCTCTGGTCCTGATTGGTTATCTTTGAATATACATGACATGATTGATCTGTGAAGATGGTTGGACAATAATATTCTCATCGTATGATACGATGTTCACAGTAAATCTAAAGTCTGTAAACCAACATTTATAAACCTGCAGGAGAAACTGAAGTTTGAACACATGGGAAAGATTTGTATTTATGTAAAAAGAGACTGTGAATAATAAATAAAATAATCAGTGTTGAGGTCATGCAGAGACACTGAGAGAAGAAGAACATGTGTTACAGATATAAAGAAGAAGAAGGGCCCGCGCTGTTGTCCATCTTGAAAATCTACTACACCTGTCAGGATCTGCAGCGGGGACAAAGGTAACAGAACCACCTGTTCTCTGTTTGGACTCTGCTCTGTGATTGGACAGTGATTGTGTCTCTTTACAACTCTACAGACGGTTTCACTTTAACGTGAGTAGATGATTGGAGGACTAATTGGTCTGTTTGGTAAATGATCACCTGGTTAACTCTCCACCTCTGATACAGGGCAGCACACAGAGCAGACACTCTCCTCACAGTCTGTAGTGTCCCTCAGTCAGTGGATGAGACCCTCAGCATCAGGGTGGGGCGGTGGTTGGGGGTAGGAAGGAGCTCTCTCTCTTTCATCTGAAAGTGAGCCACACAGCAGGCAGCTCCTCTCAGATATGAGCCACTCTCTCATCTCAGTGAGCCATCTGATGTTGACACAGAGCTGCTGAGCTGCTGTGTTTGTACAATCACCTACTGATCACATGGACACCACCCCTCCCCACCCCCACCCCCCCAGTCTCCTCTCCTCCAAATGGTTTCAATAATCCATGGTGGATATAAGGGGGCCTTTAGAACTAAGACCATGTATCTGATGGAGACTCATCAGCCTCTCTGAAGATAGGGAACTACATTCATCTGTGTTGGTCTCTGGACGAGGTTAGACGATGCGTTACACTGATGTTGATGATGATGTTGATGATGATGTTGATGATGATGTTGATGATGACGAAGTGAGCTTGTTTCATCACGTCCTCCCAGCTGCCTGCAGAGAGCCTGCCTGGCCTCTTCCATGGCGTCTCACTCAGCACAGGTTAAATGCTCACAGACCTTCTGCATGTCAGATCCATTTGGTGAAAAGCAGCATTTTCAAATGAGGAAGACATCAATGAAGAGTTTCATAATGGACTGAATGCGGGAACGTTTTTACTTGTTCTGCCCCTGTGGCTGAAAACAAAATTAAAACACATCTTCTTACTTGTGACATACCTCCCTGTGGAAAAATATTCACTGTGCAGTAACATGGTCTCTGTCAGTGTTGTGATGAATATCTGTCACATTAATGTGTGTGTTACATGTTACTGCTGTAGATGTTGAAGGTTCAGCTCATTTAATAACTTCATACTGTTTCCAGCTCTGTGACGATTCATTTTCCAGCTGATCCAAGAGGTTTTTAAACAGTTTATTTATCTGAAGGAGAGGAAGAAGTTCCTCAACACATGAAGGAAACTTCATCCTTTATTTTATTATTCAAGGTCAAAACCAAGACATTTGGAGATACATGGTTTTCACTGGACAGGAACGGTATCAAAATTGTAATTTAAAAAGTAACTAAAACTGTGAGACAAATGCAGTGGTGTAAAAACTACAATATTCACCTCTGGGATGTGGAGGAAGGTAAGTATAACGTTGTATAAAATGGAAATACAGAAGTAAAAATCCTCAAATTTGTAGTCAAAGAAATTGAGAAACAAAAAGAAAAGAACCAAAGACAGTATTTGAAAATACAGCTCCTCCTGCAGATCCCTGCTCATATCCACGCACTTTATACCACAGTTAGCAGGAGGCTAAACTGTTAGTGGTTAGAGTCAGTCCTGTGGCGAAGGGACCGTTACCTCAGCAGTGTATTTGTTTGTAGTTGAATATCACAACCACCGTTCTCTGACATCCAGGTCCAGCTCAACCTGTTCTCTCACTCCCCCTCCTCCTCTTCCTCCTCCTCCTAACTAACTGCTGCAAAGTTAGAAAATATGTGTAAAAATATGATGTAGGAGCATATTCAGAATTTGTAACCTTCGTGTCTGAAGCAGTAGAAGTTTCCCCATCAGACAAATGAGTGTATGTTGTGGGGTCTCCACATTCCACATCAGTCTGCCATGTTGTCACCCTCTACTTGTTATTACATCAGATATATTGGTGCAAACACCTGGCACGGTAACATGGGAAACAAGGGTTAGGAAATGGTGCGTTCCAGCTCTATTAGACTGAGGGAGACCTCCATCTGAGAATCAGATAGGACTTATCTCTCACAAATGACTTAAGTGGCTCCTTATAAAGGCCCTTTTCTATATGAATGCTTTTCTGCACAACACTGCAGACAACTCAAGGTATTTGGCAAATGTCAGATTTTAGACTGACAAATAGAAAATACTGTTGGCTGTAACTAGACTGTAACTAGACTGAAACTAGACGTCTGCTGGAGCCCAGAAAGAGTTTATGGCATTCACGAGTGTTCATGAAATCTGGCTGTTTCCAGACTTTCAGCCACATCTCAGTGTCTTCATCAGTTGGATGGACATGGCTGAACTGTCAGAGCATCTACTAAACCACCACGGACACACAATAGACTATTAACATGAAATAATAATCTCTATATTGATGTCTTCAACAACTAATTGTCTCACTGCTCATGACTGAGCACCTGTGTTTGCTAACATTAGATCATATGACATTTTATATTTGTAATGAAATGACAAGCTAACACTAGAAATGAAAGGGCACGCTATTAGCTAGCTAACATTAGATAGCTAACATTAGATAGCTAACATTAGATAGCTAACATTAGATAGCTAAATTGTAACTTCAGGCTAAAGTTAGAAATGTGACAGATCACCACTGAGACTTTAATTATATAGACTTTAATCCAATAGACTGACTCAAATCCCATCTCAAATATCATAGGCTACTGTGAAAAATAAAACATGTGGTGGTGTGTTTGTTATTTTAATAAATGATCATTGCCTTAAGAAACTAGAATTACTGTCTCGTGGTTGGTCCTCCTCCACTCAGGCTAGTTTCAGGTTACATCCCTGAACCTGTGTGAAATTTTGTCATAATTGCTGTGTGAAGTCATGAGTAATTCAGAAGGCCAAAACCTTGTTTTGTGAGGTCAACCTGACCTTGACCTTTGACCTAATCAGTTGAAATCTAATCAGTTCATCCTTGTGTCCTAGCAGATGTTCATGCCAAATTTGAAGAAGTTCCATCAAGGCGTCACTGAGATATCGTGTCTGTGAGAATGGGATGTATACACGTACGTATGCTTCCAGCTCTGGCTGCTTACTACTCTGGACATGGACGCCATGATGAGCACCATCTATGCATGACACCCTGGATACTGAGATCGATCCAGTCTGACCATAAGGACGAGGAGACTCACATGCTTATTGTGGAGGGCTTCCTGCTTTATACCTATGGACCTTTGATCGACCCACTGCACCAACATTACCATATGAAAAATGCAAAAACAGGAAGCTCTAGGAACTACGTGGTGCCAGACTCCCCCAGTCTTTGATGGCCATGTCTGGCCCATGTATTTGAAACACAAGAACACAAGCAGTGGGAATTTTTGGAGGAAGGAAATGAATTATGACATTGAATTCACAGCCAATTAGAAGAGGGGGGGGCAGTTATATAATAAAAAATTACGGAATAAGCAGATTTGGCCATCAAGCCCTATTTTCTCGCCATTAAACTGCGATATATTACACAGCCCCAGTACATGTTCCCTATCATCTGCAGCAGCAAGCCCGGACCCTCCTGGCACCAACATTGGCTGTCACCAGCATTAAAGACATCACTGGGACAACAAACACTGTGTGACCTCTGTAAGTTTCTGGAGGTTTTCCTACTACCACCACACTTTTGAACATTTGAACTCTTGCATTCTAATTCACATACTTTGCACCAAACAATCCTTTCTTAAGAGGGCAAGTAAAATCTGTCAAAAACAAACAAACATTGAACATTCTTCATTTTACTCTTATGCTTTGAAACAAAAAGTCTTTTGTATACGCTGACAGAGAATCCCAATTTACACTGGCCTTTAAATTAACAGTAGCCTGCAGTGCACAGAAATTAAGTCATTGAAAGATTAAAATAACAATCCCATAAATCCATATGTACAGGAAAGCCCACATTTACACACCTAAAAGATTTTTAAAAATTCAGTGTGTTTCAAAAATACACAGACTTAAACCAATCATCCCTTTATTACTTTCCATTTACCACAGAGATGCCTGTTATAGAGATAACAGAGATGTATGTGTGCTATTGCTAAATCGATGTGAAGTCATTAGGTATGTTTTTAATCCCACCCACTATACCATCACCTTTAGATGGACGCCTGTTCAGCAGTATCAGGGTGAGCAGGGCCCAACAGTACCGCTCAGAACTGCCAGAATCAAAGAGGTAGATACTAAGTTACACTCAGTACTAACAATGTATGTTTTTATAGTCAGTCAAGTGAAATACACAGTCAATTCCCTGGGCATTGTGTGGTTGCAACACACTTTAGCAGTAAATAAGCACTGCTTATGCAGCCTGTTTTATTATTGCAGGATGAAGCAAAGATCAAAAAACTGCCTGTGGAGGGAGGCCAATCTGGTACAGATTCATGCAGGCATGCCTGTTAAATTAACCCACATGAGGGTAAAAAAATCCTCACCATATGGTTTTGGACTTCACTGAGGTCCATGTAAGTAATGCATTTGCAAAATGGCTTAATTTAGTGTAGTGATTTACCCTTTATGATTAGTATTTTTTAGGAATCAGGTGGATTGGTTCAGAATCAGAATCAGAAAAACTTGAATGATCCCTGCAGGGACGTTGCTTTCTTAGAAATGAATCAAAAGTCAGTTAGGAAAAAGAGGTAAAGTAGGTAAAACGTAACAATAACAACAAAAACTACTATAAAAAAAAAACCTACCCTGAAACGCTTTACAGAAGCCACACATCGTCACCAGGTGATCAGTGGTTGCACTAGTCACCTGGTGACACCCTGGTGACATCCCCTGTCTTTCATGTTCATGAGAGTTGTAAAGTTGGACATTTTAACATGGGAGTCTGTGGGGATTGACTCACTGTTGGAGTCAGCCTTAAGCGGCAAATCGAAGAAGTGCAGCTTTTGATACTTTCGTGTTGGCTTCACTTTTCAGACTCGGAGGTGCCGCTTGATTGGGACACAGCTATTGTGTTCAACTCTGTCTCTAGTCCGGAGGTTTGGTTTCTTGACCTGTTTGACTCTGTGATGTCACTGTGTCCAACAACGTGAAGCATCTTCATTAAGCATAAGTCCAAACTGCACCACAGTGAATGGACTGACCTCCTGTCACTGTCATGTCATGTCATTACCTTCCTGTGATGTCATACTCATCTGAAACCAGTGTTATAATGGAGGAAAACAGCTCTGTATGTCTATGTAAAGTGAACCTGCTTCTTCCACTGGTACATCAAGCTGCACAAACATGAGATGTTGAACTTGGAATGAAGGACAACAGTGAAAGTACAGGTGTAGTGTGATGTCATGGTGATGTAGTTAAAGCTGCAGATTATGTGCACATTCTGCTAAATTAACTTTAAACTACTATTGGCTGTATATTTGCTTCCCATAGCTAGCTGTCAGGTTTGTTGTTAGTGATTATTCTTTAAAAGACACAGTTAATCAGGTTTTTATTGGCTCACAGCTCTAAATGAGCATCACATGTCTGCTCAGGTTGATAGGGTTGTTAATCAATAGCGATGACTCATCTCTTTCTTGGCCGGGCGCTGGAGCTCCCACCCACTGGAATTTCAACACACTCCGGTTCCCAGAGTATGTTGAGCTGCTCAGCCGTGGAGGACAGTCAGATGAGTGAGGGAGCTGAGTTACAACACTTTGAGTTACAAACCCTTGTTCTCCAGCCAAGAGAGCAGCCAGATGACTCCACTGCTGCCTCATGTGTTAGCTCTGATAGAGGTTACAGTGTATTTTTAGTGTAGAAGTCTAATCTATGAAATGACTCCTCAGAGAGAAATAGATCAGCTCCACTGAACTCTGCTTTGATTTGGGTTTACTCCAAATTTAATCATAAATGCTTATAAAATACACTGGGCTCCAATTTTAGAGGAATGTATTTCTAAAGCTACTGAAGCCACAGGACTTTATATAATACAGCAGTAAAAATATTTTACTGCTCACTGTAATCCAAACATTACTGTTAGAGGCAAGCATTCAATCTGTGTTTCAAAATCCTCTGCAACAAAGAAAAAAAGAATTAATATAATTATTCTGGTTGACAGAAAAAAATGTAAAACTGGATCTGAAGCTCATCTCTTCTTACCTCCTGATTGAGAAATCTGGATCAGGCCTTATGCCCCGCCCACCACCTGCTGGCTCCAGGTGGACAGGTGAAAGAGCAGAGAGCATCAAGATGGTTAGAGGAGGAAACATCAGAGAGACTCAGCCACATGTTTGAGCCTCAGTCAGACCCAGACTCAGATGAGACCAGAATCAGAGACTAGCAGACGGATCAGAGCGGTTAGCATAGTTAGCATCTGTATTTGTATTTGTCTCAAGCATTTGTTTATGTTGTTTGTTAGCTTGTAACTGGCGGTGGCTGACACAGTGTTAGCGGTTGTGCCAATGCTAACTCTCTCTCTGTACTGACAAGGTTTCAGGTTTATTTAGCCACACCTCCTGCCCCCACAAGCTAACAGGATTGGTTCCTTAGGTTTGTGACATATGAAACCCTGGATGTCTCAATCTGTATTTATTACTTCACTGCAGTTCCAATTCAGTCATGGTGCTGACTGATTAGTTCACTCATCATGCGTCTTGTTTTATATAAAAACGCATCAAATGGACGTTAACAGGGTTAAACACTTGATTTTCATCAGAGGGGTCTTTAAGTGTAATGTGTCAGTAACTGTTGTGGTGGATAATAGACCTGATGATTAATGTAGATCTGACTCCAGCTCTCCTGCTGCACAGGTCACAGTGACAGTCATCTGTCCTCAGTGTTCCTTGGAGTGACAACATGTGAAGCAACCTGATGTTTCTGTTGCAGCAGATGGCACATGTCAGTCTGACAGCAGCACTGGTTATGTGAGAGAGTTTAAAATGAAGTGGGTGAGCTCCTGAGAGAAAATATAGGACATTATAATTCATTGCTTAAGCCAGTGGCTGTGCCAAAACAACCAAGTTTAGAGGGCTATAAACAGAGCCGGACATGCAGCGCTGAGGGAGTCAACACAGAGTTCAGGGGAGCCTGCCAGCATCACTATTTCACCCTTCACTGTTTCATCCAGCCACAGAGCTGTGAATCATGATGAGATCTCCTCGCTCAGTGACTGTGGAGACTTCCATCAACCACCACACAGTCTGCACTCTCCTGGACTCTCACACCCTCCCTCCCCCTTTCTCTCCTTGGCCTATTTACCTGATTAACATCAGAACCAACAGTGAGTGTAGGGGTCAGAGTGTTAATGCAGAAAATGCCTACCACACTTTCCACTGGGTCGCACTTCCCTCACATCGAGCTGAAGAGGGGAGGGTGGGGGTGGGGGGGGTCGCAGGGTCCATCGGGGGTGGGTGCAAGCGGACCGTGGCCCCCGTGCGTTGCATGAAAGTCAGTCGAGCATAATCAGTCATCCCACACAGTACAGAAACATGCCCGCCGTTAAGTTGTTTACATATCCCCACAATGACTCTGGAGTGGGGTAATAAGTGCAAATCAATGAGAGCAGAGGGAGAGATCTGGGTGAACGCTGCAGCCCCTGATGCAGACCAGGCTGACAGTACCTACCCAGAAGATGGATTAGTGCACCTGGCAAATTACATCGCTCTAATTGTGCACTGCAAAGTGCATGACAATGTATCACTGTAGCTTTAATCTCAGATAAACACAGGGCTGATGTTTGATGAGGGAAACAGAGGGAGGACAGGCCTCAAGTTCAACTCTGGGAATTCATTTCTTATTCAATTAAAGTGTGATGAGACGTACGGACGGATCAGGCCAGTCACAACTTGGCTCTTATTGTTTGTAGATTTGACATCGTAACATTGTATTCACCGAGATAACGACAGATCACAGCGTTCAAGAGACATGAGCGGTCAGATGATCACAGGCTGTGAACGAATGCAGGTTGAACCAGAGACCGTCAAGTGACGGGGTCAGACCGGGTGTCAACATGTTGATGTTCAGACTCATCAGTACTGAGTAATCTCTACTACATTATTACATGAGTACTCAGTGACTAGCTCGCACGGACATAAACCACAAAGTCCTCAAAACCACCTCTGTAGTAGTTCCAGCTACAGGAGGTGTCTTCAGGACCACATTTCACCATGATGACACAGACTCACGAGCTGAAACAACACCAGCCTCCCTGTCCTGGACGGTATCAAAAGTTAGTCAAAGTTATTTGGAGGAGTGAACAAACACAACAGTGAAATTATTTCACAAACGGTTGTAAACATCCTTCACAGTTTATAAATCCACTTCTTGCTTCAACTTCAACCCACTGCACTGTAGAGTTTATACGCCTCAAACAAACTGGTTCAAGTGTCACCCAAACACATGAAAAGTGTTTGTACATGTTCCTACTGGCCATAGAGGCAGGGCAAAACCCTGCTGTCGGGGGCGCCCCAGTAGCTCACCTGGTAGAGCGTGTAGCATGTGCCGAGGCTGAGCCCTTACCACAGTGGCCCTGGTTCGAGTCTTTCCCTCTCTCTCCCTGACTTCCCTGTCTATCTATACTGTTGCTATAGAAATAAAGCAGAAACGCCCCCCAAAAAAAGAAATCTTCAAAAAAAAAAAATCCTCCGTCAGGTGAGATGCGATGAATTATGGGTAACGGTGCACACTTTCATACAGTCTCTCATTGATGACGTTCATGGTGTTGCACTCTGCTGCTCACACAAAACAAACAGACGTCTCTGTGTGAAGACTGAAAAAAAGGAGGAGGTGTCAGCAGTTAGACTGCGGCTTAATATCTTTGATCCATGTCACAGTCACCACCTGCACAGGTGAAAGAATTTTTCCCTGAAGAGGATCGAAATGATCTTCAATAGAAAACAACTGGACCTGGCCGAACAGAAGTTCACCTGGAGCTAATGTGACTCCTGTGACAGATGTGCGCTGCTGTTACCACTTTATAAGAACTCTATGTATCATTATTAACTAGACATATGAGATTAGCTTGAAGCAGTTGTCATGTACATTAGTTGTATTCATAACTGCAGTTATTGTCATTGAAAATGTTTAATTTGTGATCACCGTTTTCTGTTAAATCGAATTTGAAATAACTTCAGGTTTTTGTTTGTCTCTTTCTCTTTCCTCTTTCTCAACCCATGGGTGCTCAGATGGGCTCAAGTTTATTTACTATTCACACGACGCGGGTGCTGGACAGTAAAATGAAGTGTGTCAGTCTGAAACTAGTAAAGAGGCTTGTGTTTCATGTGAGTTAGAGCCTTCAGTTTTTTGGGACAGAGTCGTGGGAGAACAGGCTGTGTTCTCTACACCAGAGTCCAGTCAGAACTCATCATGAATTCTCTGCAGTTACAGAGTCTCTCTTTAACAAATGAAGGAGATTGAAATTCAAACAAAAGAAAAGACAAAGAAGGAATTACACAAAGTAGACAGAAAAGTCAGAAACATCCTAATCAGCACTAATAAACAAACAAACTCTGATTCTCTTCAAACAGTTCACATAAAATCCAGCGCCTCCGCAAACACTCTTCCTCCCTCTAACTCCTCATCATACAGTGGGCTCTCAGGTTTCTGGGGCCTCTTCCTACTGCATGGTAATCACAGCAGGGTCAGCTGAGGTCAGGCCTGTCAGCGTGGCTCCCAGGAGAAGCTCTGAGGGCCAAGAATCCAAAGTATTTCTGAGTCCTACTGGGGCTGAGTCTGAGACCAATTTGAGAGGGACTGTAGCACAGGAAACTAATCAGCTAAATGCATGGAGGTGGAATTAGTTTGGTTTTAACTGCTTCACATCGAGAGGGTTATTATTTAAGAACAGCATACCTCTCTGTTGTCTCATGTGAGCGCATGAACACAAACATGGTGTATGTGTTGCAGTGTTGGAGGGTGATACTGCCTGCACATGGACTACGCATGTAAACCATTATATACGTGGTGAACTGGTGGTACTTTAGAGAAGGTCGTCAGTTGGGAGAGTTGTGTTATTGAGCAACAACAACATAAATGTCAATACCTTAACTCTACAATCGCTGCGCCTCTGATCAGGTCTACAGAAAGCATTTTGTGGCTCTGCGCCCTTCGCCCCACATCGTCTGAAGTCCTAGCAACTGATGTTGGTAGATGATTTGACTATTATGTCTGACACGCTGTCACAACTGTCTAAGTCAGCGGTTCCCAACCTTTTCCAACTCAAGGTCCGCTTCAAAATCTCAAAAATGTTGGTCGCCCACATCTGACCTCCCAACATTATAGAGGCCAAATAATTTGTTCCTCAGAGCACTTTTCACTTTAATGATAATGACGGAACATTCGGGACTGAACTGACAGCTGGGAAACATGTAGGAAGCTAATTTTTTATCAATTGTCGCCATCTGTGTCTTGATTTTTTTCCTTTTAATTCTTCCTGTTGGTAACCAGCTATCCATTTTGATCCTGCAGTTTTTGCCACGGACGTCAACTGTTAGTGCAACTGTAGCTTATGATGAAATCTACTGTAAAGATATATGGTTTTATGTCTATATTTATTTTATATTTTTTATATGATGTGTATTGGTTGTGACTTCTGTTGCGAATCAAATTGCCCCTCGCGGACAATAAAGACTTTCTAATCTAAGCTAATCTATATGTATATATATATATATATACTGTATGTATGTATATATATATATATATGTATGCCTACACACATATATACATATTTACATTTCTTTTAAAAAACTGTACCATTTTACAATCCACCTGCAATACCTTCCTTGGCCCACATGTTGGGAAGCACTGTCTTCAGAGTCATCTAATGATGACTCTGAAGACTGTTGTTGTTGTGCTGTTGCTATAGTAACATGGTTCTGTGGAACGTGATAACTGCTATTGCCATTTCTGTCATTATGCTATGGAAATATAAGACAAGTGATGTTAAACACATGATTATTGATTCATTTTCATTCAGACTCTGGTCATCGTGTGACTTGTAGCCGGGGCCCGGGGCAGTCACCTGGATCTCACTGTTCACGGCTGTGTCAGCGCCCTGGGAGCACTCAGCTCTGAGTGTTGAGCTCCACAGTTCAGACAGCCCCGCACCTATGTTTTCACCTCCACATCGAGCTCCGACCTCCATTCATCACAGCTGAGTGCTGGCCTGAGCTGGTGACACACTGGGACTGCAGCTGTCGTCTAGATCGTACATTATGTCAGTTAAAGCTGTTTCTTATGAGCTGGATGACAGATAGTCCTTTAATTGTCTTGTTATTTTTCTCTCCTCATGTGAGAAAACATGAGCCTGTACATGGGAACGTGGACTGTTGCTGTGTTTGGATAGAACAATGTGAACGTCTCGCAGAGCGTGTGTGAGCACTGTTAATGTGGTGATATACAGGAAGCTGACAGCACGGTGACGTGGATCCAGGTCATGTAACATAGAAGGCTTCATGATAAATAAACAGCTTCATCGGTGTGTGGCACTGAGTCTCTCAGGACCGTTGTGCTGTGAGCTCTGACACAGGCAGAAGGTCAGAGGTCAGCACCACCTCAGTTTATCATCAGGATGTTTCAGTGTAATGCAGCGGAGCCTAATCCTTTCTAATCTATAATCTATAGTCCACTGGTGACCTGACATTACCTGAGTTATGATCTGCTGAAACGATGTAACCGTGAATCTGATCTTTCATCAATGAAAACTGCTGAATATCTCCTGTCACCAGCTCTCTCTTCTCTCTGTCCTGTTTCATAGACCTGTCACAGGTGTAACTAATGACCATAATGATGTTCCACTCAAGTGTCCCAGGGAGCCATGACAGAAGCTGTGTCCCAATCAGGGGGCTGCATTCGAAGGCCGAATGTGTCACAGCGGCGAATTAGACCATCCTGTTTCAATGGATCCTTCAAATGTGGCCGAGAAATGTGTCCTGCAACCTATCCCAAGATTCATTGCGTGCCGGTAATGAAAACAATCAAAACTGACAGAGAACTCAAGGATTACACTTTTGAATGTAAGTACTTGGTTCAGCTCAGATCAACAGTACAACTGTTAAAACCAAGGGCCTTAAAACCTCAAGTTTTGTGTTGTCAAGGTTGCTAGGCAACAGGAGCCACACCTTGCGATGCAACAGTAAGGGCTAAATGGAATAAGACCAGGTCAGACCTGATTCAGAACTGATCGGAGATCAGTCACTGTTAAATACACCTGTGTTTACATGTTAAAATGGACACCACCTAACTTTACTTCATCATGGCATTCACACACATTCCCTCCTGCTTCCAGTCTTTGTGCTAAGCTAGGCTAACCATAGATCTGACATGGACAGTATTGATCATCAGACTGTGGGTCATCTGTAATTTACAAACAGTTGGACTACTCTCTTTTTACCCTGTCTCGTCTGTGCGGCTATAGATGTGATTATGTTTTATGACAGTTTGTATGAGGGTGTAGAGGTTTACATTTGTCTCTGAAGGCAGCAGCAGCAGCAGCTACTGGTGTGATGGGAAGCCACAGAGCTGGACCCAGGTTCACTTGTCATTTACAGGCTCAACTTTAACTCCAATGTTTTCCAGATGTTACAGATGTTATTGCCACATTATTACTGCTGGTGGAGCCCCAGCTGTGAAACGAACCACAGCAGCCCAGCCTCAGTACTGGTGGTGGAGGTAGTTGTTTCTCCTGGCTGCAGGCCACAGACCGTTACAGGCTTCATCTGACGGATCAGTGTCAGGCTCCAGATCTGAGGCTGGATGATAATGGAATTCATTTTCTATAATTTCCATTCATAAAACTATTAGTCAATGACCAAACTAATACAACCCGAGAATATATATAAAGAACAAATAAATATATAATCACTCTCCATCAGCTATTGTTTGCTCTCTCCTCCTTCTTCCTTTTTGTTGACCTCTGATCTACTAATCCTGTCTATCCGTACAGGGTTGACATTAGCAGTAAAACATTTGCAGTAGATGTTTATGTGTACCAGCAGCAGAGACGGATGCATTTGTTGACTTTTTATGTAGTCATATATTTAATAATGATAAAAAAAGGCTCTGTAATTTCCTAAAACAGCTGGTCACTTTAGTTTTAAGCAAATGTTACTCTAACAGAAGGAAATATTGCATTTGTTGGGGACTATTTTCAGCATTGGATTAATCCACATTTGGTGGTTTAGTGAGTGTTTCAGGGAGCAGAATAGTGTGTGTGGGTTAAATTAAACTACAGTGTCTGTTCATCGTAATGAAGGGAAATGTCAGCCAGTGTGGCTCACTGAAAAGTTAAGAGTCGGTTAAAGGAGCTGTTTGTAAGTGTTGCTACTGCTACATAGCTAATGTTAGCATTAGCAGCTGTCTAGAAGAAACATTGTGAGTTCAGCATCAGACTTCATTCCTTTACTCACCAACAGCTGTCTCCAGAGGTGGAAAGAAACACCAATGTTGTGTCTTTTCTGCTACTGAAGCTAACATGCTAACCAGCTAACCCCGGCCCAGCGGGACTGTCTTGTCACTTTTTCCGATACCAAGTCACTGTAGCATCCAGTCGTCACACCTGGCACCCCAGTACTTCCAGTACAGTCCTACCTCCTTTAACACATCTGTTGGTGTCAGAGTAGGCAGACATATACAGAACAGAATGATGTATAAACAAACTACATTCATTGAATTGAATCTGAAGTGTTAATATTAACATTAACATAAATAAGTAATTGTAGAAAATATAACACTGAGCTTTGGCTGTTGCCTGGTAATTCTATCAGCTGCATCAGACCCATTCAAACAAGCTCCCCCAGATTTACCTTAGAAACGTTCAAATATAAAATATTATTCATACTGTGGCTTAAATACATGATGGTTATTATTCACTGAGAGATGGGCTTTCATGTTGCCCAGTATGGCTAGCTATGTGGCCCCTCCTGAGACTAGGAAGGACTCCTGATCTGTAGAAGACATCACGAGATGTAAACCTACACTGAGATGGTTTTTAGTTCTTAAAACCACAAATAAATTCTTATGGATCAACACTTCAAATAAAACATAGGACAGGAGGAAAACATGGAGCTTTAATCTCCCATTAAAACTGTTCAGAATGTGTGTACAGACACATACGGGAAAAGCAAAGGCAATAGGGGAAAAGCGTTTTTTGTTTTTTTGTTTTTTTCAATTAAATTTCGATTTTTATTTATTTGTCTGTATATATACTTATTTGTTCTTATTTTATTTCCACATTTCTTTTCTTTTTATAGACTTAATCTTTTTTGGCACTCCTATGACTCCATAGAAAAACTAATGAACTATAAAGGATAACTTTGATGATAAAGTTTACATTTTCAAATTAATTAAAAAATTGCAAAACAAACTCTAACTAATCATAATAACGTGGCCGTTAAACAACGGCCGCATAAAGGAAAATAAAACAGCTACTAAAGTCATCCGAATGCTGGAAAGTCTATTTTACGAGCGTACACAAAGGGAACTGTGGTCTGCTGTGAACTCTGGGTAATGAAGTGTTTCTATGTTGTTGTGCACTCATGTATCAGGTTAGCTTTTAACGCTCCGAACTCTAACAGCAGTAGATGAACAGTCACAATGATGAAGGGAAAGACGGTGATAGTGACTGGAGCCAACAGCGGGATCGGGAAGGCCACCGCAGCGGGGATAGTGAAGCTCCAGGGCCGTGTGATCATGGCCTGTCGGGACCTGAGCAGGGCTGAGCAGGCGGCCCGGGAGATCCGAGAGGAGACCGGTGCAGACAGTTCACAGCTGGTCCTCAAACAGCTGGACCTGGCCTCGCTCACATCTGTACACACTTTCTGTCAGGACATAATGAAGGTAGCTGGACGGATTTCTGTCGCTGATCAGAGTTTGTTTCACAGACAAGTGCTTAAAAAGAACGTCAGACCAAACTTCATTCGGAAATTGTGCATTTCTATAAATATGACTGTCTTATCTCTGAATCCTTCATCCGTTAGAATCCAACAGTATATTTTCTCATTGAAGAAGCTTCACTCTTTAATTCGGCTTAGGTTTGATTTCACAAATATCACTTATGTAATAACAATTTCAGATTAATCAGACTGCAGTTCCTGTCTTCACACTTTACACGTTAGATTAAAAGTTATGTATTTTTTTTATATTTGAGTAAAATAGCTGCTGCTCAAATGATTATTTAACAGCTGAACTGAATAACATCACTCATCGATTCTCAAAAGCGCATATGAAGCAGTTTTTATTTTTGTTATTAATGTGTCTTCCTTCATTTATCAAGACAGGAACATTTTTTTAATGGAGTTCTCACAGCTCAGGAGTAACAGTAAAATTTGTGGATGTGCAAACACTAATAGATTCAGTGTGCCATTTAATTTATTCACTATTGTTATTGTTTTTAGCGGTAGCAGTCATTAATAATAATACTAGCAGCTTTCAGCAGCTTTTGTAGTTTGTATCTGAATCTCCACCATAACTGTAGTCCAGACAGTATTTAGAATTAATGTCACTAAATAAAACAGTGATGCGGATGAACATGTTTTTACCTTAAACCAGGTGTGGTACGGTGGCCAACAAGGGCAAACTTGCTGCAACAGCCCAAAACACTTCCATTAGGAGAAATGAGCTGCAGGTTCGAAAAAACATGCGTAAATACAAAACAAATACAACAATGGAAACGTGCTGCAGGAATTCAAAACAAAAACATGAACAGCAAACACACTGCAAACACAGAGACCACGCAAAAACAAACAAACATAAACCTCCAAAACAAATGCAACAGACAACACAACGGAAGAGCGCCAGGCCTCTTGGGGGGAGCGCTCAGTGGAACACCCCTAGACTGTATATAAGCTAATGCTAACACTTGCTACGTTATCTGTTGCTCTTTTATAATATTGTAAAAACTACAGCCAAATGTAAAAAAAAGAACACAAACATTTCATCACCTCTTTATGACGCCTCCTCTTTCTTCCCTCATACTCTCTCCTCAAAGGTCAAAGGTCAGGTTGTAGGTTGTCTGGCCTCTTGGGTCGAAGCTCAAGATTATGTTCAAGGTTCCTCCTCTTAGCACTTAGTTATATAAGTGCTAAGAGGAACACCTTTATAAGCGCTAAGAGGAACATATGTTGTTATATAATTGTTATATAAATTATATGGTACAGAATCTGGACGCCACTGACTGAAACCCTGTCCTCCTGTAGCCACACGCGACACGACTAGATGCCACTGATTGTTATATAAATGATATGTTTGTTGTTTTGTTTTATTTTAAAAAGGTATCAAGCCTCCTTGATAACACCAGAAGCTGTATGGTTACTGACTGGCCTTGTGTCATTTTATTTTAATGTGACATGAATAATTAGTAGGATACCTGTCATTATTAAAGCATCATGTAGACTACACAGTGTAGCTTTAGTATATTACACAGAGACACACTGTTTGTCCTCTAGTGCAGGTTTGACACTGACTGTGCGTTCACAAAGTAAGCCTTTTGTCTGTAGCTGAGTGTCTCTGTGCTGAACAGGAGGAGCCTCGGTTGGATGTTCTGATCAACAACGCTGGGATCTACCAGTGTCCCTACACCAGGACAGAGGACGGCTTCGAGATGCAGTTTGGGGTCAACCACCTGGGCCACTTCCTGCTCACCCACCTACTGCTGGACCTCCTGAAACGATCCGCTCCCAGCCGCGTGGTGGTGGTCTCCTCCAAACTCTATAAGCACGGACACATTAACTTCGAGGACCTGAATAGCGAGCACGCCTACGACAAGGCGTTCGCCTACAGCCGCAGCAAACTGGCCAACCTGCTGTTCACCTGCGAGCTGGCCCAGCGGCTGGAGGGCAGCGGGGTGACGGTGAACGCTCTGACTCCAGGCATAGTGAGGACTAACCTGGGGAGGCACGTTCACATCCCAGTGTTAGCTAAGCCCCTGTTCAGCCTGCTCTCCCGGGGCCTGTTCAAGAGCCCGGAGGAAGGAGCTAAGACCTCAGTGTATCTGGCCTGCAGCCCAGAGGTGGACGGCGTGCAGGGACAGTGCTTCGCTGATTGTCAGCCTCAGGTCCTGCTGGACAAGGCCACAGACCGGGACGTGGCCAGTAAACTGTGGGACATCAGTGAAGTCATGGTGGGCATCACCATGTGAGATCAAACAGTATATCCTCAGGGTTATCATGACAGAGACACGTCCATTATCTGAAATCATAAAAATCATAAATATTCAGTTCCCGCTCTGGTCAGAAGAAGAATGATTCTTTCTCCTCCATCAAGGTCAGATCACAGCTGTAATGTCAGTTGTGGTTTACTACAGTCACACTGGTCTGGTTGCCATGGTATCACCTGACAACAATTGACATGGCTGCAGGTCAAAGCAGGGAGCTGACTGACACTCTTCATCTTTACCTGGTGACCAGCAGTTTGTTCTAATATAGAATAAATACAGATTCTGAACCAGTGATTGGACCCTATATGACCGCAGTGCCTCCTCCCAAAGCTGAAAAGTTTGTGTCAATTCAAATTTGAGAATTTTTGTATTTTATTTTTGTGTTTTGATTTTGATCAACTTGATTGAAGAGTTTCCTGTCATTGCTTCATTTCAGTGCAGCAGTGTGTCGATCTGTGTAAGAGACAGACTGAAATAAAGTCATTGCACCGACTGATTTTTCTACGTTGAATAAAAAACATATTTATTTATTTATATTTTTCATACAGTTCATACACAGAGGTCATTCATTCTGCTTTACATACAGCTGATAAAAGACAAAGAAATGTGTTCACATTGAGTTTTTATTCCTCTGCACCGGTGGCTGTCAGGGCTGGTGGCAAATTGTTTTCAGGTTGTCTGTCCCACTCTTGTGGACGTGATATCTCAGTAACGTCCTGACGGAAGTTCTTCAGATTTTGCACAAACATTCACTTGGACTAAAGGACGAACTGGTCACATTTTGGTGGTCAAAGGAGTCAGAGTTCAAGGTCATGATGCGACGCAATATCTCAGTAACATCTTGAGGGAATTTCATCAAATTTAGCACAAATGTTCACATGGACTCAAGGATGAACTGATTTGATTTTAGTGGAAAAGTTAAAGTTAGGCTATAAACCAACTACACCACGGTCACATGACTTCACCGTCACCACCACTAAACTTCAACTAATTTGATTTAGCTCTTATCTTTTCTGTAAAAGCCTTTCCTCTGACACGGTTAGAACCAGTTTGTTTAAACACAGCGAGTCTCTGATGGTGGACTGGTGAGTAGATCTGTTTTCATGTTCAACGTGATGACGTTTAACCTCTTGTAAGGGACGTAAAAGCTTAAAGAAATCACCTCCGGGATATTTACTGACATATTTTATGTCGTAGAATAAAACATGAGCTTGTGTTAACCACAGACCTTATTTCAAGTCATCTAACTAAAACACATTCAGCAAACCCAGACACTTTGGGATGAGGGAACAGGAAGTGATAAAATACCACTAAATTCCAGGTTCAAGGACTCATTCCTGCAGAACTCTAATACAGACCACAAAACAAAACAAATCACAGATTGTTGTTTTTTTTAAATTAATCATGAGACTGCTGCTGATTAGCTTCAGTTTCTCCTCAGATGTTAACTTGACGAGGTCCTCTGTTGGTGGCCCCTCCACAGAAGCCTTCTCTTGCTCCCTCTCGTCATTTACAGTAAAATGATCACATGTAGCACACGTGTTATTTCCTCCGCTGTGTTGTTCTCTGGATGTTGGACTGCAGTCAGCCACTGAACCCCAGAATCAAACCAGCTCTTCAGGGGTTCGTTAGGCCTCAATCAGCCATGCTGGTTGCTCTGAGAGAGGTCATTAGCTGGCGGTGTTTTCTCTCCCAGTCACCCACAAACAGAGCACCTCTCCCTACATGAAGCGGTAGTGAGACCCCCGGGACACATAATGATTTTCCCACCTGTATTCTTCATTAGGACATTTTCTGGATCATTTATAGAGAGCTGGAAACGCAGAGGCAGCCTCTTTATCAAATTCATCTCACACTAAAT
This sequence comes from Seriola dumerili, assembly GCF_002260705.1. Classification (NCBI taxonomy): domain Eukaryota; kingdom Metazoa; phylum Chordata; class Actinopteri; order Carangiformes; family Carangidae; genus Seriola; species Seriola dumerili. The sequence goes on from NW_019174404.1 coordinate 21,464,041, forward strand.
GCTCCTGGGGCATTTTAATGGCAGCTCCATGCTATTTATTTTACAAATAACTCCAATTAGAGCAATTACAGAGTTTAATGTCCTTAATCTGCGCAGTAATACTGATACTGCCGAGCTAATGTAGAAGTGAGGCCCTCACTCAGGCTGCTTCACTTCAACACATGATGGTTCAATTAAAACAGCATCAGTCTGTCGTTTCCTCAGCTTCTGTTGGACTCTGCTCACAGAGCTCAGGCCTTCTAATAAACTCCCACAGTGCACTGCTCCCACTGTACAAGACCAACTGTCCTGACAGTGTCACTCCATTCTGGTCTAGACTGAAATGTTAGAACTACCTTTGGATGCATGGTCATGAAGTTTGGATCAGACGTTCATGTTCCCCACAAGATTACCTGTAATAACTGTGGTGATCATTTGTTGTGAGCTTCAGGAGCTACATCTGAATCTTAATTTCTCCAACGCTGGTTTATGATCAAATACCTGCAAAGAAACTGGTGATCAAGGTGGTGGGATTTCCTCTTCTTTTATGCCTTGTCCCTGTTTGTTTACGGGGACAAAGGCGTCACTGACACTGAAAACAGAAGGGGACTGCATGCTAGCGATATAGCATGCAAACCAGCATTCTGGACAAACTTGTTATCTGTCTAACACAGGGAACGCTCATTTATTGTGTAGCAGCCCATCTGGAAAAGTCCCAGGTCTCCCAGTGGCCACTCTGTCACTGTTAAACTATTTGCTGCTATTAGAAGGAGTCTAAATTCAGCTTCATTATTTTTCATGAACTAGTTGCTCAAAATACCAAAGACCCTGGTTCAAAACTGTAAAGCTGATGAGTTCAAATTATTTCTATGACATGAACCTGATCAGAACCTCACTCCAGTCCCAGACAGTTCTCTGTGCTACACCTGACCATCTCCTAAGCTAAGGCCTAACCACAACTGCAAAGGTGGGAAACACTCTCAAAGTCATGCTGCTCCACGGCCTGCTGCTGCTGCTGCTGCTGCTGCTGCTAATGACATGAGCTGAAGGAACCTGACATCACAGCTGATGTTAGACATGATGGTGCGACCGAGGCCACAGCACTCTGCAGCAGGACAATTACGGAGGTGATGGAGATCTTAAAGGTATGTGCAGAAAGGTTTTGGTTGAACATATCAAGATGTCAGATAGTTTCACACTGTAACTCTCAGACAGAGCTGCAGCCCTGCAGACGTACAGACCTCAGAGCAGCAGTGGTTCAGATGGAAGGAGCTGCAGCTTGAGAAACATGAAAGTAAATAATGTCTGAGGAACAGTCAGGATATCGACAGCCTCTCTTCACCAGGGTTTACAAACAAGATATGACAGATATCGATGCTTTTAAAAGTCTGATGTGTCTCAGCCCTAAGAAACCACATATATTTTACATTAGTAGTGATTTTCTAAAGTATAACATGATTTACATAATGTTACCATGTTTATTTCATATATCCAGGAAACCATGTTTACTCAGTACACCTCAGTATGATGAAATCCAACTATAAGATTAATGTGACACTTACAGTGAGGTCATTAACTACAGTTATCCTCATGTCTGTTTTTCTTGTTGACATCACTACAATATACAGTGAATATTTGTACACACAGTTACTATGTTAACTTACAGGACACAACAACAGCACAACATGCTCTGGATAATGTTTAACATTGGTGTAAATTATGTTGTTTTGCAGTAATTTTCCTACAACATTCACCAGCTCTGGTTTGGTCCTTTAACTGTAAGCAGCACTGTGAAGACCATGTGGTTTGTGCTGAAAGCTCACTCCTCATCAGGTCTACTGTTCATTCAGTCTGTCCATAGACACTCCTTCAGTGAGTTTGTGTTGTGTTAGGGAATGATGAATGGATGAAGCTCAGAGAGGAGCGGTAATCAAATATTGATTTAATAATATATTTAATAATATATCATAATAATCAGGAATATGAACACACTGTGAACAGCTGTTACACTGCCTCCGGTGGTGACAGTGAGTGACAGGACTTGGATCATGCTCCTGCCTCACAGTCTGTATTAGATCTTCACATTTGGTTTAAAGCTCAGCTCTGCTGTTGTTCTGCAGCAGGGTTAGGGCTTAGGGTTAGATTCAAGACTTAAAACTTTATTAACACCTCAGTGGAGCTGTCTGCAGTTTGGTTATCAGGACGTCAGTGCACTGCAGACATGTGAGAGGTGCAAACATGAATAACCACAAACAATTCTAACTGCAAAATATATAAAAGGGTGAAATAAATACATAAATAAAAGCAGTGTTACCACAGGATGTTATCAGCATTATGATGAAACTCCAGGCTATAGTTTATTTTTATTTCCCACATTCATGCCTAAATCTTGTATTACAACCTCAGACACCCCTAATTTGGACCATACCGCATTAGCTAATCATGTTGTCTGCATGCCTCCTTTGTGTTGTACAAGCAAATTACATAAAAGTAATAGCAGTAGCTAACTATATAGCTATATAACTATATACACCCTTTCATTGCCATTGTTAGCTTGACATCTCATTACCAATATAAAATGGTCTAATGTTAGCAAACACTGGTGTTCATTCATGAGCAGTGAGACAATGGAGGATTAGTTGTTGTAGAGATACGTTTTAGGATCAATAACTAGTTTATCATTTCATGTTAATGGTCTTTGTGTGTCTGTGGAGGTTTAGTTAGTCTTTTACTTTTTTGATATTAACTTCTATAATATTCACCATCTTTGTTTTCACTCAGGGACTCAGAAGTTTTACCTGAGAGAAGTGGACTGTGGTCTCCTGGTCTGATCCCCAGTTAATTTGGGTAAGTAACAGAGAAGAACCTGCTCTGTGTGTGGATGAGTTGTAGCACTATCAGGTCTTGGCTCCTGTCTTCTTTACTTTCAGCAGGACTTCTTTATCTTTCACCTTGTTTCCTAACAGCAGCTGGAGCAGCACCAGGCCTACACCAGGCTGAAGGAAAACAGCTGACTGTTTAGTTTGGCTCAGTTCATCCAAATGTGTTCAGTGCTGCTGTGGCCTCAGACCACGACGCTGAACTCCTCAACTCTCCCAAAATACACAACCGATTATTGTCTGCTGGTTTTTATTGTATGATAATTAGAAAGCCAGTGATTGGTCACTGATAATGTAGATGTCTGGATTTACACACAGAGACGTGGTTTGTTTTCACTTAAACAGACGATGTAGGCTAGTCTATGGGTATTCTGTAATCTTTATTAGTTAACGCTCTGTTTGAGTTAGTGTGGTTGTGTGACTATAGTCTAATATTATTTTTTAAAAAGCATTAAGACCCCAGTTCCATATGTAACACATACACATGAGATTGATATCCATCTTCTCATCTCACTCTCAGTATTTCCTCAAAATGCTGAACTATTCCTTTAATAAACAGTGTCATGGTCTGCTCTGAGGGGATATTGATTTCCTGTTTTACTTTGAAATTACTTCCCTTGAGTGTCTCATGGTTGCTACTCCTCACTTCTTATCTTTGTCCAGTCTCCCTCTATTGTGATTATCTGACCCATTCTAATGTCATACACCTGTGTCTTGTTACGTGCTCCCCTTGTTATTTAGTCTCTATTCTCCCAGTTGTCTTTGTCAATTTGTCTGTTGTCTGTTTGTCTGCCAGCTCCAGTTTTTGTTCCTGAGTTTCTTAGTTCTGATTTGAAAGATGTTTTTTCATTATTAATTTACCTTTTTGTTCTGTGTTTGGGTCCAACAATCTTCACGCGTAAAAAAGAGTCAAACCTCTAAACCTCAGAACGTGCCCTGCTGGACCTCAACCATGTTTATATTCCTACAGAGGAGCAGTGTGAAGGTGTTGTGTGATATAACAGTCTGTGTGTTTATGATGTAGCTGATGTTGTGAGCTAGAATCATAAACCAACCACAACAGACACTGGTCTGGAGCAGATTCTCCACACCTCCATCACCACCAGGTATAAAAACGTGTCTCCAGAGACTCTTTCACTGTGATTTATATAGTGTGTGGAGCTGTTGAACTGTATTGAATTATACAGAAGGGTGTTTTTGTTATTCAGTCTTTCATCATTGATAAATAAAATAATCAATAATCTAAATAATAGAAACACTTGTCTGTCCACAGTATCTATAGGATCTAAAGTCCCTGCTAGTCCTCACATAAATACAGAGGACCTCAGTGGTAGATAAAGTGTAAACCCTGTATTATCAGCCATCAGCTGGTCTATAAACATTGGTGTTTGTCTGTTCCATGACTTCAGTCCATAAACCCTCTGGACTCTGAAAATATAGACAGCACAGGTCAGTTTATACCAGTATAACTGCATCTTAACAAAATGAACATGAAGACTGTATGGAGTTGCTGCAGAGTCCACAGTTTAAAGAAGCAGTTCTAACCTGTAGTAGACTGGGTGTCATGAGGAGAGCTCTGGTTGGCGATGGCTCACAGTCAGCCTGAACTCTGCTGAATGAACGGTGAGCAGCAGTGAGTCCCTGAGAGCACAGAGCCATAAATCATCTGGAAGAGTTTAAAGTAACAGCAGAGCCTCACGGGGCCCAGGAAGAGCCTGTCTTCAGAGGACTGCTCAGCCAGAGGATCTGTTTGCTTTAACCAATCCAGTCAGAAGACAGGCTGGACCTGGTCCTCACAGTCCCACTGTGGGTCTGTCCTTCCCCTCTCCTCCCCCTCTGTCAAACAAACATATATCCTCTCTGTACAGTAACTAAGATATAACATGCAAAGGTTTGGGTAAACTCCATATCAGCCAATACGTGACGTGATGGTGGGACTGGGAAAGAACATGGACGGTGCCACTTTAAGGAGCAGGAGAAGAAGGAGTTGACCATGTGGAGGCGGCGACATAACAGCGAGTTGGGTGGGGCGGTAGCGCTGGGCCCACGACTTATCTACTGGAATACATGTGGCACGCGCTCATGCGCACCCCAGATGACAAGCACACAGCAAAGGCAGGTTTAGGGAATTTTCATAGGGTCTAATGAGGCCTTCTCCTGATTGGCTGTTCCAGCTGTTCCAGCCATCAGTCCTAGAGCAACAGTCCTAGAGGAAACCTTACCTGTGTCCTCTTCACATAAACCAGTGTCTGAAATCTGCAAAGCATCATCTGGAGAAGCAGATGTTCAAACTGAGCTCTTTGGCCACAAACGCCAAAAATAGGAGCAGCTGCAGCACACTGTGTGGGCATTTCTGTTTATACTTTATACTATTTATCTGGTAAAAAAAAAAACAAACAGCAAAACAATAAAATAACTTTGACATAACACACTTACATAAAATACATTTACATGCAAGAAAATACATAGACTACCTAATCTGTATGACTGACGACTGATGACATTTTGATGTTTTTGACCATAACTCACACATTCGTTAACTAATTATGACACAATTTAACTTTATTTATTCTAAATTATGTGGATAAAATAAGGTGACGACATTTTATTTCCAAAAAGTCAAAGGTCAACTTCACTGTGACATCATAATGTTCTGCAAAACAACTTCTGGCCATCATTCAATGCAGTGTGACTATATTTCCTGTAACTTGGCTGGTTGGTGGAGGAAACAACCAGGAGGCGGAGATTGTAGTTTTATGCATAATCATTTAACTTTTCAATTTCTCTTTCACATGAGTCTCACAAGAGTCTCTGTTCGGCCAAAATGAAGGATTAAGTGATAAAACAACACTGTTACCATACAGCAGTGTTAGTACATGAGTAAATGTCACTCTGCTGTCACTGCCTCCACCGTCTCTGTGCTGCCTCCACAGCACAGAGATCATGGCCTCAGACCCTTGTCAGAACCTGAGGGACTGGATCCACCTGACTGACTGGACCAGTACCTTAGAAGTTAGCTGTTGTTAATATCACTGTGCTCTTTGTTGACATCCAGCCCTCCCGCCTGCCCCCCCTCCCTCTTAAAACAGCTAGTCTGCAGAGTATCACTGACTGTGCAGGTGTCAGACTCTGCTCAGACCCTCATACATCATGGAGATGGTGTGAGGAATGAGTTCCTTTTATTCCTCTAAACGCAGCACAGCTCTGTGGACTGTGTTCACACACTGTCTGTTCTGCTTTTATATACTTAAAGCTTAGAGCATTATAATAATAGAACTGATACAGTAAAGTTTCTGCAACAAGTACAATGAAACAACCGAGTGTGTTGGTAACATAGAAGAGGAGAATTGGAACCATAAACAACTTCCTGTCAGATTTATATTCTCTCATGTCAAATCACTGCTGAACATGAGAGTGATCCATTCTCACTCAGACAGAGAGAAGTTCACATTTTAAACTGACGCTGTGGTGCCCTCTACTGTAGTGACTGAAAATGACACCACTGTAATTTAATGAACTCATCACTGTATTTATGAGATACCCCCATCTACAGATACCTGTGTGGTGTCTCAAGTGAACACTGGGGTGCTTATTAATAATCCATTCTGGAATGTAAAGATCAAAATTCAGCCTGTTTTTCAGCAGTCTCACAGTGCAACAAACAAACCTGCTGGAGACAGACTTTAAAACACAGAACACAGAACTTTCGGATATCATTCACAGAGTCCAACTTGAACTTTTCCACATTAAAATGTCTCAAAACAACTAGACCTTTGTTCTAAAAGTTGTTGAGTTGTGTTCTCACATTAGTATTTCCATCAATTCTCAAACCAGAGAAATCTGTGATTTTAATCATGGTAATGGTATGTGTCATTTGGTCACCTGTCAATGACATCATATCCTCTATGATCATGTGTCAGTGTGTTTGTCTGACAGAAGCTCAACATTGACTTCTATCTAGTTTTAAGCCACATACACTTTGTACACCTTGGTGGTTTTCAGCTCTATGTTTGAACCAGATGAAGGATTTTAGTCGTCGGACGTCTGGATCTGAAGTTACCAGAGAAACAAGCTGAAGAAATGTTAGACAGCTCAGCTCCCAGCTGCTGGAGACGTCCTGTCCTGTGTCACTAAAGACCGTCGCTGAATCTCTGGTTGTTAAAGTGAAACTGCTTGATTCAGTGTTTCTACTGGTTTTAATCCCCTGGTGTGTTTGTTATGGAGAGGAGGACACCTCTGTGGATAATTCAGCTGCTGGTAAAAACCTGCTGAACGTCTGCTTCATAAGTTACCAGAGAAACAATCAGAACAAAGGTTAGCATCAATCTCAGCTCCAGCTCTTCCCTGAGTCTCTGTCCTCCGTACAGCGTCGCTCAAACACTGACTTTAAATGTGAAACTGCTTTATTCAGTGTTTTTAACCGTTAGAATCACCTGGTCTGTTTGATTCCTGAACCACTGACACTGAAGGAATCCAAACCAGGAAGAGCTTACGGTAATGATGGTGAAGACAACAACTCCCATCATCCATCTTTTGTTAATGTTCTGATTGAGAGACCCCTAGAGGCAGAAGTTACAGACTGTATGTTTAAGTGCTCAATAGCCAACTACCTGAACCGTTACTTATTTTGTGTTACTGTTACTGCTCCTCATGAGTTGTTGGACAGACACATCAGGGAGTACTGGGATATGGTGAAATGGTGGCACATTTTCAATGTGTGCATTAAAAATACACAAAAAATCTTTATTCATCAAAATATTTTCAGACAGAATAAATAACATGCAGACGAATATCCACCATTAGTGTTAAATATAGTGTCATAATAAACTCTAATTATGAAATCAAACCATATAGAACATATATAAAAATAAAAACTAAACTTTTCCACCAAAAGACCTTTAACCCATCTGACTTCTTCACCTGAACAGACACACAGCAGTGAAATAGCGTCAAACATTCTCCCTTTAAACTGACACCTTCCAATATAGTTTCAGTATGTAGGCTGAATCTGAATATGACGTTCAGTATGAGTTACATTTTCTGTCAAAAATAAACCACAAATTAATTTACAATGAAAAGAAATCCAACATTCGAGCAGCTTGCTGATGGCCATTGTACAAGGCAAACTCTATGTAGACAGATAGAGCTGGCAGGAGCAGCGACACAGCACACACAGTCATTGTGCGTGGTGGCTGCGCACAGTGTTGGTCGTGAATTTTTTCCAGACTCTATCAATGAAGCACCAAAAGAAGAGTGCCGGACATCATCATGGCAGTAAGGAGACTTACTGAAATCTGTCCATTCGTGCCAAAACCCTGAAAGAGCTTTCCTGTCTATTTTCTAGTGAGAGAATAAATCTTAGCCTGACTGAAATCTCCAGTGAACCAGATGAGGAAATGAGGGAGGAAAGTGATGTTGCAATCACATTTGTCAGGCCTCACAGTGAACAACATGTCATAGTATGAAATTATTTTTTGTATCAGTTCAATTTTCACAAAATCTGAAAATAAAGATAAAGATCATTTTTACTCTGACATAATATTCAAGTACAGTTAATGTTCACATAAATTTTAAAACTTTTTCCACACCACGAAAGTTACCTTATCTGCTGTCCCTCTGTTACCACAGAAACAGAGATGCAATACTGCTTCTCCAATAAAAGATTTAAAGCTTCAAATTGAGAGCTTGGCCTTGGAGAAAAACAACATGCAGAATATTTTACTGCAACATGAACTAAACTCAGTGAAGAAACAAGATGGGGACAGCAACATGTTCCACAACAGACCAACACAACAGTAAACTGAGAAAAAATAAATATTACTTTTGGCATTGTGGATTTGGACATTGGACTGTTGTAAATTGTAAATTAGTAAAACTAAAACTAAAGAATTTAAAACTGAGAGCAGTGTTGTGCTAGGAAACATGGAAGTGTTTGTATTTACTCTGGCAGAGCTTTATACAGATATTATGCACAATGGCCGTGCTTGTGGACAGGTCAGAGGAAAATTTATTGGCCATTTAGTGGCAAGTGAAGGTTGACATACCCTCTTAACACTAACTCTCGTGACACAACACACCACAATTCAGCAATTCTAAATACACTCACAGTGTGAATTATATTATGAAAACTGACTTTTTCCCTGGGGTGAAAGGGAACCCAGTACAGTGCAAGTGCTTCAGTGAATGTTATAGTCCTGACAATATCTTGCTTATTTAATGTAATGTCTGCTGTTTTTAGATGATGATGATTTTCTCTGAGATATATCATTTTAATATTTACTGGAATGAAACCATGTCAGAAGTTTAGAGGGGTAAATGACTAGCTTGTTATATTAATCATTGTGTAAAATCTTCATCAAGTAACTGAAGCTGTCAAATAAATGTAGTGTAGTAGAAGGTACAAATATAAAGTGGAATAAAATGGAAATTATTTTAGCCACCTGACAAAAAATGTCCCCAACAAAAATAAAACCAAACCAAGGCACTGGTATCAAATATAAGGTGTATGACTAATGAATAAAACACACTAAAGAAAAATCTCTTCTATTGGACCACAGTCCTGTGCCATCCAACAGCAGCCTCCAGCAGCTGATTACTACATAGAACGGTTCTCTCTAACCGTACTGAGCATGCGTGTGACGCGCTGCGCCAACGCTGCGCAGCACGGACTTCCCTGAACACTTCTTCAGGAGCCGGAAACAAAACAAGTTGTCATGTGATTTCTGCTTTTGTCTGGTATGTAGCTGTAGGTGGAGAAGTCAAGGAAAAGGATTCAGAGAAGGTAAGTAGAGCTGCTCTTGTTTAATTCTTAACTTTAGAAATGTCACATTAATGTAGCTCGCGAGTTTAACTCAAACTGTCAGTGGTTGAATTAGAAGGAAGTAGCTGAATCTCGCCACTTTTCTTGCTAAGTAGCTAACCTGTTAGCATGCTCTAATCCATTTTAGGGAACCCACGGTTATATTAACAGACAGTTTGAGTCACTCTGTCAATGATGGAATTTAATGGAGCTTGTTTTGTCCTTGCAGCTGCAGAGAGTCTGGGTGACAAACACTGGCCGCCATGGCTGATGTGAGTACGGCCTTAGTTCCTCCCGTTAGCCTGTTAGCCTCTGCTCTTCATTCACATCACGTTTTTTAATTTTTACAACAAAACCAAACGCATATATGCATTTATATTACATATATGTAGTGCCTAAACATTTCAACAATATACAGCTTGAGTACAAAAGTGATTTTATGTAAGCTACCTTGGATTTTATGTGTGGCACTATCTTCACGAGACTCTGTCTCTAAGTTGTTCATAAGTGACTATGAGCAAGATGGCGTTAGAGTGACAGATCTTTTTAATGAGGTTTGGACTAAAGAACACTCCACCAAACTGTAGCTTACTGGAGGTGTCCATCGGTGTCTTCGTCAGTCAGGTGGTCGGTGTAGAAGCTAATCTACCTCAGTCATTTTTACCTGATATATTTTTCTTTGTAGGACTTGAAGAGATACCTGTACAAACAGCTGCAAAGGTGAGTATGGCTGAATTTACATTTAATGTTAAAGCTGTGCCACATGTCACAATGAAACAATGTGAATGTTTAGTGCTTCAGCAGTGAAATCTGCTGTCTCCTCTCCCTCAGTGTTGATGGTCTTCATGCTATAGTAGTGACAGACAGGGACGGTGTCCCGGTGATCAAAGGTGAGAAAGCATCTCTGAATCATAATAAACCCTTAAGTCCTGCCTGTTGTAGTTTATATTTACAGTAAAATTTTCTGAGCCTTTCACTCCCAGGCAGTTGTTGTTAATGTTGCTGTTGTGTCACTGCAGTTGCCAATGACAACGCCCCAGTCCACGCTCTGAGACCTGGCTTCTTGTCCACGTTTGCTCTGGCCACAGATCAGGGGAGCAAGCTGGGCCTCTCCAAGAACAAGAGCATCATCTGCTACTACAACACTTACCAGGTCAGACACCTGCTCCACAGTAATGATTCCATGAATCATAGATTTAAATGATTGACCTTTCAGGTCAGTGTCAACCACCTCAAACATGATGTATTATGACTGATGGCACGTTTATTTAGAACTAAAACATACTAAACAGCTTGTTCATTATTCTGATGTCCTGTAAACTTGTTAAAGCTGGATCATAGACTGAACCCCTCAAATCAGCTGTGAACATGTTCTTAGACTCACATTCAGCTGTAGGATGCTGTCAGCTGGTCACTGACCGACCCCCCATTGTAATATTTGTAGAAAAACTTACAGTGATCCCCTTTACTATGAGTGCGCCTGGTTTTGGTCCTCACCTGTTTGCTGTGTCTCTGTGTTGAACAGATTGTGCAGTTCAATCGGTTACCACTGGTCATCAGCTTCATCGCCAGTAGCAACGCCAACACAGGTAAAATCTCTTCAGTCACCATTGTCCACTGTAACAGTTAGGGATGCCCGATGGATCGGTCGCCAATCATTAATGGTCAATTTTTGATAAAAATATTTGATAGGTAGATCGGCATTAATGCTTCTAGTCACTGATCACCTTAAATCTGTCTGTGGCTGAGAGAAGCACTGTGTGCTGTGGAGTGTAGTCCCGCCTCTCACCTTGTTCACTGTGCCGGCTCGCGACAGGACACCAAAATAAAACAACATGTCGGCCGTGTGGAACTTTTACAAAGTGTGTTAGACTGATATAATGTATGCCATCTGCAATGTCTGCCAAAGATGATCGGGGTTGCACAGTATCTCACTCATAGGTGATGGGTATCAGTATCAGCGGCAAAAAAATGTCATTGCAGCATCCCTTGTAGATGTTGAACTTCTCTCAAATGTTACTAAGTTTAAACTGAGAATTTGTTCTAGATAATTTCAAATATATGTCATGGCAGCAGCAACTGTGATTTATTATTCAGCAGGAAAAATGAAAACTAGTGTTCAGATGGGAAATAGAAACTAACACTATCAGCAAGTACTGAAACATTAAAGCGCAAAGAGCAGTTCACTTGCTGTTGATTTCAACCCGTTTAATATTGCTAAAATATTCTTGTAGGGACACGTCCTGACAGTAGAGGTCTAAAGAGGCAGCAGTGTTCATTGCTCACTGAGTGTAAATTTGCCCCCTGTAGCCAAGTTCTGAGGTGTCTGTGTGCAGAACGGATGTGTTGTGCTGGTGATGTCATCAGAGGTCAGGGGTCATCACAGTTTGCCCTGTATTGATGCTGAGCTGTTTCCACATGTTCATGTGTTGTTGAGTGGTGCAGTGACAGCAGTACACCGTGTGTCTGCAGGCATCATCATGAGTCTGGAGAAGGAGCTGGCTCCACTAATAGAGGAGCTGAGGCAGGTGGTGGAGGTGACATAAGCTCCAACAGACCAGACTGTCCCCCTGTCTGGACCACATCTGGATCACATCCTGCTCACTGTCTCTCCATCTCTAATGGTGCATTCAAGTCCTGTGGGAAATCCTGTCAGTTCGACATGATGATTGGAAGTATTCACATCTTCAGACCTGTTTACATCATGGTTGAACTTTACTCTGTTGACTTAACTTCCTGCTGTTTTCTATAGACTTCAGGTACTCTCCATCATTTCGCATCTTCACTGCTAAGACTGAGCTCGTCTGAATAAATGTTTCATTTCAGCACCTAAACTGGTCTTCCTTTGTTTTTCATTGTTTTGATTTAAAATACATATTGTTTGTATTGTGGTCTTCAGGTAAAGGTCGGTTTCTCCACACAGCTCATTTCTTTGTTAGAGGTTTGTCTGCAGCTGTTCTCAATGTGACACTGAGACACTGATCCTGTGTTATAGGTTAAAGCTACATGTGGTTTTATGAGGCTTTTATGAATTCAACTCCTGCTGCCACTTGGAGCTGTTAAAAATAAAGACTAATGACTGACTAATTTCAAGCCAAAAACATTAGACACCTCAGCCTGAGGCTAACTCAGGTCTATGTTGCCATGGTATCAACCAGTGATGCCTGCGCTGACCCAACAACAAAAGAACAGGAAAATGTGGCTCATACATGTGGTTTGCTAACATTCCTCTGGAGAGAGCAGCCAATTTTCCGAATCAGAATTTTCTTTTTATTGTTTCACTCTTCAAGTAAAACGTCCTTGTAACTCTTCCAGTAGACAAACATTTTTCTGCTGGGGTAAATGGAGTTGAGCAGTTGGATGCGGTTCCTCGTTCTGCCATTCTTTGTATGTTGAAAAAAGTCTTAATTTACCCAGAATTCATTGTACCACTGTCCAGTTTAAGTTTAACTGAATTTAAGTCAAGACCTAATCTGCTTTGTGCTACAGATGAATTTAGACATCAATGAGAAGTCTGACTGTTTGTTTTATCTACGACACTGTCAAAGTTTATCTTTGTGAAACCGGCCCCTGTTCTCAGACTCCTGGACCTCACTGTGTATCCTTTGTCTTCAGTCCTCAGCACCACACTCTCCTGTAGGGTTGACACAGTGACATCAGGGAACCACAGAGCTGAGCTTCATCTCATCTAACGCTGACTGTTACAGTATTTAAAAAATCCACTCTCTCCTGCCACAGGAGTGAAACATGTTGTAGTTATTAAAAGATCAAACTGAACAACAACTATAGTGTCTGATATCTTCTTCCTCTGAGCCATAAGCGCTCCATCGTTGTCCAAACAATATTAAAGACACACGACTGTTGCACTGGGAGACATGTTTCTTCATCACCATGAACACACCCACACCGTCCTGCTGCAGGAAACGCACTACAGCACCAGATATGAATTCATCTGTGACTGAAAATAGTCCCCAACAACTGCACTGTTTCCTCCTGTTTAAGTGGTGTTTGCAGTCAGCTGTTACAGGAAATTACTGAGGCTTCTTTAAAAACTAAACTACATGTGAATGAGCTGTGTTTAAGACTTGGCTCTTCAGTAGGGGCCTTGGAGACAGGGTCAGGAAGTCAGGGAGTACTACAAACACAGTGTCAGTTTAAGTGTTATATATTTAATCCAGTCCTTTAAATAACTTGATTGTAAAAGTTCATGTTAAATATAAAAGGAACAAACATTCTTTGGGAAATAGGGAGGTGCTGACAGGAGACTCTACCAAAAACATCAACTTCAACTCACAGCAGACATCAACGGTGTCAGAAATCAGTCATAATTCAGTCAAACATGAATGATACACATCATTTTATACTTTCCATAGGTCTGTTCAGAAACCAGAGAAAACAGAAGCTCCCCGTACGTCCAGAAGGTGTTAAAGTTCTCTTCAGTTCAGCACAGTGATCATCCAGTGATACACAGCAAACAGGAAGTAATAATTCACTATACTTCATTATGGCTCACGTTGTATCCCACAGCTTAGCTCACTTCATCCAACATGTTTCCTGTTCATACGGGTGAAGACTTTAACTCTTAATGTAACACTTTCCAGAATAGCTGCTGGTCACCTGCAGGATACTGGACGTAAACACACCTGACAGCAGCTGAGTCATGTGACATCTGACAGCTGTTTGTGAGAGAGGGGTTGTGCCCTAAGGTCTGTGTATCTCATGTGGTTGAACTCAGAGCAGATTAACAGAGTGAAGCTGTCCGAGGTTTGTACATGTGAGCTGCTGGCTCATCTTCCTCATGCTGGAGAACCATCGTAAAGCAAACTGGAGTCCCGTCTCTGGTCAGTACACTCAGGGGAATGCGTCTCTGTCAAGTTTACTCTTCACTGATCATCCAGGTGACGTGACGTCCTTCACGCAGGCGGCCCCTTCTGTCCGTCTCATCGACCTTTTCGTATCTGTGACTGGAGACAAACAGAGAGTCACTGCTGAAGGGAACTCAGTGAAATCAAGTCAGGTCAAACTTCCTGCTCCCTTCAAATCCCTTCTTTGAGTTGAATAAATGTTGCTCTGAGATTTCCTCAGTTTGGTCAAAAATCTTTATTCATTTATTAATAAACTTCCCAGCGTCTTGCGTTGCTTCACTACACACCAGGTCAGCAGCTATATTGGACTTCCAGCTATCAGGTGTTGTATCATACCAGAAACCAAGAAGTGGAGACAATCACAGTGTTTCCACTTATTCAAGAGACAATTGTGAACACAATCAGACTCACAGTAAGAAGAATGAGTGTCATCAACCAAACTGCAGCAGGGAGTCTCGCCAAACCCCTGCTAATATTTTAGTTGTGTTTCAGTTGTGTTGTTAAGCGGCCAAACTCCAAACGTCTCTTGCCAGAATTTGATTGATATATAAAATACAGACATTCTGGTCATGAGGTGTGGTGACCATAACCCAACGTCTGTTCCTGCAGGTCCCCAGCCAAAATGAAGAATAATTCATTTTCACTGTAATTCCATCTATAAGTAACACAGTGACAGAACATCTGACTGTTTCAGTCATGGGTTGAAACACTTTCTGCAATAAAACACCTAAAAGCAAAAAAAAAAAAATGGATGTGTGTGGTGTAATTAGCGTCAGTTTAGGGTTCTATATGTGAAATAGTTTGAGAAGCACCGCACTAAGCATTACACTGTCAGTTAGCCAATGTTGACTTTTAAAAAAAAAAAGAAGAACAAGAAAAAGAAGAGTTATAGAGATGTAAAAATGACAAGAATATGATGTGTATGGTGTGAGTGTGTAATATGTGTGCGTGCGTGTTTCAATGTTTATATTAGAGGTAATCATATGTATCTGTGTTTTGTCATCCTGGGCAGAATGATGTAACGAGAACGGGACAGAACATGTGTGTATGTATAAATAAGCAAGGGTTAAACTGGTTGTATCAAAGTCACATCCTGTGTTTGAACCAGCTGAGGATGGTGGTTGAAGAAACATGGTGTTTCCAGTAATAAGGAAGTGGGTTAATATTACACAAGTCTATGACATACCTTGTTTAAAGTAAACCCCTCCTTCAGACACAGATGGATTCACTGTTACTGAGTGACCCGTTTCCCAGAATGCTTTTCAGCAGTCCCCATGACAGATAGGACCTTGCACATTATCAGCAGTTGTTGATACTGTGATACAGAGTGGAGACCCTCACACCCTCGGAGCTACTGATGACAAAAACAAACTCACCAGTTTCCACCTCAGGATCTTGATCCACTCATCTGCTTCCACCCCCGTCTTTGTGCAGAGATAAAACGTCCTCTCAGGAAACACCAGGCTGTGGACACACAGATATGGAGCCAGCGGAAGGACAGGAAGGAAGTCACAGTGTGTTATACATGAACATCATGTGTGTTTAGTCGAGAACGAGGACACAGGACCAAACATTTTCCTTTAGACGCTGAAGAGGACTCTGCTCCTGTCTGCTGGTTCTACCTGTTGGTCTCTGTGTGACAACACAATACAGCTGCACTGCACAGCAACTACCTCTGGAACAACATGTTTCAGCAGTTCCAGATCTGACCTTAAAGATCAGTGAGTCAGAGGGTGATCGTACAGTTTCATCTGTGAATTCCCAGAAACCTCAGCACAGTTTCATGTCATGATGGTGTGCTTCAGCTAAACTGTGTTTCTCAGGTTTACACACACACACAGGCTCACTGTTGTTAGATTCTGTCCCAGGTTCTGTCATCACGTCTTCATACTGCTGACTCAGAGATCCTCCTCAGCCGTCCTGCTCTGGCCTCTGTGGTACTGTTGTACAGTGAGCAGCAGCAGGACCGTTGGCGGTTTGTCTGAGTCCAAACAGCTTTATGGTAATGAGCTATGATACAACCAATCAAAACGTAGAAGTGCTCCGCTCTAGACTACAGAACACGATTGTGTAAATATTTGTTTGCATCAAACGTTATGATAGGTTTCCCCGTCCTTTACGACATGTCCCTGAGAATTAAGATAAAAATAAAAAAACGAGACCTGGACAGACCGGTCTGACACTGTGAGTGATCCAGGTGAGCTGGTGAAGTGTAGCCTGTAATATATTTGGTGAAAATAGGAGGAGATTGCATGCTAACTAGCGCCATAGCATGCAGAACAGATGTGAATCAGTCGGTAATGTTAACGTTGCTAACTTATACCCTGCCTGTGGTGAGTTGGTACAAAGATACCAGTTAACTGTCTGTTTGCTTTGCTTTAAACCAAGTTTGTAAGACCAAGACTTCTGAACAAACTTGCTGGCTGACCTCTAACTTCAACAGAGCAGCCAGAATGACTTTTTTCGCTCTCTCTCTCTCCCTCTCCCTCGCTCTCTCTCTCTCTCTCTCTCTATATATATATATATATATATATGTGTGTGTGTGTGTGTGTGTGTGTATGTAGCTGAATCTTTGATATCTCCATGATGATAAAAACAACAAAAACATACTTTCACACCTCAAAAAATTGTATATAAGGAACTAGATATTACCCATGAGTCTCAGGGGCTATAGATTTAGATGGCTATAGAAAAAAGGTCCATCAGAGACATAAAATCAGGTTCTAGTTGAAAAAATGCAGAGCGCACAAAGCTTAACCTTTGACCTCAGCCTTCGTCCATGACACTGACAACAGGAGAGAACAGACATGATATAGCAGAACTCAGTTCCTGAGAATTATCAGACTCCTGCTGGATGAAAGAAGAGAAAGAGGAAGAGGAGGAGGTGGAGGAGGAGGAGGAGGAGGAGGGGAATATAAATCAAACCCAACACTTCCTTGTCTGGCTGGATGACTGACTGATCAGTATTTGATGTTGTATAAAAGTGAGGGGTGGGAGCTCATGGGCACTTCTCCTTCCCACCGCCTGTTTCCTTCTCTTATTTACCTCCCCACACTTCCTCTTTTACAAACTAACTCAAATGTTTGATTTTGCTGCCATGAGGAAGTAGAGTTCAGAAAACACACAGACTATAGAGCTGCGGCCGCTCTCATGTATACTCTCTCTTCATGTTTTACTGTTTGTGTTTGTGCCAATATTACATCCACATTATCCCTTTATCATATCATATATACATGTTTCAGTCCTTTGTGTGTTTGTTTAAATTCTGTACTTTCACCAGTAAAATCCACATCAGACTGACCCCTGCATTATTACATCATCCCGTGGCTAATATTGTTTTCAAATAGGTAAATCTGTCCACACCTGCTTCTCCAAGCAACCACCACCTCCAGCTTGTCAGTGTGGGTGTGTCAACCCTCACTAGCTCGTGAGTACGTTACTTGTTAGCAAACATGAGCTGTGTCTCAACTCAGGGGCCACATCCTTCAGAGGCTGCATTTGAAGACTGACAGCGGTTTCTCTAGCATTTTACATGACCTTTGTACCAAACAGCAGTTTAGTTTAGTTTAGTTTAGTTAAGCTAAGTTTAGTTTAGTTTAGTGTAGTTTATCTTTGTGTAGTTTAGATTAGTTTAGTTCAGTGTAGTGTAGTTTAGTTTAGTTTAGTTTAGTTTAGTTTAGTTAAGCTAAGTTTAGGCCACGCCCTCGTACCAAAACTGTTTTTAGGGGATTGACTCACTGTTGGAGTCAGACTCTAGTGGTCATTAGAGGAACTGCTTACTTTAGTTAAGTCTAGTCTCCGCATATTTTGAATGCTGAAACAGTCATGTGTAGTTGGTTTTAACTTCCACATTTCTTTATGTTACATCCTCCACAGCTCTGATCAGTGACTGACCATCACTCACCAGAAGCAGTTGACTCTGTCCTGAGAGTAGTCAAACTGGACTGCAGAGCAGGCTCTCAGATCCAGGGTCCGGATGGGCTCCTCAGTCTGCAACACAGACACACAGCAGCTGACAAACTGTAGTCTGTAGTGACAGGAAGCAGCTGACACTTAAACGGCAGATTCAGCTCTCACCGTGTTGTCTTTGAAGTACTTGAGCTCATATCTGTTGAGTGTGAACCACCTCTGTTTCCAGTTCTGGACAAAGGTTTAGAAGAAGAGTTAAACATCAGTCCGGAGTCCTGCTCCACTACAGTCACACAACATTTCACCTGCACTCACAACAACTGACATCAGGTTTCCTGTTGCTCTCACCTTCACGAACGCTCCTTGTTTCACCAGGTAGCCCTCCTTAGTGCCCAGCTGGAAACACATCAGCGTTAATACAAACATCACTCTACTGCTGAGTCCAGTGTTCACTTTCAAAGATAATTCTGGTTTATTACAACGTGGATCTGGGCCAAAATCATCTTACTCAAGGTCCACTTACTAGCTTTTTTTCTACCACATCTCACAGTTCATCAGTGAATGAAGCTGTTGGTCCTTTCAGTCCAGTCATCCCATCACAATAACAGGTGGCAGTGTGTGGTAACCCTTGCTGTCAGATGTGAACGTCCTCCTTGATCTTCCTCCGCTCACAGCTGACTCATGGTCAACGACCTTTGACCTCCTCCCAGTTGATGCTGTCAGTGGTTTTGGTCTGGTCTTTTCCAGGATTATTGTTGATCCACTGATGTAGTGTTCTCAACAGCTGTAACGTGTGATGTTATGATGATGTCATACACCACCACAGTCTTCCTCTCAGGGGAAGAGGGAGAGCAAGCAGAGAGCTTTTGACTCACTCTCATCATCACGTTTCTGGTGCTCCCTGTTGAGTTAGCAACGACGTCCAGGTCTTAAGTCAGGGTGGGATTCTCATATGAAGTCCAAGTTGACCCAGTGTGTTCCCCTGACATGGAGCAACCCCTCCTCCATCCTCCTCCTCACTGATTAGATGCGTAGTTAGACGACAACTGAGCAATAACTCCACTCACTGGTCAGGACTGAGAGATGTGGTTGAAAACTGAGCTTAAGCTTGTGGTGCCCCAACAGCTTCATGGTTAAGTGATACAGCTAGAAGTGATGCCAAAAGTATACTCATGTTGTAATAATCCAGAATTATCTTTTAAGCTGAATGTGACTGCTCACATGGGTTGTTTTGGTCACATGACATCACTGAGGTATTGTGGTATTTCTTGATATCACCTGCTCTCAGGTGTATGCAATGGGTTGTCATACCGATGGTGCGTTCGCCACGAGATCGTTCTCTGTGCGTCCTGTCTGTATGGCCGTGTGAACTCGCACTGACTCGTAGATGGACGGCTCCTCCACACGCCAGGGGTACGGACACTTCAGCACAATCAGGGTTCCTGGGGGGGAGGGGGGAGGGGGACATTAAAACACCCAACAACAACACAGATATGTGAGGAGTTTCTCTTGGTGCATTGGAAAAAAATACAGGGTGTGTTGCCACTTGTCACCTCCAGTAATCATGTATAATTGAAACATCTCAAGACTTTAATTTACTTTCCCAAATGTCCTAGTTTGACTGAAACACGGCTTTTCCCTCAGATCCCAAATAATGACAGCACTATAAAGGGATACAATTTGGGGAAACCTGGGAAAACTACCTGGATTAAATCTGAGGTTACAAGTCTCGACATTATCTCAGATTCAGATCTAAACTTCCCACAGGTGACTAAAAAAATCATTTTTCCACCTTAGAGACAGCTAAAGTACGGCCATTTATAAACCAAAAAGATGCTGAAAGATTGATTCAAGCTTTTATTTCAAACCATTTCAAACCATTACTGTAATGCTCTTTTTACTGGGCTCCCGAAAAAAAAACACTGAGAGACTTCAGCTCATTCAAAACTCTGCAGCTCTCCTGTGAACCAGAACCAAGAGGAGAGAGCACATCAGTCCAGTTTTAGCTGCTCTGCACTGGCTTCCTGTTACATTTAGATACAAAAGCCTTGATGAACAAGGACCAACCTACATTTCTAACTCCCTGATTAACTCTAGACCTCTAAGAACACTGAGATCATCTACTGCTGCTTTATTGAAGGTTCCCAGGAACAGCTGTAGGAAAATTGGAGATGCAACCTTTGTCAGTTATAATAATACAAATAAAACAAAAACTATTTATTATCATTCTTACTATTATTTTAGTTGTGACAGAAGAAGTAAAGGAGGCGGAGTCCTAATCAACATAAAAGACTGCCTCACAATCCACGACCCCACCTCCTGCTCAGAGCCTCAGAAATACAAATACATTGTGTCGGACCTCTGTCTTGGTAAGGACTTGCATGTGACCATTGTTGGTTTATATTTCCCTCCCTCAGCACAATCTGATGGTATGGATGACGTTGGAAAACTCTGGTCACTGTATGCTTCGTCTGAGTTATTGATAATCGGGGATTTTAACCTGGACTGTCTCTGACAGCTAGCAAACTGAAAGATCACTGGAACTTAATCTGTTCTCCCCACTCAATTTAGCGCTGCCTTAATCTGTCAACATTTAGCTCACATTTTAACCTAAGCCTTTTATCAGTAACCTTGCATAAAGATGGAGATGTCACTCACAAACTACTGTCCAATACCTAAACTCCCTTTCTGAGCAAAAGTCCTAGAGTCACTGGTAAATAGAAACTGTGCACCTTTATTAACATGCTATAACCACAGCACAACGTTCATGTCTCAGACTGTTGTTGTTGTTGATGGTTTTCAGTCAAGCCACCTTAGAATCAGAAATGGTTTGCTATAGGGGTCTATCCTTGATTGATATCAATTGTTGTTTACATTTACATTATACATAAATAATATAATTGTTACTAATCAATATTTCAATGTCCACTTCTTTGCTAATGATACAATTTTATATGTCCCAGAATCCATCCAAACCCAAGCCCCTGTCTGCTTTTGATGACTTTGATGACTACTTAGACTAGAATACTTAGGACTTTGGCTTGGCAGTAGACTATCATTCAAGGTTCATATTCAACACTTGATTCAAAATACACACTGCCTTCAGAGTAGAGTCTTACATTTCCCTGTGAGATTTTAAAGCTTTATTATCCGGTGTATTTCATGACTCTTGTAACTGTTTTGCCAAAAGAGCAACACATTGTTTTATTGCATGAGCTGGTAACATATAAAAATCCTGAATGTCTACGTACCTGTGTCACTGCCCAGCAGAGGCTGGTTAGCAAAGTGGTTGACAAAGTCATGGAGGGTCCTAAACTCATTAAACCCAAACACGTAGCCGTGGTCTTTGCGTGTCACATGAAAATGCTTCACTGAATCCTTGGCCCTGACAAACAAACAACATTTAATCTGGTCAAAGACGTATTCTTACAAAAATATCAGTCTGCACAATAAGCTGCTACAGTGGGACATTTCCACTAGGGGGCAGAACATAGACTGTAAATAAAGATAGACATAGCCTCTATGACATCACCCACAGCTTTCTGAAGAGTGGTTTTGAAGCTCAGACTGAGCTGCTCCACCGTTGCCATCTTGGCAGTATCTGACTCCGCCCCTAACTCCCAGATAATCCAGATATGGACAAAGAGGAGGGGCGTATGTGGAGACTTCGGTGCATACCTTTTTGTGGCAATCATACGCTCACCCACCTGTCACTCAAAGAGGCCACGCCCTCAATTAAGCATAACTTTAAGTCTTAATAAAATGTAAACAGGTGAGTTAAATAAACAGTTGTCATGAAGGAGGAAATTAGCTGTAGAGACCAAAACTGTTTTTGTACCTGGCTATAAACATGTTCATTTCTGTAAAGTTGGACATTTTAACATGGGAGTCTATGGGGATTGACTCACTGTTGGAGTCAGACTCTAGTGGTCATTAGAGGAACTGCAGTTTTTGGCACTTTACTTGATGCTTGGGGCAGAACAGGGGAGTTCTATTCTTAGCTGACATTGGGATATCTAATAACGTAAATAGATCTAAATATGATTCATTTTTTATTTAACAAAAGAAGCCAAAGGTTGTATTAAATATTTTCTAAATGTTTTCTAGCAGCAGCCATGCACAAACTTTTCTAAATAAAATCATCTGTAACTATCAACATGGTTATCTGGATGATCAAAGATTAAATAAAGAAGTTCATGAATCAAACATTCACTGTCAACCTTTGGTACCATTTTTCAATACTTGGTGCAACATAAACATTTTGGTCTGTACACATGAAGTACTGTATCACCTTATCAGTCAAACTAACCACCACCATGGTGCACTTCCTCCAGGTGAAGTGACTGACCTGACAGACAGAGCGAAGCAGCCTTGTCCCTCGTTACTGTTTCTCAGCAGATAACTTCCATCATTGCCGTTGGATAAGAGAAGGGCTTCTGCAGCGTGGCGGGACAGGTCATAATGGTACCACCTTCAACACAGGAAATAAATATAACCTGTAATATTGTGGTGAGCTGAGAGGAGAGATTCACCAGCATGATCCAACAGTCTGGAAGTCAAACACTCCATACCGCCTTGGGGGAACTTCTTCAAATTTGACTTAAATATTCACTGGGACTCAAGTATGAAATGATTAGAATTCTATGGTCAAAGGTCAGTGTGATCTCACAAAATGCTTTTTAGCCATAACTAAAGCCTTCACTCAGGAATAATATATATTTAATATTTTATATGACTCTGGGTAAACAGGGACGTAATCTGAAACTAGTCTGAGTGGTGGTAATTCTGGTTTTAAACAGCATTTAAAAGCAGCAACAAGTAGGACTGGTCAATGGGGTGAAATCAATATTACAGTATTAGTAAAGATATGTTTCTACATGTGTGCACAGATCTGATCCGGTGGACTGGGATCAGCTCAGACTCAGACCATCTGAAGGGTGATGTGGAGGTCCCTGTCACACCATCACAGCCAGACCACTGACCTACAGCAGGCTGAACAAAAGAATTCAGCAAAACAATAAAGGGATATGATCATATCGTCACCTCCTGCAATCCTATTGATTTATTTCCTCTGCCTAACATGCAGCAGCTGGATGATATGTGCAGGTAGGTTATAGAAGAATACACCAGGGGTCTTCAGAGGATGGAGGGATGAGTTTTCCGTCAAACAAACCTCAGACTTTGAGACAGATGCAAAACAGGAAGCTGATGTGAAAGTTCAGTATTTGCATTAACAGTTACTGAGGATGTGAAAAAAATTCAAGAAAAAACAACAAGATATACAAAGGAGAAGTCGCTTAAATGAGCCAAATATTTTTAAAAAAAACATGTTTTAAATACAGCTGCAGATTCTTCATTTGACACTGAAAACTGTCCTCAACACGGAGAACAATGATGGAGGTTGTATTGGTCTTATACTTCCTCCCTCCCTATCTACCAGGTGAGATCAACACTACTACTAGCTCTCATCGCTCCTGTGCCCAAGACGTTCCACTTTTAATACACATTCTAACGACTGGCTGATGATATATGCTCCAGCCGTAAATACTAATCTTGGCAGCCTTCAGATATCATGCTGCAGTGTGGAATAACTTACAGAACAGACTGAAAATCAGACATAAACTTCATTAAAAGTGTGACAGACCTGGGATGTAACTGTTATCTCTTTTCTGACTTGCAGTTAGGAGTGTTTAAGTCGTCATCTTATTGTCTACCTGGTTGTGAATCTTAACTTATATCTAAAAGCATTTAAATGTACACTCTGATCACTGCTTATATAAACACATGTGCACTTGTTCATATGAACACACATCTGAATGTATATTTAAAATCACTGACAATATGATTTAATTTTCTGCTATTAATCATTTCTTTTTGTTATTTATTTCATTTGTCTGTACTCGGGTCTCATTTTTAAATGAGATCTTGATCTCAAAGTGACTTCTTTAAATAAAATGAATAAATAAATAAATACAAATAGATAAACTGAATGTAAGCTTCGGATTCTACTGTTAAGGGGACAAATAAGGGAAGTTAAAGTGTGTCAGACTCCCGGGTTAAAGTCTCGGGGCTGTTTGAAACACACTTTAAAATCCGTTTGTGAAAGCACAGAACAAATCTCTCATTAGCAGGTCTAGGTAGTGGTCTCTGAAACGGCTCTTTCCTTCAGTGTTTTCTGAATCATGAACTGGACAATGGTCGTTTAACGTGTCGCTAATAAAGACAGCACTCAGTGTCTTACTTTATCAGATGTTAGAACTGTGTGGACCAGTTTTACAGAGTTTCTGAGGAACTGTTTGTTACTGGAAGAAAATCATTTAACACAGTTTCACCCTAATTTCCTTTAGTTACATTATATTTGACTACGGACAGTAAATCACGAGTCCAACCTGTCAACAAGACCCGAGCAGCAGTAAGTGACAAGTCTCTGATGACAGCGAATTCTACAGTTAGATATTTTACTACGGCAGTCTGCTGCAGTAAGCCTTCACCTTTCTGTTAAAGCAGGTGAGCCTGACGTCACAGTGTTACCGGTCTTACCCCAGAGTCTCCAGCTCGTCCCTCGTGTCCTCAGCAGACTCAGACCTGTAGAAACTCATGTCTGCAGCTCCACTCCCAGTCTCCGTGCTCGTGTCCTGGTCTGGTCTGGTCTGAGACTTGCAGCAGCAGCAGCTACGCAGAAGTGAAAGTGGACGGACACGCCCAGGGAGGAAATACGCTCCGATGAGACGTTTTTGGTCTGTTTCCCCTTTTTACATTCTCGGCCATTAACATACGTGAGGTACAGGTACACTCACCTGGAACCTGATTTTGTAAACATTGTTTCCTAACATGGTCACATGATGTTCAGCCAATCATCTTTTTAAAAAAAAGTAGGGTTTCCTGTAACTCTCATCTGGTCATGTGGTTTAATATTCTAACATTTCAAACCCAACAACACGACTTCATTACACATCTCAAGTAAAGACAGCAAAATAAATCCAGCCCACACTTGGGCCACATGCTTGTTTACTCCTAGCCCAGTATACGCCCGTGTTCAACAGCCTGAATCTGGCCAGCATGACTGTCAGATGCTACTTCCACATCTGGAACAATTCTGGCGCATAAACAGACAATCTTACAGCTCCTCAGTCAATAACAGCTGGAATCTGTCCAGATGTGGAAGTATATGAACCGGACTCAGGCGTACGTTGAGCCAGAAGCTTCCTTTTTGCTGATTACAGATTACACAAGGGCTGAACAAAAAGTTTTATTTCATTATTGCAAAGTCAAACACAAACGTCTGTACATACAGAGGTTTATATTCATACATCCAACAAATCAACTGAATCATTATAAAAATCCTCATCAGTGACTCGTCATCACGTCTTCTGTAGGAAGAACCTGAAGGTCCTGCATCAAAGTTAAGGCTTGGTTTTGTCCCAATGATCACAGGGACTCAGAGACAGAGGCAGTAAGGTCATTTCTTTAAACTGGCTGCACTGCATCAGTAGTCCTGTTTCTTACTGATCTACTTTCAGTCTGGTTAACAAACTTAATAACATGTTTTCATTCAGTCTCCACTCATTTTACATGACATGAACAATGATGAAACAGACTGATAACAACAGCACCTCCATCACTGAACGACTGTGTCACATGACAACAGTATGTAAACATGAGGTGTATTGATGGAGGTGAAACTCACACGGTCCTTCAGGAAGTAACCACTGGATCTCGGGTGCAAGTGTTTCCAGCCTGTCACGTGTTAACTTCCGTTTCAACTGCAGAATAAATAATGATCCGGATTTCAGTCTCATTTGGTTCAATCAGGGGTTAAAATATTAATAACACAAACACAATGAACGTTACAAACTGTGATGAGACTGTCAGGTCAGATATAAACACAACATCAGCAGATGAACACACTGATCCAGAATCAGCTCAGTGTAAGACTCACAGTATAAATTTTGTCTCAATTCAGGGGCTGCATCCTTCACAGGCTGCATTTGAAGATCAATTGTGTCACAGCGGTGCGACTACACTGTCCCATTTCAAACGCTCCTTCAAATGTGTCCTTCTTTTCCTGGACCCAACCTATCCCAAGATTCATTGCGGGCCGCTAATTAAAAGCAAACAACACCAACAGAGAGCTCTCTGATTACACTTTTAAATGTAAGTATTGGGTTCAACTGTTAAAACCGAGAGCCTTAAAGGGACAGTTGGGGTTATTTGACGTGGGGTTGTGTGAGGTAGTCGTGTATAGTCAGCGTGTTACCTGCAGTAGATTCACATCAGCACACTGCCGGTTTGCGAGAGGCGGCAGGGAACACAGCACACTAGCAGAGTGATGTGTTGCTGTGCACAGGGTGAGCAGAAAAAAAATGTGTTTCAGACTCTTTTAAAAACCGCCCACTGAAACAATCCAGTATCCGTATTTCTACGCACTGTGTCAAGGTGCAGTTGCAGGTCAGCTGAGTGAACCAGAGAGTGGTGTAATACAGTTTGTGCTGTAGGTGCGCTTGTTCATATGAATACGGTAGTCCAGTGGTTGAAAAAAAAATGTAGTACCACAGGGAAGTAGTGTTTTGATAGGAAGATAAACCCCCTGAAAATATTCTATTCTATTCGTTTACACAGATATTGGATTGTTTCAGTGGGCGTTTTTAAAAGTGTCTAAAACATGTTTTTTTTCTGCTGGCCCTACCCACAGCAACACATCGCTCTGCTGGTCTGCCTCTTAACTGTCTGTCAGCGCGCTGATCTGAATCTGCAGGTAACACGCTGACTATGCACGACTCCCTCACACAACCCCTACGTCATATAACCCGAACTGTCCCTTTAAGACCTCAAGTTTTTGTGGAAAAAAAAAAAAGTTACATGTTGTCAAGTAATGTTGCTAGGTGACAGGAGCCACGGTTTGGATGCGACAGCAAGGGGCGGGAACAGCTGGTGATGTCATGGTCTACGAAGGTGTGGCCCTTTGTAGACCACGTCCTCTGACGGATGCGGCCCCTGAATCTGAACACAGCTGACTACTGTGGCTGACCCTCAGCTTCAGAGAGAGAAGTTGAGCTGTCAGCCGGTCACTGTGTTTGTTCATCAGCAGGCAGGTTACAGAGATAACAGCGGCAAAACACCTGGATCACACACACAGCAGTGATACCCGTCTGCCTCCTCCACACAGAGACTCTACACCTGGTTTGTGTCTCTGTCCATGATAACTGAGCAATTCCATCCACTGAAGAAGGCCACAGGTGGTGGTTGAAAGCTAAGACGTAACAGCAGATTTGGTTTCTTTCAGCTGCGGTGTGACTGTAACATGAATCCAGCAGGCGTCCTGTAACATGGTGGCTCACGGCGTTCAGCAGAACTGATGCATCCAGTAGAACCAGTCCAGTTAAAAACACGGTTCTCTTCATGGAACATCACCGTGAGTTCTTTGGCTGCTGACCTGTAGCAGACTGAGCCCGAGTCTGTCCACACAGAGAGAGGAGTAGTGCAACACAGAGGGAACATATGGACAGAGAGTTTTATTGCACCATGGAATATTCCTCTGTCTGTGGCGTGCTCTGAAATCCAGTCTTCTCTGGACTGTCAGGTCAAGATCATACTGGTGTGAGTCTGCCTGCTCTCATGACTCTCCACCTGTGTGTGTGTGCATGTGTGTGTGTGTGTGTGCATGTGTGTGTGTGTGTGTGTGTGTGGTCAGGACACCACTGAAGCCGTGCTGGGCTCCAGGCCCGGGTTGTCTGCACACACTGGCAGCCTGTTGTTGACTCTGGAGTGCCTCAGGTTCCAGCGCTTCATTCTCCTGTGGTAGTCCTCTGAATCCGCATCGTCCCTCTGAGCTGATCTCAGAGCAGCAGAGCGGTAGAGGGTGTTGTACACAGCTCGACACAACATCCTGCAGGAGACGTGGATGCACAGGACAGAGGGCGTCACAATCCACAGAGAAGACATCATTCCTGAACTGATTCACATGGTGTTATGATGCAGTTTTATTTACATGTATTCAGACACTTTACTATGACTGTGAGTTTAGCTCAGGCTCCTCTATTTCTCTGGATCATCTCTGAGGGGTTTCTACAGCTTGACTGAAGTGCACCTGTGTTAGATTCAGCTGATTGGAATCTGTGTTTTCACCTGCCCTCACTGCCTCGTCTTTGGGTTGATGTTCAGTTCTTTTTTTATCAGAATATTATAAACACATTTACAACTGCCGGTCAAAATATAGATTCAGTGATTCATTATTGTTCCTCCAGGAAACCTGCTGGTGCAGTGTTTTTTTTACCCTGATTTCTGTCTGCAGACTTTGGCTGCAGAGAGATTATTTTTTATTCTTGATAACAGATACGGAGGATCAATATAAATGGCAAAAAAAAAAGGCAGGACTGGGTGGACAGAAAAACGAGGGGCCCTCTTCCCTCTTCGGGTAATTGTAATGAATAATAATAGTGTCCCACCCCCTTCATTCTGAGTTTGGAGCCTGTAGATTTAGAGTTCCAGGTTCAGGTGCACTAGGACTAAAAAACCTCCTTTATCCCCTGTGCAACAACCCTGCTGAATCTGCACATGTAAACTGTCTTTTTACAGTGTTGTGTGTTTTATTGTGTTGTGTGTTTTATTGTGTTGTGTATATTGTTCCATTTTGTTTTTTATCTGTTTTTAATCTGAACCCCTGGCTGCAGATCAAGTTTCCAACTTGGGATAATAAAATGTCTGAATCTGAATATTCATTACATAGTTTGTCCACCAGAGGACAGTGACACTTTATTCTGCCTCTATATGTTATGTTGATGTAAACACATGACTATTGACTGACAGTTTGATCTGATTTTTATAACTCATTTATTATTAATAATAATAATAATAATAATAATTCAGCCTAAAACAGACTGTATCATGACACCTGAATTCACTTGTCATTTTCACCTCATACACCTGAATGTAACACTCTGGAGAGAGAGATGAATCACATGTTAACATGTCTGGTGTGTTCACCACAGTCTGATGAACAGCAGAACAGACACTTGTAAATATCTAATGGTCACATGATCATGATCAGTCTGTATACAGGGCTGTGCTACTGGAGCTTCTGCAGAGAAATATTCTAAAGGAGAAAACAATATTAAGTGTATTTTAGTGTGTTTGTGTACTTGGTTGTGTTGTGAGTCTGTGCAGCTCATGTGTTGTGAGAGTGATGAAGATGTTTTCTGGACTTGTGTGTGTTTTGTCTGTTTGCATGTGTTTGCAGTGCGTTGAGCTCTCAGGGCCACCGGAGTCTGTGCTCTCTGAGGGTCCTCCAGGTTTTTCACATTGTGTGTTTAATTCCTTGGGATGTTTGATGCTCCTACAGTGTCCAGGTGTTGGCCTGTATCTCCTGTGTGTCAGCAGCTGGCTCTGCTCTGAGTATATGACTGCTACCAGCTGATGAGGACCAGCCTCATGCAGAGGGATGTTCAGGTACTGGAGGGTGCAGAGGACACACGAGACAGCAGCTGGTGTCGGCTGCATGAAGCTGATGTTTTGGAAACAGACCTGATGAGTTGTGACACATTCTTCACGCTAGGCTGCACTGATGTGTGTGTGTGTGTGTGTGTGTGTGTGTGTGTGGGAGGGGGGGTTAATATGTGTTTGTGTATGGTTGTATGTGTATGTGAGGGTGCGTGTCTGTGTACCTGGGTAACAGAGCTGTCACCGTGGTGATAGCACATATAATGTAGAAGAGAGGCTGTGACATCTGGAGTGTCTCCACCCCCACAGGGTTGGTGGGGGGGCTGCAGGTCACACAGGACACACTGAAGAGCAGCACGAAGCCAAAGTAGGAACCAGCACTGAGGACCAGGATCAGGACGTGAATCCAGGTCTGCAAGACAACGCAGAGGGTCACACTGTGGTCCACACACATACACACTGCAGGACGCACAGTCAAAGAAGTGGTAGTGCAGGTGTGTGTCTGACCAGAGTGTGACTCTCCAGGACTTGGTGCAGCAGGATGACGAGCAGAGCTGAGGCGTTGATGGGAGAACCGAAGGCCAGCTCCCCGACCTCTGAACCTGCAAGAGCCTGAGACCACAACAGTGTTACTACGTCGCGAGTGTGTGACGTTACACACCCAGAGATCAAAAACTGAATGATCACTTACAAAGTACGGGACAAAGAAGCAGATGAGACTCTGGTAAAATGCATCCAGGACGTTGATCCAGAACATGCGGGGAACATAGACCTGCAGAGACACAGGAGACATCTGTGAGTGTCCACAGGCGGGACTGCAGCAGGACCTCACAACCACTGAGTCAGCTTGAGTCCCTCAGAGCGAACACAGCCTCAGGAGGATGATGAATACGTTACATGTCTGTGTTAAAACTACAAAAAAATCCCAAAGTGTTATTTAATTACATTTAATCAGATAGAGGCAGGGAAACAGCTGTTCATGGTTTTCATTTCTCTCTCTCTCTCTCTTGTTCACTCTCCTTTCACTTCCCTGTTAGAGCCAGAAGTTCTATTAACAACCATGAAGAGCAGCAGCTGACAAACTGAACCAAGTGACATACATGCTTTGGTGTATGTATCAGTTATATGCAGGGGACGCTGAGCTGACACCGTGGCGGGACAAATTGAATTTAATATTAATCTAATACTACTACTAACAACAACAACAACACTACTACTCCTACTACTAAAATAATTATTACTTCTAATAATAATAATAATGATAAATTATGAATGTGAAGACGAGCCAAATACTGTCTTGACATTGTCAAAGACATAAACTATCAGCGATCATCTGATCAGCCTAACTCAACCCAGTGTAACATTCCTGTGATTAATCCTAAATCCTTCTTCATTAGCTCAGTTGATATTACAGTCAAGTCATACTCATTAATAAGGATAAATCAAGCCTTAGCATATATTCCTATATTATCATACTGTAGTATATGTCAATGCAAACACTATTTTAGTATCTTAAGACAAAAAAACTTGACCTGATTGTGTAACATGACCCATCACCAATGTGTTACTGCCCCCTAGTGGTGAGACATACTAACACCCAAACAAATAATGCCCTGCGGTCAGAAGTGCTGTAGGAAGCTTTGTACTGTTGTTGTTACTGTGCTGAAAAACAGCTGGGATGCTCTCTCTTTGTGTGTCTTTGTGTGTGCGCGGTGACCTTGGAGGCCTGTGCAGCCTGGTAGAGCTCAGGCAGCCTCATCAGAGAGTCCGCAGGGATGTCCTGGTCCAGAACGCCGTAGATGAGAGGAGGGACGGAGGTGAAGATCAGGTTGAACAAGATGAGGACCCAGGAGTTGGTCATGACGCTCCCAGAGAAACCACAGAAGAACTGATACCAGAACAGCAGGTTCACATACATCTGCACACAGAGACAGACAGGGATCAGGACTCTCCAACATCTGGATGGGGTTTGAATCTCAGCTGGATTGTGTAGTGCTTGTGTCAGTCAGCAGAAGTGTTAGTGGGAGAAATCATGTGACTCGAACACTGACATGACAAAAGATACTGTAATTATGACAAATTACTAATCTTTAGATCAGTGCAGACCACTTCCTGCTTTAACTACAACACATTTTTAAGCCAGTTTAAATGCATTTACTGGCTGGGTGTTTAATCAAATATTTGATTTACATTTTAACCTTTATTTCATTATTGTTGTGCCTTTGCTCCAAGTATTGAGTCTGAAAATTCACTTCCTTTCCTTCCTTTCCTTCCTCATTTTAAAAGTTGTTTTGTGTGAAAAAATAAATGTTTTTGACGTTTATTTTTAGTTTTTTTGAGAAGAAAGAAAAAATAGAAAAAAAAGAAAGAAAAAAGTTCACTTTGTTCTCCAGGATCATTTTTGTAATTTTTTTTTTTTTTGCGGAAAAAAAATACAAAAATGTTTTTAAAAAAACAAACAAATATGTTTTTGTTTTTTTTGTCTTTTTTTTTTGAGAAGAAAGAAAAAAATTCACTTGCTTCTCTCAGGTTCTTTTCACAGATGAAAAATGATCCTGGCAAAAAATATTTAATTGGCTTTTCAGCGCTTCTGTAGCGGCATCACGCCGCCACAGTGATAGGGCGCCGAATGTTAGAGCCAAAACCAAGGCCTTATGGGTAGCCGTGGTTCAGGGGAAAGAGCGAGTCGTCCCCTGATCTGAAGGTCGGTGGTTCGATTCCCGGCGTGTGTGAGTGTGAGTGAGTGTGTGTGTGTGTGTATGTGTGTCAGACATGAGCTGCATGAATGCGTGTGAATGGGTGAAATGTTCTGTATGATATGAATGCAGTCATTTACCATCACCAGATTCTGTAATGTAAGTAGCGCTGGTCAGTGACTCACCACGTTCTTGTAGATGAAGTAGAGGACCATGTTGGCCAGACGAGAGCAGCACCAGCGACCATGGACCAGCAGCAGCTTGCTCAGGTGTTTAAACCTGGACACGGCGAAGTCACTGGACATCACAGCCTGACGAGCGACACACACACACACACACACACACACACACACACACACGATACCGCAGTGTTCAGGAGGAGGGTACAGACAGGTGTGTTACCTGCAGTCAGGTGAAACCACAGTGATACTGGCTGCTGTAATACCACTCACAGACCATCAGTGTGTGGACATGTGTATAGTCTTCACACTATAATGTAGAAACAACTGTGTGGACAATATTAACCTTTTAACACACAGCACTCGAACATTAGAGGTTCAAAAGTAACTGGACACGTGAAGTCTCCACCCACAGACATCATCAGACTCTCTGTATCTTCTTTGCTGCGGGGGCCTTCAGCTCCTTCTTGTTGTGGGGTCTCTCTGTCTTCAGTCTGGTTTCTAGCAGGTGGCCTGCAGCTCGGTCAGACGGTAGGTGGGCTGACTGACTCGGCCGGTCCAGGATATGCTCCACCTGCTCACCCTGAAAACCTCTTCGGTTGATGAAACGTGGTCCAGTGAGTTTTGATGGATTTGTCTGAGCCCGATCCACAGACCGCTCCTGTAGACCTCTGTGTTCTGTCAGCTGGGAAATCATCAGTCAGTAACCGTGAGTCAGATCCACTGGAGCCAGAACCAGAACCCGAACCATGAGGAGGATCACGAGCCGTCACATCTTCCCATCATTATGACGAAGGTAGATTTTTGTCTCATCAGTCCCTAGAACTCCTCTGCTCCAGATCTCTGACAGTGTGTTTTAGTGAACTGAAACCTGGTCTCTCTCTGTTTATGAGGCAGTGAGTCTTCTGAGTTTCTGGTCTTCTCTTAATCATCATCATCATCATCATCATCAGTGTGAAGGAAACATGTCCGCCTACATCCTTTCAGATTGAGACTGAAGTACGGAAGCTGAGAAAGGCCACACTCGCAAACATTTTTTATCCCGTTATCTCAAGATAACAGCTCGTTCTCCCGAGATAACGTGACATTAACAGGAGAAAATGATGCTGACTGAACCTCATACACTAAGTCGCAGTAACACTCCTTCGTAGCAACAATCCTCCTTAGCAGCAATCCTTAGTAACTTGTTAGCTGACGAGGATCTGATAATGACCTTGTAGGAAAAGACACAGTCGGATTTCTGCTGTTGATTGAAATATTGTCTGAAGCGTTGATCAATGTGTCGTCCTGACGTTTTCACTTTACAGCTCCAGAAGTTTCCATCTGCATCTGATCTCTGATTAACATTGTCATTATAGGAGAAAAACAAGTGTTGTTATCTGGAGATAACGGGATAATTATCTCGTTATCTGGAGATAACAAAAAAATGTTTTCTCCTGATAATATCTTGTTATCTCGGGAAAAGGAGCTTTGTTATCTTTGGAGTATGGCCTTTCTTGGCTTCTTTACTGAAGTACAAGGAAAATGTAACTGTCAAAATACTAACAGTCTGGACTGTAGATGCTAATGTAACACAGATGCTAACATGAGCACAGCTGAATCTCACTGGCTCTGGGAGTTTCAGAGAAGTGTAAACAAGTCCTCACTGTGCGGCTGCCGCAGCTGCAGCAGCTGGAGGAGACAGGTGCTAATAAACTCTCCCTCCATGACGTTCATGAAGACCTGTGTGGTTTTAGTGGGCGCTCTGTCAGGATGGATGTAGTGCTCCTCACCTGCATCCCCTCCTGACCAGATATCCCGATGCCCACATCGGCCGTCTGAATCATGCTCACGTCATTGGCTCCGTCGCCTACAGGAACAAAAACACCTGTCACTGTCCTCCATGTTTATGAGCAAAGACTTCCTGTTTGAAGATTAAATAATAAAAAAATGCAGGTGTGAAATTCAACATATCGCATGTGAACTGAAGCATTTCATGTGTTTTGTGACTTACATGGGAACCTAATTTTCACATTTGTTCTTCATGTGATTTATATAATTCACATGTGAAATGTTTGCATGTGAAAATGATAGTGACATATGTGCAGTGACACATTGCACATGTGAGCCCAAGTTTCACATGTGGAATAAACTCCATGTAAAATAAATAGAAAAAAACATGTTTTCAGCTTTATATGTGAATGCCTTTTTTACATGTGAAAAAGATCAATGTTATGTTGTGATTTCACATGTAAATCAAAGTTTCATGTTAAGTACGGGTGTCACATGTAACCCCAAGGGGTTGATGTGTGGGTTTCACATGGGATTTTATATTCACACATTACACTACATGTGATTACATGGGTCCATGTGATTTTGCACATGTGAAATTCATGTGGTTTTTCTGTGAGGGACATGAGTGTGTAAATGCTGTTTGATGATGCTTTTCTCAGCTGACAGCAGCCTCATGTGTTCTTCAGTCCACAGTTGATGCCATCACATTAGACATGGATATTTATGATATTTATGATATTTATATATATATATATATATACACACTCAGAACAAAATCAAACACATACACAGAGATCTGTCTCTGTACTTCTTTAACTACCACCATGTGGGAATCTTTCAAGCACTTTTCATGCTGCAGACTGAGTTCTTACCCACAGCCAGGGTCATGACTCCAAGCTGGTCCCGGATCAGCCGGACCACCTGGCTCTTCTGCAGTGGAGTGGACCTGCAGCAGATGACTGCCTTACATCTGCAGCTCAGCTGTAGGAAGAGGCTCTGCAGCTCCTCCTGCAGGGCCCAGTCCAGCGTCTGTCCATCTATGACCAGGATGAAGCTTCCCACGCTGCCAGAGGACGACGACGACTCCTCCGTCCCTGCTGCAGCCGGCTCAGTCACACCGTCCTCACCACCCTGCACCTCCAGTCTGAGCTCTTGCAGAAGAGCTGCACATGCTTCCTGGTGTTAGAGAAGTCAGTGCTGTCACATAGACTTACTGTACATTAATGATGCAGCGGAGAGTTTTCAGCGGCTTTAATTTGCACTTTGTTTTTTCTGTCACAGATTATTTTTAATTGGAAAAAATGGATTAAAAAAAAACTATATAACAACAGATTATAAACATAAACACAAAAACATCTCCACTTCTCCAAATAACCCAACAGCAGAGCTACCACCCCTCAGACCACTGACCCTGCTGCCACAGTTGGCCGTCAGCAGCTGGTCGTTGGGACGCAGCAGTTTGCAGGCATAGGCAATGTTGATGGCTGTCTCCTGTTTGTCTCCAGTCAGGACCCAGACTCTGATCCCAGCCCTCTGGAGAGCCTCGATGGTCTCTGGGACTTCCTCCTGCAGCCGGTCCACAATCCCTGTGGTACCTGAACACACACACACACACACACACACACAGACACTGTGATACCTGCTGCTGCCAGCTGTGAGGTCAGTATCAGTGCTCAGGTGTGGGCTGCAGCGTGGCTCTGGTACCCAGCAGGGTCAGGTTGGTCTCCAGTCTCTGGGCCGACTCCAGCAGCAGCTCCTCTCTGTTCTCTATGCTGCTCTCTGCCAGCAGCTGCCTCTTCATCCACTCCTCGTACTCCTCCTCCTCCAGGACCTGCCAGGACACCGAGCACACAGTCACTCACTAACCTGACACACTAACATGGTAACATGGGTAGTTCAGTCCTGAGTGGACCCTGGTCCAGCTGAGTCACAGTCCACCTGCAGACAACCACACCTGTAACTACATGTACAGGAAACTGTTCACTTCTGTGCCTGACATCAGGCTGCATCACAAATATTAAGCTCTGCGCATGGCCCCACCCCCAAGCTGTGATTGGGCAGTTGATTATTTTTCATTTTGAGATGGAGGATTAGTCTCCATCTTGAAAAGATAAAAAAATAAAAACTCCCTGCACCTCCTCAATGTGTCACTACTCATGTAACACACCTCCTCACTTTGTTTCCTGTGTTGTGTGATTTGATTCAGTTATTAAAGGCACAAAGCTAAATAATTCCAACACGTTTTTCACTTTATTTCTATATTTGATTTGTGATTTTTTTTAGACATTTGAAATCTTCCACATGATCCAGTCACATAAACATAAACGTACATATTTGTATGGGCTGAACAAATATTGAAATATATGATATGATTCCAATTTCTAATAGGTTTCATATATAATTTTGACATGTATGTTTTTGTTTTCAGTAATCATTGTGTCTAAGCTGTGTCTCACCTTCTTAGCGAAGCAGAGTGTGCGGAGGCCTTCTCTGGCGTAGCTGTCCAGGTGTTTCTGGGTCTGATCTCTGATGTGAGTGTAGATCTCCTGAGCCTGCTCTGCACCTGAACACATCACACACACACACACACACACACACACAGAGTCACACACACACAGTCAGGACTGTGTGGGCTCCCTCCTCATTCATGTTCCCCCTGTTAATTACCTTTAGGTGTCTCCGACAGGTCCATAATGACTGAGTCGGCTCCCTTGGTGTAAACCACCACCTGTCCTGTGAGCGGGTGGCGGACCACCACCGACATCCTCTTCCTGTTGGAGTCAAAGGGCAGGACGTGCAGCAGCTGGACGGCCAGAGACCCGATTCCCGGCAGATCCACCAGCAGGCTCTCTGCAGAGCGCCCCCTCAAGGTGCAGCGGTACGCCCGGGCGGCGTGGACCAGAGCCGCCTCGTCTGGACTCTCTGCCTCATACAGCAGTTCATCATCAGTGTCGCTGTCAGAGTCCACTTCCAAACTCTGTCTGGGCCCGTCACGGTCTGTCCTTGTGTCGGTCTTATCGCTCTCTGTCCCCCTGTCCTCCACTTGTCCACCGTCTCCTCCCTCCTCTCTGGAGGATAAGTCCAGTTCACGCTTCAGGTGGGAGGTTTCCAGGTTGCCTTCTTGGCTCAGTTCTGACCCGTCTGCGCTGCTGCTGGGGGCTGAGGTGACGTTGAAGGAGCCGGCCTTCCCCCAGGTGAACAGCCTGCTGGTGAAGTTTCGAGGGCTGCCTTTGATCTGGGGAGGGGAGAGGGTGGAGAGGGCGGAGAACGGAGAGAAGCTGAAGCGCTGGAACATCAGCTTGATCTCCTCCAGAGACTTGAGAGGAGTCCGAGCCACAGGCACCTGAAGAGGAAGTGGAGGAAAAACAAAGAAGAAGAAGAAGATGGATCAGAAGAAGAACTAAATATAGAACTGATTACACACAATAAAGGAGCTTTATTAATCCTAATGTTGCAGCAGCCACTATATTCTATATAATTGTTAAGTAGAGGAGATTCATTTCTAGTGTTCGACACAATGGGAGGGGATTTAGTGCAACAACATTTATGTATAGGCTGTAGTATTTTGATATGATGATGATATTGTTGACTATAAAGTCAAGCTGCTTGTTCTCCATGACGACTCCTGACTGGATTTAAAGAGAAGAAATCTATATTCATGGATTTGGGCTTCAGTGGATCAGACAGGGATTTCCTTCAGTTCTGGATCCAGTCACAAACATTAAACTGTTTCTCTGTTGTTTCTACATGTATGTGGCTCTGCTGTGGTGAAACTACAATGGTGCGTCGCTTTAAATGTTGCTGCAGCAAGGAATTGTGGGTCGGCATTTCTCCTTTCCTTTGATAAAGGAAGCTCCAGTGTTTCCTATGCTGAAGGAGAAGAGATAGGAAGCAATGAAGCTCCTTTCCTCCTCATGTAGAGAAGTGGAGCAGCTCTGATCATGATGCTGCTCAGACACTCCAGCTCATTTCACTCAGTTTCAACCTTCATTAGAAAAAAAGACTTTTCGGCTGCAGCCCAGCTCTACAGAGACTGAACAATGGACTGTTCTACGGTTTTCAGAGGAAGCTGATCATTGAGCCAGTTTCACCTGAGTAGATACAGTGGAAATACGAGGCTGGGTCACACTGTGAACTAGCAGCTCGTCACATGGGCTGGACATCATCATCAGCTCAGTGATGTTAAAACTTTGGTGAATCAGGATGGAGAGAGGATCCTCCAACCACTGAATCAACGTAAACAAACAAACAGCTGATCCCGCTCTCAGACGTGTTGGAGGTCCTGACCGCGACTCCTGAGGCGTACTCACCGCATGTCGCGGCTGACTGGGCGAGGACACCACCACACTGTTACAGATGGCCAGAGCCAGGAAGAAGTCGGTGATGTAGGTGAGCTCCAGGCTGGACGGAGTCCCGGAGGAGCCCTCGTTCAGAGGCAGCACAGGAGAGCAAAACCAGTTCAACTTCCTGAGCAGCTCGGGGTCCGGGACCACCTCCTTCTCCTGGACACAGACACAGAAGCAGCAGGAGATCATCCATCAGGGGCAGAGCTTCAAGTAAAGGAACAGATTATTCTGATGGAGCTCAATAAATGTGTTTAACGTGGTGCTCCTGGGATTTCACATCATCAGCATGAACCATCACTACTGATCAACTGTTGGGAGTAAAGCTAAATCAGTTTCAAGCACCAAACCTGCAAACAGTTGCTTCACGTCATAAAGAACATCAAGAAAGAAATGTGGAGAAAATAGAGATGACCTGTTAATGCTTCACCAGAGTCAACAGAGGCTCAAATTTTAAATCAGTTTCATGAACCAAATAAAGGAACTTATTGATCACCTGTTTAATACTGAAGATAGGCAGCAATAGAGTAAAATACAATAAATGTTGGCCGCCCACGTCCGACTCCACAACATAAGGAGGCCAAATAATGTGTTCTCAGAGCACTTTTTATTTTAATGATAATGAACATTCAGGGGAAGACCAGTTTTTCTTTTCTGTTTCACAGAGGAGAGATCGATTCACCATCTGTCTCTGTCTCTCTTTGCCTTTAACTTCCTGTTGCTGACCAACTATCATTTTCATTCTCCACTTTTTTACCAAAGATGAAATGTTTCAGCGCGCTATCAGACTGAGATAATAAACAAGTCTATGATGTGGTCCGACCCGGCGACAACAAAGTTCCTCTTACTGGCTTATCCCAGAGATAGACCTCAATAACAGGAGGAAAAAGCAATAAAAGGGGTTTTTAAACATTTTTAATGTTTTTAATGATCATTTTGTTTTTAAGTATTTAAAAACTTTATTTTTATTTTTTTATTATGCATCAGTGCCTGCGACATGATATCTCAGTAAATAACTCCTTGACAGAACTTTCACTTGGACTCAGGGATGAACTGATTAGATTTTGGTGGTTAAAGGTCAAGG
Organism: Seriola dumerili; assembly: GCF_002260705.1. NCBI lineage: Eukaryota > Metazoa > Chordata > Actinopteri > Carangiformes > Carangidae > Seriola > Seriola dumerili. The sequence continues at coordinate 21,503,983 of NW_019174404.1, forward strand.
TCACTGTGACCTCACAAAACACGTTTTACACCATAACTCACAATTTCATTCACTAATTCAGACACAATTTAACTCAAATGTCTATAAGGATAAAATGAAGTGATGACATTTTATATCCAAAAGCTCAAAGGTCAGCTTCACTGTGACATCATAATTCTGTAATTATTCAACACTGTGATTCAGGAAGGAGAGACTGTGACCATACTTCCTGTAACTTGGCTGGTTGGTGGAGGAAACAACCAGGAGGAGGTGATTCTGGTTTATAACGACATCTTTTCATCAAAATTGTTCTTTGTTGTTTTGCAAATGATTTTTCGGCCCACTTGCAATACCGTCACATCCCACCAGTGGGCCACAGCCACTGCAGTAGATGAACCAATAGAACTTCCTGTATATTGAAAAAAAGGTAACCAGGTAACCACTGCTTTTACTCATCTGAAAATCATCTTCCTCACTTCTTTCTATATTCACCCAAATCTACTCAAATCACAGCTGATTATTATTTTAATGAACTAAAAAACATGTGTAAAAGTCCAGATACTGTAGACAGACAGATGGATGATATTAGGTATGATTCCAGGAGTGTATTCAGCGTGGAATCAGAGTAAACAAACTACTGTGTCTGTGCTGTAGGTGAATGTGTGTCTGACCATGCGGCCGCAGAAGGCGCTGGTCCTGGGCTGGACGTGATTGGACGGTTGGTTGTCGTCCTCCTCCTCCTCTGACTCTGCAGTGAGCGTGTGCAGAGACACGGAGCTGCGGTTGCAGCTGAGGGAATGACAGCTCAGAGACTTCCCGCTGCAGCCTGACCTGAGAGTCATAGACTGACCAGCCGACCTGTTCTTCTTCTCCTCGTACACCTCCAGCCTCCGAGCTGCAACACAGACACTGACACTGAGACACGGCTACGCATAGAGGTAAAGCTAAAGACCTGCCTCTGAGAAAGACCAGGGCTGGGTGCACAAAAAACCTTAAGTTTTCTACTTAAGTATGTCACTGAAGGTTTTACTTCTCTTTAGCTGAGGGTGTTACTTCAGGGTGTTGCACAGAATCTCTTAAAATGTTTCCTTAGTTAAGGAAAAAAGTTGAGGCATTTGCAGCAGTGAAAGAGATTTTACAGAAAGACATGAAACGCCTCGACTGCACCTGACCAGAAAGATCATGTGGCATAAAACTGTACAACAATCATTGGGCTGTGGAAAGTGGTTCCAGCTCTGCAGCTCAGATCTGTGATGTAGCGTCAGTTCCTCATCGTTAAGGGTGTCTCCTGCTCATGGACACTCTTCTTGAGATGTTTTCATTTTCTTCATTTAAGCTCAGCCATATTGCCATAGTTTTTTCCTTACTTTGGTCAATAAGGTCTTTTGTTCAACAGTTTAACTGACTTTAAGTGATTCCTTAAGTATAAAGATAAGAGAGAAAACCTTAAAAAATTGAGTGAACATTTTAAGGAAACCTTAAGGAGAAGACTTAGAGAAGACTTGTTTTGTGCAACCGTTTTTATATTAAGGAAACCTTAACTCTGACTTTGAGGAAAATCTTAACTTAAGGTGTTTTATGCAACCAGCCCCTGTAACCTTCTGCAGGTGAGGTAAATAAAGGCCCCGCCCACTCTATGAGGAACTACAGCAGCTGAAAACTTTGTGGATCCAATGTAAATGCACCCTGATGATGTCATAGAAATTGTTCACTCCAAATCATCAAATCATTTTGAAAGAACAATAGCCAATGGGAAAAGACCAACACTCAGCTGACCAATGGTGTAACTTCAACTTCTTCACTCACTCAGTCATCTACAGACATCCACTGTATGATATGGAATGCCATCTAAATCAATATTAAATAAATAAATGAATACAGCTATGAAATAAATCCTGAAATAAATAAATTAGGTAGGGAATGTGGAAATATATAAATACATGTAAATATAAATATATAAGTGAGTCAATAAATAAATAACTTTTTATTTCAAAAATTGCATTTTTATTTATTTCCGGAGACTTTTATTTCCAAATGCCACATTTATTTCCATCTGTTATATTCAAATGATGGGGCGTGGTAATCTCACCGTAGCAACAGCACCAGAACACTAGTGTGTGATTCAGTGATATATATTTATATTTACTTATATATCTCTACATATACCTGTATAACCTAATTTGGTTATTTCAGGATTTATTTCATAGCTGTATTTACTGCATTTAATATCAAACAAATATCACTGAACACCTCTAGTTTGAATTATCAATATTTTTGTGACATGCCTGACGCTCAGACTGTCTTGTTGAACACTGACACTCTCTTCTCCGCCTATGTGTGTCACTATGAGTCAGATGTGAGGTAATCAGCTGATCGTTTTACTAGACACAACCTGTCACTCTGATGAGCCCACACACAAACCCCGCAGCAGACAGTTGATGTCTGTGCGGTCACCAGGTTCCTCACAGAGTTAACCATCATTTGCATCAGCTGATACGACCTGTCACTGGAGATGTTGATCATTTAACTGCTGACAGTCACACTCAGGGCCGAGGGAAGCTGAAGCTGCAGCTGCTGCTGCTGCTGCCTGTTTCCTGCTCATACACTCTCATCTTCACTCACACAGTCAGAGGAACCTCTCAGTGTTCCTGCTGGACCTCTGCTCTAATTAGATGATTCCTGTGTGAGTCACATGATCAGTTCTTACCGTTGTCCTCATGCGGATACTCCACCCCGTAGATGCTGCAGCGGCAGAACACCATCTTGTTTTCTGTCAGAGTCCCTGTCTTATCAGAGAACAGGTACTGGATCTGACCTAGGTCCTCAGTGATGTTGAGGGCCCGGCACTGGATCCTGGAGTCCAGCTGCTCGTTGTACAAGGCCAAGTCGTTGTGGATGAAGTAGATCTGGCCCAGTTTCACAATCTCAATGGACACATACAGAGAAATGGGAATCAGCACCTGTTGGACAGAAATAGAGGACATGTAAAGCTATACACATGTAAATAAATAAAACTAAAGCTTTATATAACCCAGACAGAAACATGTTGATGAGACTGAGAAACACAATGTCAATTCAATGGGTTTAATGGATCAGAGGGGGTGACAACATCACAAAGCCTAACTTTAGCGATGTCACATGTTGGCCAATCATGTGCAAGCACACATCTTGGGAATGACTCTGTTTGTTCTGTTAATTTCACAGTCACAGTGATTGTGGATTAAATGATCTGATCACCTGATAGCATATAAATGCATATAGTAGATAGTATATAATACATATATATATAAACTGCTGTGTTGTGTTTTAGTGTCTTATCAACCTTCAGACTCATGACTCTTTCATTATCTCATCAGTATCTGAAGCAACGAACGCACATCAGTCAGATCATCATAAGAGAGAAGTCAGTCCTTTAATAAGAGTGTGAAAATGGTTGACATTAGACCTGCAGCACGATGATCATGGTCCAGAAGACATAGAATCCAGCCAGGGCAGGATTTGTCTCCCCATCGATCTGAAAGACGGGGTCTCTGAGGTTCTTCAGCCAGAGGCCGTGACCTGAAAAACACCAGGACATCAGAGCAGGTCATCACTCTGAGCACTGAACACTCACTGTTGTTTTACACCATCTACAACTGTAGTGATACTGTGCTGAAGTGAGAGCTGTGTAGTTTCAGTCAGCGCTGTCCACACCTATAGCAGCAGTCAGACACATGACGACTAGCAGGGCCACACACCACAGAACGTCTGTGTTCAGACGCTTCTCCAGCCGGCTGCGCTTGTACCTCGGCCCGCTGTTGTTCATCATGGCTTTAGTCTCATGACCTAAATCACACAGTAGCACAGAGACAAGACCACATGACCACAGATTATTACACTGGAGGAAGTGCATCAGCCAAACTGATTTCACAACTTGGAGAGCATGATAGGACATGATATTACAGAGGGCACGACCAGTAAGCAAGTCACTCGTGAGACATGAAACACAACAGTAGTGCTGAATTATGTTAAACTACATGAACTTGTTAGACAAGACAGGTCACTGTACAATAGGCTAAAGTGCTTCACAAACAAGAAGAAATTTAAAAAAAACAGGAAGCAATCAGTTCAACAAATAACAACCAGTGGCGATTACTCTAAGACTGCAAAGGAAGCTCAGCTTCCCCTAAAATGTCAACAAAATAAGTGGTCAAATATGTGCTGTTGTGTGTACATTTCATTGACTAAATATGCGCTAGAACACGTTCATTCATCCCCGCAGCGCCACAGTGCTTTACACAGTTTAGACGCCGAGAGTATACTGACTTCAATGGGGAAGCACAGAGTGGGTTGTTCAACTGCAGCGAAACTAGACGGTCATTGGATAAATGCTGGGCTTTGTCCCGCCCATCGGATGCTCAGCGTCTCTGGGGGTCTATGGGGCAGTGGGCTGGCCCGGACGCTTAGCTTCTGCATGATGATTGGATGATCTGTCTGAGGCTGAGTCCCTTTTTGATTGACAGCGAAATGAGCGAATCAGCGATCTTGAAGTATAAGCATCCACCTGAGCATTTTTCAAGTTTTTCATTCCATTGTTCGGAGTTGATCTGGAGACGTTACTGATCCTCAGCGACTTTGTCTTTGTTAAAAATGACTAGCGTTGTGTTTGGCGACTCTCTTCTGTCACTCTGCGAATTTACATATAAATAAACAGACACATTTTATGATGTAGGCCGAAAATGAGCTTTCCCTCCTTATAAGACCAGCAGCCGCCACTGATAACAACATATAGAAAGTAATGATAAATATAATGAATAAAAGTAACAAGAGATAAAAGAAGTAACAGAGGAATAATTCAGAAAAAGCCATGTGTCTGTTCCAGAGCGGTGTAGCCCTGTCCCTTTTGCTCTTCAGCCTTGACTGGGGAACAGCTAACAGCTAACAGCTAACAGCTAACAGCTAACAGCTAACAGTTACGAGGGACTTATCTGAGGATCTCAAGCTATGTGCTGGTGGGTAACGATTTAGTGGCTCAGGCAGACAGCTCAGTGCCATTCAGGGCCTCAACAGTCAAAAGTTGAATATGCTCACTGTCATAGTTCTTCTGTTACTTCTCCACACACACTTCCTCACTGATAAGTCTGTTTTGTAATCCAGGCAACAAAAGCATTGTAAAGGAGTGTTAGACTGAACATGAAGCGAACAGAGCTGCTCAGTTCCACATGACGCCCATTCAAAGATTTAAAGTGGAAGTGAAATTGAGACAAAGATCTGTCTGCGCAAGTTCATGAAGGTGAGGAGAGACTGGAGTGACACAACAGAGAAAGCTGTGTTTCCTCTGTACAGTCATTACGCTGTCTGTTTGTGGTGAACGCACAGCACAACAGTCCTGGGGGGCCACAGTGAGTCACTCTAAAGCACCCTGAGAGGACAGCTGCTGGTTCTGACATGAAAAACAAACTCTCACCACACAGAAAGCTGCAGTGAGGTGAGCAGTTAGGACAGCGTCCTCGTCAGTAACCATCAGGGCTCTTACCAGCATAGACCACGATGCCCATCACATTCTCAGTGTTGCGGATGGTACAGCTCCTCAGCAGGAGGTTGCTGTTATGGAGGCCGACACGAACCCCACTGGAGTGCTCCCTGTGGAACACACGCGTGCACGTGTGTGCGCACACACACACACACACACACACACACACACACACACACACACACACACACACACACACACACACACACACACACACACACAGACGGTTTATATTTGATGATTTCCTGTTTCACGATATGAATTTTCTCTCCGTAGACTAGAGCTTGTTTTAACATAAAGGTGATCAAAGTCTAAAACTACATTAATGTTTTCACAATGTTTCACAATCCGAGTCACAAAAAGAGCTAATATGATGGAAAGTATTAGCATAATACTGCCATCATTAACAGTGTGTTAGACGGTCAGAGTTGTTTTTAAACACACCATGAACACGTTGAGAAATAAATAGCCAGAGCCATGCTTACTTTCATTTCTACAGTGTGTAAAAAGGGAAGTGGTCTGAAGGCTTCCTGAAACCACTGTACTTGTCAGCCTGGTGTATTTCCCATCTGTGGGTTTTTGCTGACTTTGCATTCACTTCCTCTGTTGCAGAGATTGAGGGAAAATGACAGGGTGCACGGGGTCAATGAGTGTCATTAAAAAAAACTCACATGTAACCTCTGAACCTGCTGAGGTCGTTGTTGGGGTTCTCACACTCGATACGACTGTGGAAGCTCTCAGGGGTGAACTCTGCTCCCTGAAAACACACACGCACGCACACACACAAGCACACTTAATTAGGCACACAGCTTTATTATCATCTTTATTGTGTTTAACCGTGGTGTTTATGGCAGCACAGAGAAGCTGAAATCACTGCTGATTGTGTGTTATTGTCACACACTATAAAGAGTTGTGTTTATGACATTGTGGATGGAAACGGAGGCAGATGGGTTTTTTTTTTACCTTTGACCATTATATATATATAAAGCTTCTTGTATATGAAATCCTTATTTTCCTACATAATAGAGCTGCACAAGACACATAGACATTTATTCAAAGTATTAGATGTTTGCTTGTCAGTAAACTACAACAAAGTCCACCCTCTGAAGATAAACATCCCAGTGTCATTTACACTAAATCATGAGCCAGCGAGTTGGAGAAGCCTTCACATCAGCCTCTGACCTGTGACCCTCAGTTAGAGATATTTTGATAACAAATGTTAACCTGCTGGATTTCTGGGTTTCCCTGGTTACAGGGGAACTACAACTGTTTGCAGGTCTTGGGGAGGATTACTGCTTATGTGGATCCAAAGTCTGATAAACTGTTCAAGTGATGTCACTGGTCACTCCTCATCTGTTTGAGGCTAGTAGCTAATGTAACCTTTAGCCGCTAGCATTAACATCCCTGAATCTCTGGTATACATGTCACAAGAGACAACTCAGGAAGAATACACACGGCCCTACCAGGGGTTTATATGTGAAATCCCTCCACAAATTAAGACAGTATATTTCGGATATACAGTATATCTCAAGACTGGTTGAGAAGAGGTAACTATTTAATGAATCTACTGCTGGTGGCTCGTAAAAAGAATCTGAACGGGAAGTTGTTATCACGGGAAATCCCAACTCTAAATGCACTGATGGAAAATCCAATGGACATTCATAAAATGGGGAAGATAATAGCAAAAACAGGTTAACTATGTAACAGTCCTATAAGCAGGAGCGTGTCTATGTTCCCACAGCCCTATATTCCCCTTTTATACCCCTTCAGAACGCTTTGCATCCACGTTCCACGGCGTCTTCACATTTATCCACCTCAGCGACCGTTTTTGTAAAGCATCGTTTTCAGTTACGGAATTCACCGTTCTAATGTGGACGGAAGGGCTAACCGGATAAATATTACCCGGGTTAGTGTGGACATGGGCTTATGGGAACATATAAGACTGTGGGAAAATAGGGCCTAATTTTCAAAACATTCTTAGAAATGTGGGAACATAGGGCTGTGGGAACATAGGGCTGTGGGAACATAGGGCTGTGGGAACATAGGGCTGACCCCCTATAAGCCTGGTTCTATTATAACAAATCAATCATTTTTTGTAGAGAAAGGACAACTCTCTTTTTCTTTTCTTTATGTGTATGTATGTATGTTCAGTCAGATTTATGACAAACATAAATATATGTCATCTACATTCAGTTTGAAATGTGAAATATAGTGTATGGAAAAGTCAGTGAAAGTGACAGGGGAGGTGAACAGGTGCAGATTCTCCACATACTGATCCACTTCCTGTATTACCTGCAGCGGGAGGTCTGACACCACCTGTCTCTGCTTCAGGTTGGTCTCTCCGTCCAGGTTGGCGGTCTCGATGTAACACACCCCTCGGGGGTCGGAGGAGTAGAGCAGCAGCATGTCAGCGGGGATGATCTCGTTACAGGACAGACGCACAAAGTCTCCCACCTGCACATCCTTCCAGCAGCGCTCAGTGTAGGCTCTCTGCTCGCTGTGGACGAGGAGAGGAGACAGCGGTCACATGACTGGAGACTACACAACCTCTGGTGAACATCAGGTTACAGTGTAGATTAAAGGACGCAGAGAGGTCGCAATATCATTATTTTGTGTTATTTCACTTTATTGTAGAAAGCTCAGAGAAGATGCCACTGACTGCTGGAAATACACAGTGTTCCTCTAGGCTGAGAAACACTGCACTGTCCAGCTGAGTATGGAGTAGATGAAACTAGCTCCCCCTCAGCCAACTTATACACTGACACATTAATATTAACAATCTAATATTGGGATATCTAATAATTTTACATTTACATTTACTCATCTGTCAGACGCTTTTATCCAAAGTGAAGGAGATGAGGTAAAGAGGTGCAGTGAGGCTTCACAGTAAGAGCTCGTTAGACATGTGAGGGTGTTAGAGGTGTTAGAGGAGTTGCTCTCTGAAGAGAGGAGTCTTCAGCAGATTCTTGAAGACAGAGAGGGACGCTCTGCTCTGATAGACTTTAGTAGCTTGTTCCACCATCAGGGAACCACAGACCAGAACAGACTGGACTGAGACTGTCTTGTGTGCCGGACCACACGGAACACAGTGGCTGAAAAGCATGAGGCTGAATAATTGAGTTCAGGTAGATGGAGCAGACCCAGAAGTCACTCTGAAGGCAGCATTAGTGACTTGAATCTAATTCAGGAGGTCATGGGTAGCCAGTGGAGGTCAACGAGTAGCATGTGACATGTGACCTTTTAGGCACAGTAATTTTACTGTTGATACTTTCAATACATTTAGCATTTAGACATATGTGTTTCTAATTCTAATGCAGTATTTCTACACTGTACTTTTACTTAGCTTTACTTAGCTGATTACAACCAGCAGCTTTAATCATCTGAGTATAACCAGTAGCTTTAATCAGGTGATTACAACCAGCAGCTCCCATCAGCTCATCAGCTCACTGAACACAGATCTGTGTGACTTCATCTTCAGTGGCCATCAGTTAAACATGTAAACAGACTCTTTCAGCTGAGACACATCATCATAACTCTTGTAAGAATTTATGTGTGAAGTTGAATGAGAGTGAATCAAACACTATATTAACACTAAACTGTATAACCTTTTATTGTCACAGTAATTCATGTGTCTGGAGACTGTATGGGACTGTTTAAACCAGTTGGATGTTGTGAGGGTGTAAGGTCAAGACAGAGTCTGCACTCTTCAGATCAGATATAAATAAAACGGCCTCTGGTTATTTGCACACAGTGATACAGCCTGTGGTTAATTATTACAATCCAACACCCTTTCCAGGCAGTGACTGTGATACATCAGACCAGAGGAAACGCCGCACCTGTACAGTCATGTGACATCATGAGGTCACTGTGATTAACTACTAAAACCACAGCACAGATATAATGTGGTGCAGACATGTTTAAAAAAAGCCAAGATTTAAATCAGGTTTATTTTTGATGTCTGAAAATACAAACAGTCACACTGAAAATAAAACTGAAACTACATTATTAAAAAGCATTTAACAATAAATATTTACCAGACACCAGAGGGGGAAATTTTTAGTTACAGAACCAATGTGACACGTTACATTAATCAGACTTTTGTAATACCTCCTGTCACATCGCCTACAACTTAAGTTCATTGATGGACTGGCTGCTGTTCTTCACTCGTCATGACTGGACGTCTTGATCTGAACTGTTTTGACCACCCACAGTTTAACAAGACAGAAACCAGACAAAGTTACTTTCTCTGTGACTCTGTTTCATTGTAGCTTATATGTACTTTACTTATTTATTCAGTGTTTTGTCCACAGATGTTTTTTTTTTTTTTTTTTTTTTTTTTTTTTTTTAAATTGAGCTTGAAGGTTCATTCTTTACCTTGGAAACTGTAGAAAAAGAATGTGACTCAAGGTCCACTCCTCTAAGTGGTTCGTCAAATGTTTTGTGTTGAGTTTAATTCGTTCATTCTCATTTGTGGTAACAGAACAGAACTAAAAACCTTGGACCACCTCTTCTAACATGAAAGAGAATTCAGCCGCAACAATGAGAGACGATGGCGTTTGCTGCCACATCAACCAACCTGCTGTAAACATGGCAGAGGATTCTGTTGATCAGGTGATCTGACCTAAACCTGCAGTAGTCCTCCAGGACGTCCTTCACAGCCGTCACCAACAGCACCAGGATGATGGGAACCAGAGCGATCTCTGGCTGGAAAGCTTCCACCACTGGGACGAAGTTGAGAGCAGCGAGGAAGATGAAGTAGATGTTGGCTGAGCGGTGGAGCTGCTCGAACAGGTTCCTGGGCAGGAAGGAGAGCAGGGAGTACTTGGTGGTCCGGATCTTGTTGCTCTTATACAACTTCAGGAGTCGACTCAGCTCCTCATCCTCTGTAGACGAAGGTACCACCGTCCTCTTCTTCAGCAGCTGCTTCTTGGCAGAGCTGAACATGAGTCCAGGTTCCTGGGGGTTCAGGTCCACCTGCCAGTCTATGTCTCCACCTATAGAAGCCTTACCTACCTGTTGTTCTCCAGGTGTAATCCTGATCTCATTCCTTCCTCCATGTTCCTGCCGTGCTTCTTCGAACTGACCGTTGAGATGAAGATGGGAGTGAGGAGCTGAGTGGATCATTAACCATCTGTTCTGTGGTCTTTGGCACTCCTCTACAGGCCCTGGCGCTGTAAGCAAGCTCAAGGTTCAGGTTTTACAACCTCCTCAGAGACAGGTTGTGTAATACGATGTAGGACAAAGGAGGGTCAGGAAAGCAGCAGACTGAGCTGTCACTAACTTCATGATGGTCCTTCAAATTCGTGTTAGAAAACTGAACAGCATGCTCTGATGAAGACTGGTCAGACCTGATGGAAGGATGAAAGCAGCCAAATACAAGAGAGGTCCTTGAAAAAAACCTGATCCAGAGTCCAGGGACCTGAGACTGGAGCGACAGTTCACCTTTCAGCTCCACAATGACCTGAAGCTTAAGGACAAGTCTCTGACTGTCCCAGAGTGTCCCGGCCTAAACTGAGAGGATCGGTATCAGGAAGACTGAAAACTGTCCAGATCCAGGTTCAGAGCTTGTAGAGAAGACTGAAGCTGGACCTGCTGCTGAAGGGGGTCCTACATACAACTGGATTAAGGCTCTGAAGACTTTTGTAAATGACAGATTTTACTCTTTGATTTTTTAATACATTTTAAACACATTTTTAGTTTGTCATTATGGGTTATTGGTTTTTGATTGATGGGCAGTTTTATATATTTACAGTTGAACCCGATGGTCTCTGAGCTTCCTGTGTGCAGATGAAGCGTCCAGGAGCTACTTTCTCTGAGCAGCTTTTTATTTTCATCACAGTGTGGTGTTGCTGTTGTTGAACCACTTTCTCTACAGACTGCCCTGTAGTGTCACCAGCTACAGTTTCACAGTACAGCAGCTTCTCAAACGCTGACAGGAAGTACAGGTTTAATTTGGGACTCAACGTTTTCCTCAGTTTAGAAGAACTGTGAGGTTTAGAAAAAGACGGTGGTTTGAGATTTAAGTTTTGAATGTCACAAGACCGTGACTCATGATGTTGTTTTACATACCGCAGTGTGACTGTGATGGTGAAGAGGAAACATGCAGATGTGGAGAAGGAGGTAGAAAACACCAGAAAGTGAAAGTAGTCAGGATGCGTTGTTTTTCTGGTCCAGCACAGAACACAATCAAAAACAGGAGAAAATACAGGAGCTGTTGCACTGTGTTTTCTCACTGTGCTGATGGGATCTGGTCAGACAGTGGGTTTGGATTTTATTTGTCCAGGTCTCTTGAGCTTATTGTGTTGCTACTCCTACTACTATAGAAGAACTATCCTCAGTATGGAGCTGTCGTTGTTGGGGCCGGATGCTGGGAAAGCGGAGATGCTGCAGTTTAAGGTGGATTTAAAATTGCTGTCTCATCAGAAACTGCAGTTTAAACTGAGTCTGTGCTTTTTAAATCACCACAAGAGGTCATCATACCTGAGGTTTCACTTCTGACTGCTGACGTCACGTTTGAGCTTATGAAGACAACTATATCGTAAATTCAATACTGTGTTGTTCACGACAAACATGAACTGAAGTCCCGTACCTGCACACCTGAGTCCACACAGAGGAGACACCTGGGAGCATTTCACAGGTGACACCTGAGGCTGGATCTCACAGAGGAAAATCATATGAGTCCCACTGTGATTTAACGTGAGCTAATGCTTTTGAAATGTTTCTGATCCTGCAGTACAGGATCTGTAGGAGGTTCAATAATGTGCTGTAAAAAATACAGGCTGATAAAAATGTATTTCTGGGATAATCATGAGTGAAACTAGACCAAATATAAAACACAATATATATAGAGAGAAGTAAAATCAGTATAATAACAACTTGTTCTAGTATAATCACTGGGAGTTACTGTTCTGCTCTGTTTCCCCGTGCACTTCCTGTTTTATTTTGTAATTTGGTTCCTTGTGTGTCTCAGTGTTTTGGCTTCCTGTCTTGGTCTTGTTTCTGTGTAGTGATTGTCTGCCCCGCCCTAATGTGTTTCACCTGTGTGCAATCACCTTGCCTCCTGTGTCTATATAGTCCTTGTGCTTCCCTTTGTCTGTGTTGGTTCGTCAGTTTTGTTCTGGGTTTGTTCATGTCACGTTCACGTTTTCAAAATAAACCTGTCTGAACCGTTCTCCCAAGAGCTGGCTGCATTTGGGTCCACCCCTACCTACCACCAAACCCAGACAGGTTGGTCAGTCATTACATGGGAATTGTTATAGTAAGTATAGTATCGTCCACATACGTGGCTACCATTTATATCAGTGGCATTAATATCCCTTATTGCATTGTACAGACAGGCTGTTAGCAGGTGATACCAAGTCTCATATATTACCCATCAGCATGTCAACATTGTTGTCGCACAAAATAAACGCAGCAACCAGTTTCCTCCACATAGCCAAGTACTTTCAGTATAATGAACCTAATGTATTTGTAATTTCCACAGTCTGACCTTCCAATAAGCCGAGAGGAGTGGTCGCTACTGCAACTGTTGTGAACAGTAGATGTGGCGGCTGGAAATGTCACCGTGGTTAATTCATGATCGCCTTACCACTGTCTGTAAAGTGAAGTGTGCGTTGTTTCTTAGAAATATATGGGTAGTTAACAAGAACTAACCCTCACTGTAGTTTCTTCTCCATGGCCTGTAAAGTGGAACGTGAACATACTGATAATTTCCTTGTGATAGAGGATGATATGACAGCGGTCATGAATTTTTAAACTGTTATCTCTTGGTAATTTCTTCACATTACTCCATAATTACTACATAATTAACTGCCTGTAAATTAAAGGCTTACCAAACTCTGTCCTCAGTAGTTAGTAATGTGTTCACTGAACTGGAGAATGTAAAAGACAGTTCCCTCAACACTTTCTGAGCCACATGTCAATAAATCAAGTCCATCAGATGAACCTGTCCACAGTTTGAATAACCAATTAGATCTCATTTAGCGTGTAGCTATGAATCCCTGTATGTTCTACTGCTGAGATAGACACACGCTAAACAACCCACTGACTGAACCAGTATGTGTCAGTGTGCTCCTCTGTCTAAAACATATTCATCATGGTGGTGTAGTTCAGCTAGTTGCTATCATACCTGATGTCTCACTGCTAACCAGGATCCATCTATGAGCTCTGAGTCTACGTTCCCCTAGAGGCTGAGGTTAGCATTGTCGCTCACCACGGACGTCAGAGACAGAGGGTCACTCACCCACAGAAGACTCGTGCCACGTTGCTGTTGACCTTCTTGTCGAACAAATACCGCCTGTAGTCCTCCAGGGCGTCTTTGATGGCGATAACGGTGAGAACCACCACCAGAGGGATCATGGTAATCTCCTTCTGAAAGGCTTCAACTACCGGCACCCAGTTCAACAATGCCAGGAACAGGAAGTAGAGGTTGGCAGCCCTGCAGAGGAGAGACCAGGGGCCTCATTTATAACGATTGTGTATGCACAAACAGATACACCAGTCTTCACTAGTGGTCCTGGATTACTGCTATTAAATGGCTCAGTTAAGTCTGGGTTTACTGATCCAGGAGAGGTAAGGAGGAAAGGAGAGGAGAGGAGAGGAGAGGAGAGGCTTTAAAACCAGAGTGGGCACATGGAAATCCTGAAACACCTCAATGATTCTACTGACCCTTAACCAGACCTATGACTCTATTACTGTAAGTTTGTCCCAGTCAGGTTCCTGTAGGAATGATGATTGGTCAGCAGGGTCAGCTGTCAGGTTTGATCTGATCTTCTGTTAGGTTAGGCTGTCAGGTTTCTACTTAAGTATGACACTTAAGGTTTCATTTCTCCTTAGCTGAGGGAGTTACTTCAGGGTGTTGCACAGAATCTCTTCAAAGGTTTCCTTAGTTAAGGAAAACACTAAGGCATTTACAGCAATGAAAGAGATTTCAGTTTCCAAGGAGACCATGGTTGTGTCTGAAATCACTATATATTGAGCTTATCTGCAAAATGAAAACACACTTTATGGTGTGGAGAAAAAGACCTGAGTAGTGTACTCAGGTCTTTTTCTCCACACCATTTTTCTGTCTTTCAGCATAAGCGCAATGCATGATGGTATATATTGCTTGGTTAGTGACCATCATACTTTTCATGATGCATTGTGGGATATTATGAGTCCACTAAGTAGGGTATAATAATTCTCACTATACATTCGGACAGTGTGGACTATGGTGGACTATAGAGAGTAGGGAGTGATTTCAGACACAGCCCATTTGTTTGCTTTAGCATTAGCATTTGTGATACCGATTGTTGGAGCTTAGGTTACCATGGTAATCTACCTGTTGTTAAAAGTGGGCCTAGATCCCAGTGTTATCCAACTATAATTGAGTTAAAGCTACTGTACACCTCAGACGGGCAGTGTGTTCGTATCAGGAGGAAGGTCATAGAACTGCACAACACACTGATAAACAGGTTTAACCTGCATGAACATAATCTACAGAGAAGTGAAACGTTTGTATGGGTGATCCATCACTGTGGAAACTAAAGGCTATCAGGAGAAACCCAGTCTAAGATGTAGAGCAATGCATTCTTTGTAGGGACATGAGGTATGCAGGTCTGGTTCTGTGTGATCCTTTCATACATAACTAAAACATTTCAGTTTAATTAATACATTGTAGTCCTACATTGATACCATTCTCATCTCAAAGGGACAAATGATTATATGAAATTATTTTGTGTTATTTGCCGAAGTACTTATCTGACCTGTGGAACTGCTGAAAGAGGTTCATGGGGATGAAGGTCAGGAACCTGTACTTGGTAGTCCGGATGGCGTTGCCCTTGTAGCCTTTGCAGACAGCTTCGTACTCGTGTTGGTTAGGTCCATGTCGGGCAAACACTGTTCTCCTCTTCCCACTGCCTCTGTGTGGAGAGCGGTGGGCATCCAGGGAGTTTTTGGTGGACAGGCCATCGGCGGGAGAGTACCAGCCTCGCCCCGAGTCTTCTCCTAACAGCGCCCGACAGCGGTGGCGCACCCAGTGGAGCCGCTCCATCTACACAGCTGGGCTGTGAGAGAGGCTGGGCCCCCTCCTCTGTGGCCTGCTTCTCTGTGCTCCACGCCAGACTTTCAAAATGTCCTCCTCCTGCAGAGAGAGGACCATGAAGTTTAAAGGATCAGTCTACTGTTTATGTATATTTTTCTTATTGTCGACAAATCCCATGAAAAGACTCAACCAAACCAACAATGAGTCTCTTTCTTAATACTTTTTGACACACTGTCTACACTCAGTCCTCCATAATGATAAAGTGAACACTGGATTTAGGAATTTTTTTGAAATGTATTAAAAAGTAAAACCTGAAATATTACACTGACATAAGTATTCAGACACTTTAATAGGGTTCCTCCATTTCTTTTGATCGTCTCTGAGATGATCTTTTTCAACCTGTGGTAAACTCAGCTGATTGGACATGATGTGTAATTACACACACTGATCAGAGCAGAAACCATGAGGAGGAAGGAACCGCTGCAGAGCTCAGATACATTTCTGCTGCACTGGAGGTTCCCAAGAAGAAAAGTGGTTATCATCATTCTGACATGAAGAAGTCTGGAACAACCAGGACTCTTCTAGAGCTGGACCTAAACTAACTGATACATCAGGGAGAAGAGAGGAAACCAAGAACCTCATGGTGACTGAGCCCCAGAGCTCCAGAGCTCCAGAGATCCTGTGTGGAGATGGAGAAACTTCCAGAAGAACAACCATCAGCTTTCCACTGATTTGTGCTTTATCTCACAGTGTCCCGATGAAGCCTCTCCTCAGTGACCATTTGTAAAGAAGCAGCAAAAGGACTCTGAGACTATGAGAAACCAGATTCTCTGGCCTGAAGAGACCAGGACTGAACTGTTTGCACTCAGTTCTAAGCGTCATGTCTGGAGGAAATCAGACATGTGGATTTGAAGCCCAAGTGTAGACTAATCACAAATCTGCCATTCTTTTCCAAACTCCATGAAAAAACAGTGTCTCAGTGACTCAAAGATCACCTCTCAAACAATGATCTGTTTGAACCTCATCAATCCACAGCTAAGAAGCTGCTCAGACCAAAGTAGTAAAATAGTCTTACTCCAGTCTTATGCTCAACTTCAGTACTGGTGCTCCTCTACGTCAGTGCAGCATTCAATGCTATTGATTACCACATTCTATTAGATCATCTCGAAAGTAATACTGGTTGCACTGACACTGCTCTCTCCTAGTTTATGTCATATTTCACAGACAGTTCATCAGACCACAATAAGATTATGGTGTGCCACCAGGATCTATTCTTGCTCTTATTCTATGCAGATGATACTCAGTTTTATGTCTCCATTAAACCTGACTGTCATCAGCTGTTGAAGCTGGAAGCTGCCTGACAGAAATCAAATAATGGAAGTCATCTAACTAACAATTTCACAAAGCCCTAGCATTAAAACTTTCAGTGTCCTATTTGATCCAAATCTCTCTTTTGAAAAACATATCAACAATATTACAAAGAAAGAATATTTCCATTTACAAAGTGTTGCCAAGATCTGTCCCATTCTACCCCATGCTGATGCTGAAACAGTTGTTCTTGACTTGACTATTGTAACACCCTCAGGTTTACCCCAAAACAACTTTTAGCAAATTACAACATGTACAAAACACTGCTGCTAGAATATTATACTATTATACAAAATAAATGAAGCATCAGTCAGTGGAAAGGGAAAGGCTTCCTCCTACCAAGCCTCTCTTCTATAATATCATCCAGATCTGAGAAGCTAGCTCAGCTGACTCATTCAAAAGTAAACTCAAACATCTATTCACATCAGCCTTTCACCTCTTTTAGTCTGACCTAAGTACAGTTAAACTACAGTTATCCAGCTTATCTGCATGAATCAAGGAAAGTATAGGCTAATCATTAACTAGCTGGGCCCTACTATTACCAGTATTAGAGCCAATGCATATTCATCTTTTATCAATTAAGTCACAAAATGAATGGCTTCTAAGAAAGAAAACCTTAATTCAAAACATCCTCTGAATATCTATGATGGCTATTATGTCATATTATGGGTCTTTTTTTTTTTTAAACAGTGAGATGCAACAGGTGAACATGGTAGGGAGACCGAGTGCTCATTAGAATTAGTTAGATGGCTGTCAGTCTACTTCTGCAACAGAGGGAATGAGTAGGAAAGAGTTAACATTAGTGTTCTTTCCACCTCTGGAGACAATTCTTAAAGTAAAGGAACAAAGTTTGATGCTGAACTCACAATGATTCTTCTAGACTGGTAAGTAAACAGCTGCTAATGCTAATGTTAGCTATGTAGCAATAGCTAACTTACAGATAGCTCCTTTAACTGTTTAGTTGCATTAACCATGATATTCCTAACTTTAACCATACTTTAGTTGACATGCACATATTGTATAGAAAAAATGGTGGAGTAAACATTGGAGGTGGTCTGTTGTTAGTGTTATACCTGGTGACGGGATTGCAAAGAAGACTAAGCTGGTAAGCCTACAGTCAATGGAAGACACACCTTGCATAATGATTGATCGTCAGCTCTACTGAACTACCTACAGACTGTCCATGTCTGAGTGCCTGTGCCGTCTCTACAACTTGAACTCATAGAGGAATGTACATATACTATGAAATAGCAAACAGGCTAATGTTTGAGCATACAATGTTTGACACAGCAGGCCTCCTCTCTCCGGTATGTAACCTCCAGCGATTGTGTAAGGAAGATTTTCTGACCTTACTGTTCTCAGAACCTCAGGCAGAGGAACCAGGAAGTGTAACAACAACAGGACATGTGAGTGACACATTGTCTACTGCAGCTGGTCTGACAGAGACACCAGACCTCACACTGCTTCACTCTAATGAGCAGGTTAACATTACACACAGGCAGAAGCAAGTTTGTTCACCTTCAAGTTGACAATCAACCTTCCATTTTCAAAAGTGTCCAAATGGTTTAATAAAATGTTTTTATTCTGTTCTATATGGACTATAGTGCAATAAAAACACAAAGAGATCAAAAGAAACTCCTGTGCATTGATTTACTTGATTACTTGGATATAAAACCTCTTCAACCCCAAATTGTGGGTCCTACACTTCACTACAAATTGATGTAGGATAGCCAAGTCAGTTCAAACCCATAAAACATTATTTTTAAAGGAGACATGAAATTATTTTTTAGCCACTTAAAGTAAGTAAAGTTTATTTCTAAACCACATTTTAACACTTAAGCTTAAGATGACCAAATGCTGTACATAGGATATTAAAATATAAAGTAAAAGTAACTAGAATCACCTCCTCATGGTTGTCTGCCGCCGCCACTCAGACTAGTTTCAGGTTACATCCCTGTTTATACAGAGTCAAGTAAAATATTAACCAGTTGTTTGAAATGTTGTCATAGTTGCTGTGTGAAGACTTGAGTTATTCCTAAAAAGTGTTTTGTGAGGTCACACTGACCTTGAACGTTGACCACCAAAATCTAATCAGTTCGTCCTTGAGTTCAGGTGAACATTTGTGCCAAATTTGAAGAAGTTCCTTCAAGGTGTTACTGTGTTTTGTTTTTTGTTTTTTTGAGATATCGTGTTCACAAGGCCAAAACCATTTTGTGAGGTCACCAAGACCTTGACCTTTGATCACCAAAATCTAATATGTTCATCCTTGAGTCCAAGTGAATGTTTTTGTGCCCTATTTGAAGAAGAGATGCAGGGTGCACATCGGATTTCAATTCGCATCTGGTTCTAGTTTAGTTGTGACCATGGGACACACAGGAGAGATTTGTTGTCAGATCTAAGAGACGTAAAAGTTGAGTGCCAGTGAATAAGGTCTGTGATATATGACGGGGCCTGATCATTTAGAGCCTTCAAAACAGTCAGCAATTGGCTTCTAAAATCAATAGGGAGCCAATGAAGAGAAGCTAGGACTGGGGTGATATGTTTGCACATCGGACCATCTGCAGACGAGTTAAGACTGGGGAAGGCTCAAGTATAAGGAGTTACAATAGTCCAGTCGTGATGTAATGAAGGTGTGAATTACTTTTTTCTATATCATGGAAAGACAGAATTGGCTTGAGTTTGGAAATGATTGTGAACTGATAGAAACACAGTTTAACAACAGAACTGATCTGTTTGTGAAGACAGAGCTCAGAAGCAGGACTCAGTCCACTCAGCCTCTGAGGGTTCAGTGCATTTAACAGAAGTTTTTACATGATATTTTTCAAGAAAATTCATGAAGTGAAAAAAAAAAAAGTTCTGGATTCTGGGCGACCTGGCCTGGAATGAAATATGTTCAGGATGTCCAAGTGCAAATATTCAACAGAACAATTAAGCTGCCAAAGGTTTTATTTGAAGGACTAATTCAAAGTCAGGATGAACAGTACAATATGTAATGTTCAAATAAAAACTAAAATGTGGTTCTCTGTCTCACGTGGTCTATAGTGTTTCTCTGGAGCCCCCTCCTCAAACAGCACAGAGCTCTCTCACAGAGCTGTGACATGTCTAACTTGCTCACCATCATTCTCTGCATACTGGTGAGATAATGACTTACAGTGATAGGCAATAACAAAGTAAGCTACTGCACGTGAACTACGTTCTTTTATGGCATCAAAGCAGACACAGGGCACAATGTAAATATTGTGAGTGTAGCTGCTGATGAGGACGTCTTGTAAACCCACTCAGAGTTATAAATCTCTGCTTTATTTCCCTTCCGCATGTTTCTACAGTTGAGGACTTAGCAGTCAAGACCACAATCCACTTCCTTGAACAGTTGTTTCAGTATCAGTATCACATGTTCTGTACAGGGCTGGATGTTTGCATGTTTGATCTCTAAGAGGATAAAATAACATGTCAAACTTTCTACCATCTTGGCTATCTTCAGCCGGACTGTGGTACAATGAATTCTGGGTTATTTTTTCCAAATAAAGAAATGGCTGACTGAGGAACCGACCACTCAGCTCTATTTACCCTCAGCAGGAAATGTTTGTCTTTTGGAATAATTCAACAGTTACAAGGATGTTTTCCTTTGGAAATTCATCAAATTGTCAAACAATGAAAAGAAAAAGCTGATTTTTGATGATCTCCATAACAATGTTAGCAAACCACAAATGAGCCATGTTTCCCTGCCTCTTGATGTTGGGTGCTACAGGTCAGTGCAGGTGTCATTAAATGTTACCATGGTAGCATTGGTCTAACATTTGACTGATCTATGAGCAAAATGAAGACTGGACCAACACTACAGACCAGTACGACATATCTCTGTGAAACTGGTCCCAGGTCTCATGAGAAACTCTGTTGTCCTGGAGCTGAACTGTACAGCGGTTTAAACTGTGCCTGACTGAATCATGTGTTGATAGTTAAAACATTTACCAGTGACACAACACATGTAACAGGGATTTACAGTGAACTATGTTGCAGTGAGTTAGTGTATAACATCCTGTAGCTGGAGACTGCTGTTAAACCCCCTGAAGGATCCCTGCAGGTCCCCAGACTCCAGTCTAAGAGCTACTGACTGAGTGACGTCAACATGCTGTTAACTACATGGTCTTTAGTTAATTAGACTACTCAAGCCAATACACTGTAATTAGCATCAACACTGAACTACCACAGAGAGACATACAGTATGTTCTTCCATTTAAGCTGTGAGACCTTATAGAAAGCTGTGTGTCCAATCAGTTGAATTGACCACAGGTAGACTCCAACCAAGGTGTAGAAACCAGAGTCATAGTGAAGTGTATTTCATTTTACTTAATACATTTGAAAAAAGGGTCTAAAATTCTATTTTCACTTTGTCAGAAAAAGAAAAAACTGCAACATAACAACATGTGAAACAGTGAGGGGTCTGAAGACTTTCTGAATGAACTGTATTTGACCAATGAAGCTGATTCTGACCATAGAACAGTTTCAGCTGGACTAAAAGAGCAACATAGACCTTGTCTGGTCTTCCAGTCTCTACCAGTATCACAACATCCCCTCCCAGTTCAGACAGACTTCATGTTCACCAGTTACTCTTCCTTTATGATATACTGTATAACCAGATCCAGTGTGATTCCACTCTAGTTGAACTGGACGTAAACACATAACCTACAGTATGTTATATAGCCTGGTAAACCACGCCTGTGTCCATAACTGATCTATTGAGGTTTCTTACGGACACAAGTTAAACTATAATCCAGGTGGAGGCAGTGAACTGAGCTCTCAGGTGTCGACACCTGACCAGCTGAGGACGGGGTCTGTGCTCCCGTGTTGACACCAGGCCCCGAGGGACGTTGTTGTTCACCACTGTAATGAATGAACAGACCCGCAGTCACGTTTCTTTTTCCTGAAACCGAGCAGCGTTAGTCCTCAGCGGAGAGCGGCAGGTAACACACTTACCGTGTTTGTTTCCATACGCTGTCCGTGTTAAAGTTAACGGCAGTGCCGGTGTCTCCGGTCACATCTCAGAGCAGCGGAGCGGCGGTCAGAGCGCCTCACAAACAACCATCAAGCTCCGCTAACCAGGATGTGAAACACTAGTCACCGAGCCACGAGACGTTCCCCTTTCCACCGGAGCGTCGTCCAACAGAACTCCACCGACAATTTAACATATTTTACATTTTCAGTTTAGTGCCAGTGTAGTTCAATTCCTTCAGATATAATGTAGGAATTATTGGACCTCTGCATTAAATTCGGCGTCAAGTTACGCATCGTATAGATGTTATAAAAATAAAATTCACAACAGATTCACTCTGAAAGTTGTTCCTCTGCCAAACATCAAGGTCAATCTGAACTAGAGATTTTGAAATGGAGTTCAGCGTCTGAGATAACATTAATAAACTCTGTATAATAACTGGGCAACAGGTGTGACAGTGGTTTCACAGAAAAACTGAATAATGTGTAATAATAATAATAATATGTATAACAGTATTTCTTTCCTCGACGTTCTGCGCGCACATTATGAAGTTATTAAAGGTGATGAAGTTCATTTTTCCCAGCAGAAAGTGAACGCAACTCGCGTAGTCATGTGATTGACATCAGCTGATCAGCAGGCGGAACCAAAGGAGAACATGGTGGTTCTACTGAGCAAGTTACCCGTGGCGGACAGTGTAAAGGTAAGAACCAGTTTATTCGTGAGTAATGATGATATGTTTAGTTTTATGATGTGACAGCTGACAGCGGCGCCTCGTTAATTGATGAGATAATTAACTTATTAACGGTTCTTACGGAGAGCTCATCATCAGACATGTAGTCACTTTCTCACAGAACTTCATGACTCTATGGTGGGTCCTGTGTTTGCACTATTAAAGACTGTACAGCTGTGGTGTTAAACAGGCTGTTTTACGGTGGCCTGCAAGTGACTTAATGTGAGGCTACAATAGATTATTTAAGCCAAAATCTTTAGAAAATTCTGGGGAGCCTTGAGGGTGCCACCAAATTAATTATAAACATCAGAGCCAGGCTATGATCAATCAATACATTTTGAAAGCAATTATAATATTAAAACAGAAATTATATTAATGTTAAACTTGCTAGGTAATATATATGTTTACTATAAATTATGAATAGATCATTTAGTTTTAAAATGACAAAATAATTTGCAAAATGTTGCATTTAACTTTATAATAACAGTTTTACCAATAAATCAAAATCAGAATCAGTTCGTTGCCAAGTAGGTTTTCACATATGAGGAATTTGCTTTGGTGTTTTGGTTCATAACAATGAACATAGAAGAAGAACAAATGTAAAGAAAGATAAAGCAAAAGTAAGTACTGCAAGTCAGGTAGCTTCAATATAAATAGACATTTTTTCATCAATATATTTACAATAAAAATATTATAGAAATATAAAAACAATACAAATATGTACAATGTGCAATATGAATGGGGGAATGTGACTAAATCTGTCTCATATACTATCTCACACTTCCTCTTTAATATGTTCACTGATGATCCACAACATCATGAGCAGCATGGACACTGACCCGTCTGATGTTCTGCAGACGTTCTTCAACGTTCATGGTCTGCCGCTGTTGAGCCTCGCCATTTTGCAGATGCTCCGTCCAAGTCACCTGTTCTTAATAATATGACCCTTGTCTGTCAAAGTCGCTCTGGTCTTTACAGCTCAGACCTTTCCATGCAGCATTGTTAGAGATCATCATTGTTGTCTATGTCATCTCTCTCTAATCTAAAGATTTGTAAACAGTCTGCTACCAAAAACTTAAATGAAGACCAACCCGCAGCAGCAGCAGAAGCTCTGATTGGTCCACTGTTGAGCTGTGAGTCAACACCCTGAAACACTGGATATACCCAGTCACTGTCCCATCATAGCTGAAGCCATGTCCCCATGTGTGGGACAGATGAGTGTTTTAAAATGAGAAAATCAACAGAATGACCAAATTTAAAGACCAGGGTCTGGTGACATCAGGATCTTATTTTTTTTTTTTTAACATTACCAAACACCAAACTCACAGTCCTCACAGTCCTGTCTGTTGTGTAGCTGTGTCACAGGGTGGTGGATGGACTGTGTGGGAGGCAGCCTCCTTGCAGGGGGGATTACAGCGCCACCTGGAGCCTGGAGGAGTGGCTGGAGCTGCTCAGCTCCCTGACGGCCCTGTTCCGCCTGGCAGTGGGTAACAACAGCTCTGATGAGGAGGTGAGACGACAACAGCATGGACCGGTTCAGCTCAGGCTGCCTCTGATTATATACAATATTGCAGATTATTAACAAGATTATCGCAGTGTACGTGTCCAGATCCTTTCTATAGCTGTGGTTTTAAATGCTGTTTTTGACGACATCCACCTCTATAATACTTCTCTGTGAAGGAAGCAGATGTTGTTACCTTGAGCAGCTGGATGTGTGGAAGCTGCTCTCAGGTCAGATTCTCAGGTGTCTTCCTGTTGGCTGTGGACAGGTGCTGGCTGGGCTGTCAGGTGTGGGCAGCGGCGGCCATGCTGACACTGTGCTGAGTGTGCTGAGAGCCAGAGAGGAGGAGATCCGCCGTGCTCTGCTGGACAGAACCAACTCCATCTCCACCGCCACGCTGCAGGACTTCGACTGGCAGCTGAAGGTGACTGGACGATTTCTCCCTCACTTTTTAATTAGCTTCACCCCTGATTTCTGATGTGGTTCTAATAGTGCAGCAGCTAAACACAATTAAAAGGTGGGCACAAGTATAAAAATTGGTATGTTTATCCCTCTGGGGCCATTCATTTGAAAAATCCCATTAGCCACTTTAGCTAATTAGCCATTTCTGGCATAGGAAACATATATTTTACCACAGAATTTAACCCTCAGGACAGAATCCTATGTTTTAGACTATGACAATGTCAAATCCACAACTGTTAAATTTCCTCAGAGCTTTATTTGTGCAATTTCTAATATGTTGTGAAAAATTCTAATTCTAAAATGTCTAAATGTCACCTCTTCTACTTCCTGTTCCTGCAGTTAGCTCTGTCCAGTGATAAGATCTCGTCCCTCCACACCCCTCTGCTCAGCCTCAGTCTGGACGTGAGAGAGGATGGAGCCCTCCGGCCCGTCACCATGGAGATGAACCGAGACGAGTTAAACACTCTCATCAATTCACTAGAGGCTGCTAATAAGGTAGACAAACACTGAATACTGTGTGTGTGTGTGTGTGTGTGTGTGTGTGTCTGACTAGTTCTGGACTGTTTGAGGTCCAGTGATCTGGACACCAGCAGCTGGTTTCACAAAGGTTCTGGAGAGAAAAACAAGAAGGGAAAGAGTTTTTACAGACTGCAACAATTTTTTTTCCAAATCAGATTTTTCTTTTTATTCTTACACTCATACATTCTTCCAAAAGACAAACCTTTTTCTGCTGGGCTAACGGAGGATGTTGTTCCTAGGTCGACCATTTTTTTGTATTTTGAAGGAAGTCTTAATTTACCCAGAATTCATTGTACCGCAGTCCAGCTAAAGATAGTCAAGAACTATACGGCTTTGTGCAGCAGGTGAATTCAGACATTTATCTGAAGTCTCAGTGTTTGCTATATCTAAGACACAGTCACAGTCTGTGTTTGTGAAACCATCCCTTGGATCAGGTCAGTTTACCTCCTTCCTCTCAGGCTCCATCAGACTGGATGTGAAATGTCAGTGCTGCCACCTGCAGGTCTGTCCACAGAGGTTCACACTTCAGTGTCTCCTGCAGGTTTATTTTCCAGGTTTGCAAAGGTTGAGCTATAACTAAACACCCTGTTCACAATTATTGTGAATCACCTTGGCAACTCAGAATTTTATTTTCAGTAATGTGAGCTCATCCAAGAATATCATAACTGTTCTAGTTTAGTGTAAAGTAAATCTGTAAATCTGCCACTGTCTAACGTCTTTGTGTGGATGCAGTGTTGATTTTTTGTTGTTCTGGAACAAGTAAATAAGCATGTGTGGTTCAGGTGTGATAGTTGATCAGACAGTGAGGAGCCAGAACTTCCTTTACCACTTTATTGGCAGGGTCAGGAGTGAGTGGGTTTGTGTGTGGTCTACAGGAAACAAACGTATACAAGATCCACAGAGGTTACACATAATTTCAGCATAACACCATGTACTGTATCTGACCATGAAATGAAATGTCAAATTCAGTTAGGTAATAAACTATATATTGTTAAAGCAAGGACTGATATAAGGAACATAAATAAACAATGAATAAACTACCATAACATGCAATGTCCTAATCTTCTCCTTTTGCTGGAAACATAATGTTTAGAATTAATTATGGCAGCAAATAGCTAATTTAGGCAGTGATTTATCTTACAGAGAAATAAGTGCAACTGTCATAATAATATTTATTGTCTAACCTTCTTGGCAATATGGATGAATTGCGGGAAATAGCAATTAAACAGGTATGCTAACAAGTAGAACATATCATTCACCTTAAATGAACTTAATGAGCTGCCTCTGAGACGATCGACTAGCGCGGGCAACATAATTATGCACAAACAGAACAGGTAAAATATATACTTATTTTTCTTAAGTCACACACACAGGTCATCCACAGGAGTTAACTGCTAATTAAACTGGTAATTCAGCCGACTACAGCTGTTTGTGTCGCACCGCCAGCAGCCAGGACCGGAGGGTTTATGTGTTCAGACTGTCTGTCTGTACGGACATATGGTGGCGATTTTGGTGGTCAAAGGTCAAAGATCAGAGAATTCATCCACTGATTATGACACAATTAAACTCAAATGTCGAACACGATGAACTGATGAAGTGATAACATTTTATTTCCAAAAGGTCAAAGGTCAGCTTCACTGTGACATCATAATGTTCTGGTCATTATTCAGCACTGTAACTCAGGAAGAGACTGTGACCATATTTCCTGTAACTTGACTGGTGGGTGGAGGAAACAACCAGGAGGAGGTGATTCTGGTTTAAAAATAGAACGTAATATTTTAAAACATGTTGATTCCAGTAGGAACAGTGATGGTGCGGTCAGTAAGACAGAAAACCTCCAGCATGAATTAAATAAGCCCACATAGGGGCAGAACTCAAAGACATTACCTCATGACAATGTCACTATGAGCAACACCTTTCTCATTACAGGCATTTGATTTAATGTTAGTATAGAAACATTGATTAGTGCACCTTATCCTATCATCATCATTAATCTGAAATGAGTCTAAATATATTATAACTGATTTATAATATTGGCTGCAGCATTTTATCAACCCTTGATTCACCTTGCGATAACTTAGCTACAACGTCTGTTCATTATTTGTCAGTATTAAAGAAGTCAGATGAAATGATGATTCATGTGTGTTTATGTGTTGCAGGTGATGCTGCAGTTGAAATGATGGAAGCTTGTGGACCACTGATCCCACGTGGACCACTGATCCCACTGAAGCCCATGACCACAGGAAGTCCATTCAGTGGAGTCATGTGGTCAAAGAAGAGTTAAAGAGATTCTCTCCTGTGCTTTCCTTTATGTAGTAGACAGTTTTTCAGACTTGATGATGATTAGTGAGCTGCAGTCATGTCTCTGAGCAGCTGAACCTTCTCACTGTATGTTTTTGTAATGATCTGTGTTTTGTCATGAACATGTTAAAGTAAATGATTCTTCGCTTTTTGATTTCATTGAATTGAATTCAACCACAGTCCAGAAAACAGTATAAAACAGTTGTGTATGATGTCAGACGCCATGGTCTGTTGGCCTTTGTTTAATTCCCTCATGATGAGTGGATCCATTATACAACACACTATGTCAGAGAGCAGGTGTGAAGCTGGTTTTTTCCGTGTTCAAGCTCATCTGATCTTGAGTGCTGCAAAGCAACGACATGAATGTTTAAAGGGTTCAACAACAGAAATGAGCTGTTTTTACAGGTTTTCTCAGTCGCTTTGATGCAGTGCTCCAAACAGTTCTTCATTTCCTCACACATCAGCATTTCTCATTGTGTTTGTACAAACTTCCATTGTATCCACACATACTGACTGACTTTGTGTGCTTCGACACGTGAACAAGGTTTTGATTGTTTTGGAGGCTTCTGCACAGTTGAGTTAGTGTTATGAGAAATGCATGAAGAGCTGTGAGGTTTCTGATGTGAGAATTGTATCAAAGCGATTGAGAAAACTGTAGATATACTGTTAGAAATAAGAGATCACTGACTATGTGGAGCTGGACCAGTTTTAATGTCTAACAGACATTTATTGGACTAAAGAGAAAACATACAGTTCATTCAGAAAGTCTTCAGACCTTCACTGTTTCATGTGTTTCCTCCTCAGTCTTTTTTACATTACATTACATTTTTTACAAAGACATTTTTACAAATGTATTACCAAGTAAAAACTGCAATCTAACATTAACATAAGTATTCAGACACTTTACGTGAAGTTTAGCTCAGGTTCCTCCATTTCTCTTGATCATCTCTGAGATGTTTCTACACTTTGATTGGAGTCTACTGGTAAATTCAGCTGATTGGACATGATGTGGAAAGACACACACCTGTCTCATTTCTGCTGCATTGAATGTTAGTGAACAGTGTTCTCCATCATTCTGACATGAAGAAGTCTGGGAAGACCAAGACTCTTCTAGAGCTGGACCCGGACTAACTGAGACATCAGGGAGAAGAGAGGAGACCAAGAACCTCATGGTGACTCTGGAGATCCTGTGTGGAGAAAATGTCTAAAACTGTGTTTTCACTTTGTCATTATGGGTCAGTAAGAGTATTGGTTTTATCCATTTAAAATGAAATTACAACAGAATAAAGTGATGGGGTTTGTCTGTTTATCAGAGTATATCTTACACAGTTACATTCATATCAGCACCAAAATCCCTATTTTAACAGTTTTACAGTTTTAACAGTTAACACTGTTTGGAAAAAAATCTCCCAAAAACACTCAGACTGAGCCTCGTCATAACTGCAGATAAACTTTGGAATATATTTTTGCACAAATGCTGGAAGATCTGTGAGCAGAAGTATTTATTACAGAGAACCAAACCAGCTCAGTCTTGTTTCAAAGCCTGTCCCATGAAGAGAGGCTGTCAGCAGTGTGAGCAGCAGCCACGTCCACTGAGGACAGAAGTAGAAACAGATGAAGGATAAAATAATTAGAGCTGAGGTCAGAGGAGTTAGAGTATGTCTGTGGCTCAGTCAGGGTGACGTTGGAGTAGAAGCTGCATGCTGCAGATGATCAGACAGCTGTCTGTCTGATTAATAAGAAGAGTGGACACAGCTGCCGACAGACACCGTCATGCTAAATGTGCTAACGACATTCGTCTTCACTGCAGAACTTCAAGTTAATCATGAGAATGAGTGTGGCTGCTGACAGCTGCAGACATGCTAACTGGACTAATGACATTCTCCTCCAGCTTCACTCCGGACCCTCGGTGTCTGTGCAGACCGCCGCCCCTCAGGTCTGCAGTCAGTGAGCAGCTGGAGGTGACAGAGGGCTGAACTTCTATGTGCACACTGGACCTGGTGTTAGGAATTTATAGTGAACCGTAACCACCATGAAATATAGTGAAGGAGTCACTGTCAAATACAACATCAATACAACTGTCACTGCTGCTCGCTGAGATACACAACTCAGCTTATTTTAGTGTGTGTACTGCAGTGAAATGAACAACAGCGGATGTCTGATTCAAGCTTTAAAGGTCCATATAGTATAAAGGCAGATGTCCATGTGTTGTTTGATTATAAAGCAGGTCTAGGTTCTATATTAATACTACGAAAGTATCAAAGCGCTCAGTCCACAGAGAATTGTGCACAGCCTGCATTCAGAAACTGAGCCTTAAAACCAGCCATCAGGACATCTGTAACTTTGTGATGTCACAACAAAGCAGTCACCTGGACCCACCATCCAACCATTGCAGGATTTGGTTTCTCTGAGTGTTTTACCTGAAATCTGCTGTATTTTTATTGGATATATTTCATTGGAGCTCCAGAGAGAAGCCTGAGAGAAGAGATGTAAAACTACACTGAGATGGTTTTTGGTTCTTAAAACCACAAATATATCTTCTTATGGATCAGCATGGGACCTTTAAGCTCCAAGGTTCAGATGCCTCTAATGTCCTGGTTGATGCTGACTCCTGCTCTGATTCAGCTCATGTGGGCTGACATGTTAAAAACTGATTGGTTCTTGTAGATCTACATGTTTGAGGTGATGTTATAAACAGTAGAGTGAACCAGTTTCAGAACACAGTCCTGAACTCAGTGTTATTTGAGGTCTGAGGTTTATATATAACTATAACTTGGTAGAGGCTCCTGTTGCCCCCCCAGGCCCAACACCCCATACAAACCTGCCTGTTTCTAGGCAACAGAAACACACGGTGACTGTAGTTGGTAGAGATGTCAGCAGTTTTATTTAAACTCTATTCTTTGAAGTCTCTATAAGTTGACACAAAGAATTTTATTTTGTGTTTTCTCCCTCTCACACGTGTCCATATGCTCGCTCTCCCTCTGTCCCTCTCTCTCTCTCTCTCTCTCACACACATACATCCACACTCCTGTACAGTATCTTTGTTTGTCTAAAGACAAGCAGCAAGACACACACACACACCACAAACACACCCACCTCCCGTTCCACTTGAGAGCACATATAGAGCATGAGAGAAAAATTGTACAGTAATTTTACACAATAAGAGTCCAGCACATGTCCTCCATGTCCACAGCCTGTGGGCAAACCAGCTGTTCAAGCTGTTCCATTAGCTCCGTTAGCTCTTCAGTCCACAGGACACGTGTGCCCGTCCGCTGTGAAAAAAGACCAGCTGTTTCTTTTCTTCACCTCCTGTCTGTCCGCTCTGTCCACAAACACCAACACTGACAGCATGGAGGAGACTCGCAGGAGACTGAATTCAAAAGATTGTCATCGTAATGCTGGAATGTCTTACTACAATCTACGCTTAGATAATGGTACTGTACGTCAGAGCCTCAGAAAATAGCTTAAAGTGTCCACGTCTGTTTCTGGTACTCCTGGTTCTTCTTCATCTAAAAAAAGTACAAGATGATTCGCTTTAAAGTCTACTCACTAGATAGAAGTTAAGTTAAACCCTGTGAAAATATTGAGATTCTCGGTAAAGGCACAATATTCAGCCATGAGAAAAGAGCACACTGCTATTGTATCCTGTACAAGCCTGTCTGTTTGCTGCTGTTTTAGTTTACAGCCCTGATAAGACATGCGTCTGCGGTCGCACTGCAACATGTCCTCACCTGGGCAATCCATGAGGAAGAGAAAAGGTATCACCTCAAATACTTAGAGTTTACATCTGATTGTTTTTATTGACTTTTATTGACTACATATATTCTATATATTCCAATGAAGGAGGTTTCTGGTTTATTACAACTTTGTCGTTCTGACCATCATTTCTATCGGTGATAACATTTTGGAAAGTTTGAACACGGTGTGGTGTCCAAAGATTAGAAAATAGCCACTTGTTTTTTTCTTATTATCAACACTGCAGGTACGATCTCAGGTTTGTTTACGACCTGTCTTACTGCTCTTGTCTCTTCCTGTCTGTTAGTTGCTGCGATCTTAACTTGGATCTTTATCGAGCACAGAGTATAACTGATAGAAATGATGGTCAAAGCTTGAACACAGGTTCCAAGTTGTTATAAAGTGGAAACAAAAAACACATAAGAGATCTCTCCTTCACTATCTGCATGTCCGTGAAAACCAGCATCTCCAGTTCCATGTTTACTTTACAACTGAGCAAATGACAGAGAACGACCTTTATGGTCAACAAAGTTGTTTGTCACTAAGACTTCACATGTTCACAGTTAGACCATGACAGAGTCAGAACACAGAGAAACCAGATTGGAGTGTAGACTGAGGCGGGGCTGCTTAGATCCAGAATGTGGGAGATCCCAGGTGATTCTGGCCACAACAAAGAGTTATACAAACAGTTTACCGCAGTTGAAGCATGACACAACCTGTGTATCTCTAAAAATGACACCTATATTGTACAATTTCTCAAAGTTCAGTGCTGATGCAGGAGGTGGTGTCCTTCATGGGTCCAGGTTGAAAGTTAAGATAAAGATCTTAGAGTGGTGGATAAGCAAACAGCCTGATAACTTTACCCAATTAACAGTTGCCCTTTAATCAACTGTAACCACATATTTCTCTAATGTTGACCAAGTGTTTTAGATGTTGTGGCCAACACATGCAGTATTTTAACCATTTGCCATAACCACAGTCTTTGCCTAATCTTAACCACATCTTGTGCCATGGAAATTCCCTCTAATCTTCTCTTGTGGTTTCTTTTCAATAAATGTTCAAATGATCCAATATCCCCCCGAAAATCATCATCTATAAACTGCAGACATTAGGTTAAATGCAAGATACTGTAAGGACTGCAACACTTGTTGTTCCCTGAAGCATGTGTCTGCACTGTACTGGGCTCCCTTTCACCTGACTGTCATTGTATAATTCACAATTAGATTTGGGGCAGATCATAGTTAGGACTGATAGAAAGACAAATATTAATTGCAGGTCTGTGACAGAATCCACCCTTACTTTCCATCTGTGTACTGTAAAGGACACACTACTTCCAGCATTGGCACTGAACATAATTTGTGAGGTGAAGAATTGTCCAGTATGGATGTAATTTCTAGGACCACCGGGTTGGCCACTACATACACTTAGTATGATGTGAATTGTTGGTCATACCTGCTCTTCTGTCTTCACCACTAGTTTCTCTTCTAAACTGTATTTGGACTCTGAATGTGGGATTGGAGTTGGGAGATAAAATTGATCCATAGGCCTTGAAAATAACCAGATATTGACCTCCTGCAGGCATTTTAACTATCTACCATATTAAGGTGGATGGACCTCAGTTCTAACAACAATAATGTACAGTATAACTTCAGGTGTCTGTCAAAAATGTTCAATAATAGTCTGTAATGGTAAAAGGACAGTGGCACCAGGCATTTCAACCCCAGCAGCGTGTTTTATCAGGGCTTGACATTTTGAATGTGGTTTTGAAAGCGTGGTGACATCATTGGTCATTCTTTACCTGATTTCTTTTAAAGAAAATTGCATTGTACATGCTCACAGACACTGTGAGAATACTGTGGGTACAAATCTGACAACATTTTATTTTTTTAGATTAGTGGAGTTCCAATTAACATCTGCCCTGTGCTTATCTTAAATGCAATGATTGTTCAAAAGCATACAGTATAATGATTATAATACAGTGGCCCAGTAGAGCCATGCAAAGCTTTTTTTTTTTTTTATAGATATGAAAGGAAACTGAATTTGGTTTACAGTGCACATGCACTCAGCACAGTCCTAAGAAAATCATGTCATTCATGAAAAGCAATGTAACATGTTTGTTAGCTCACAGATGGCTGTCAGAGAAGGATTTCAACACAACGTTACTTACCCAACACCACAAAAAATACCGCAGTCAGGGCACGGAGCTTAAACCAAAGGAGGACTACCTTATTATGATGGCATTCACCCAATGTCTTCTGTTTATTAGCTGGATGAGCTTCAATCACAAGATCAAGTGAAAACTGCTTCAGTTACCCACTGTTTTTGCACTGGGCTTCTGTGTCTTGCTTTTTTTTTTTTTGTTACCTTAAAAGCAAATTAAAGTTGTGTTCCATTCACATGCAAAAAGTGAGATAACAGAAGGTCAGAAAAAGAGAGAGAACAAATGAAGATCATTGCCCATAATGTTGGGGTCACCAAAGTCTTTTTGGCAAGCTTGGACTTAGAAATACCATACCTCTACTGTGTCTTATTATTTTTCTCTATATCTATTTTGTATGGATGAGTACAGTAAAAGTGATAGAATTTTTTAGAAATTATACCTCTGTTTTATATATATATACACACACACACACATATATATATATATGTTTCCAGTGGGGTCCTAAAGTGGTCTCCGACTTTTGGACCCCACAGTGTTTATATATATATATACATATATGTAGTAAATTGTATTTACATTGTAAAGACATCCAGTACTACTCGTTCCAAAACAGAATTTATATAAATGGCTGTACAAGACCTAGGTAGCTTTTCAAATCACTAGCAGTGGTGCTGCTACACAGGCTCACTGCTGCCGCCCTAGTGGACATAGTAAAGCCAGTAGACCAGGTTGAAGAAGGTGAATGCGATTGGGAAGACGACACGGGACCATTTGTCTATGGCGTTGACATCTGTGAGGTCGGGGATCTTGACTTTGAGCTGCGAGGCCCGTCTCCTCAAGCGGCCCTTCTTATGGCCTATTGGCCGGTCGAGGGCCGGACGTCCGTACAGGTCTCGGCTGGCCATGGGCTTGCGGTACTGTATGCTGGCACTGTCGTACGAGAACATGGTAGCCCGAGGGTCGTTGAGAGCGCCCATCATATCTGCCCCACCCATCTCACTGGTTAGGTTGGTCAGGAGGATGTTGCCATGAGCATCAACCTGAGGGAGGTTATCAGATTTTATTAAATTCATTCTGTACCCAAAACCCAAATAGACAAAGGCTGTGTCCCTAACAACAAGAAGCATTTTGTTCAGGTGAAAGGGAATTTGAACATTATTTATTGGACTGACCCATTCAGGTAAGACACAGAGGGATCTGCCCAGGGGTTAAAGAGGGATTTTGCAGATGGGAGAACCCCATGACCTTATGGGGGTAAGCCCGATGACCAGTCTGACTCTGTCTTACAGGAGCAGCATCCTGGCTGTTCAACACAAGGAGTGCATATCTCCGCTGGTCAAGAAATTATTTTCCTCCTCTGCTCTTCTTTAATCACACATTGAGTTGATCTTTATAACAACCTTGTGGATTTATAGCTTTTTATGTGTTCCTGGATCAGCGGGGCATCGCTTCTTCTGCAGCAATGAAGTTAAAGGACCGTCGCCTTGTGTGATGATCTGGAGGGAGGGGCTTCTCTCCTGCCTGTGTTTGTGTCTCTGCTCGTCTGTGTTGCTTGCTTTTTAGATACACTCAGATGTATTTACATATTAATCAAAGGTGCTGGAATGCTGTACTGGATTGTTCTGGTCGACTCTAGATCTTCCTTCTAATTAAACCTTTTCTAGACTGTTGTGAAGGAAGCATATTGTGTTTTCTTAGAGGAGTTGGAAATCCTAGAACACCTTACAGCAACAACTAAGAGGTGAAAAAACTCCAGGCATTAGTATGCTTCACGAAACAACAAAATAAAAAGCTGATCAAATTGTCTCACATACATCTCACATTGTGTCCAATGATTTTTGCAACTTTCTGAAACCAACAATCCAATAATCACATTCAGGAGGAGGCAGTCTTTTAGTCGTTTTACCTTTGACTGTGCCCATTCAGATGTGGTACACTTTTGCATTTAGACATGGTCACACAAAAGGTCTTCCGACCTAGTTAGTTTGAAGAATACTTGTTTAAATATATAGCACATACGGTTTTCTTTGACTCTGGGTGAGTGAATGAAACTTCCAGAATTAGAGCAGAAAATGCAGCCTTAGGCCCCAGTTATACTCGCTTGTGGACACGTACAGGGAGAGCTGTGGACACCACAGACCTGAAGTTGTTTTCATTAATGATCAGTTTGGAGTTCGCTTTGAGGATGCGTTTCAAACGTATTCCGCTCATGTGCACTACGTAATCAAATCAAAATGCCTGCATCCATGCAAGAACAATAACAACAAATTTGTTTGTCTTTGTACTCTTTAACAGATGAATTGTAGAGATGAGGGTGGTGGCAAATTTCCTCACAAAGCCTCTCAGCGTCCATGTTTGTTTTCCAGATCATTTGCAGTTCATGCGGAAATTGGTGGGTATGTGGATGTCTGTGCCAGAGCCTTGCGTAAACCCTCCAATGTTGAAATTTACAACACACGGACACTAGCGACACTAGCAGACCCTCGCGTACTCACAGATGTGGAACGTATAACTCTTTAAACAGTAAGTAGTAATGCAACAATGGGCGAACAGCACCTGACAGCCAGCTGTTGGCTTGGTGTGTCTGGGCTCTATGATGTCATTAACAAAACAGCATGAAAACCACATAAGACCTTTTTCCCACCTGCACTTTGTTGCTCTCCAGTCTGCTCTTATTCTCATTGTTGGACTTGGCAGCCTTTTCTGCAACCCTCTTCTGCAGGTGAGGACCACGGCCAAAGAAGATGTAGTTGACAAAGGCGTACTCCAGCAGGGCCAGAAAGACAAA
This sequence comes from Seriola dumerili, assembly GCF_002260705.1. NCBI lineage: Eukaryota > Metazoa > Chordata > Actinopteri > Carangiformes > Carangidae > Seriola > Seriola dumerili. The sequence continues at coordinate 21,540,050 of NW_019174404.1, forward strand.
GACAAAGCAACCCATGAGGTAAATGTCAATGGCCTTGACGTAGGGGATCTTGGGCAGTGTCTCCCTTAGGTGGGTATTGATAGTGGTCATGGTCAGCACCGTGGTTATACCTGCAGACAAGCACATGTGGTAAAGTACAGTTAGAATAAGGTCTTTCAGCAAGACTGCATACTGAGAGAACATCAAAGCTGCAGGAAAATGAATGGAAAGTGGTCTCAGAAAATATCTTGACACAAATTGTGTAAATTGCGAAGTTTTGTACATACACTCATTGTCCTTAGAGGATGAATGCTAATAATTATGCTAAACCTTTAACTTTCCATCTAAAGCCTCATGTACATGGTATAAATGTTTGGTTACAAGTTGTCCTATGGACTGCCATTAAATTTGGTACAGACATTCAAAGTGCCCAAATCCTCCAAAAAAGGACTTCTCCTCTAATGCCACCACCAGGTTGAACTTCTTTGGTTCAGATTGAAATGTCTACTTTACATGCATCTCTATCTTAGGTCCAAACCTTTGTTTGGTACTGTATACTTCAGTGTATTTTTGTTCTTGAAGCAAACCTGAGATGCTGGTGAATTTCACATCATCTTTGTCTGACGTCATCAGTGATGAGGAAAATCTTTTGTGGTGATCTGTCTGTTGATCACTGAAGCTGCTGAACAGCTCTCTGAGGAAGACTGCTTAAATAACAGAGATGAACTCCCTTGTTAGATAGTAAATCCAGCATGTCAGACTCTAAACTCTACACAGTGAGAACAGTCTTAATATTCCTGTCCTTGTGCATATAAACACACAGTTCACACCACATGTCCTACCAGACCTGTGGTCCCACCAGACCTGTTGTTTTACCAGACCTGTGGTCCTACCATACCTGTGGTTTTACCAGACCTGTGGTTGTACCAGAACTGTGGTCCTGCTAGACCTGTGGTCCCACCAGACCTGTGGTTTTACCAGACCTGTGGTCCTACCATACCTGTGGTTTCACCAGACCTGTGGTTTTACCATACCTGTGGTCCTACCAGACCTGTGGTCCTACCAGACCTGTGGTTTTACCATACCTGTGGTTTTACCAGACCTGTGGTTGTACCAGAACTGTGGTCCTGCTAGACCTGTGGTTTTACCAGGCCTGTGGTTTTACCAGACCTGTGGTATCAGTCCAGCTTTGAGTCAAAGAAGCAGCAGTTCTTCATGTGGCTGTGGCTGAGTTTCACTCAGGTGCTCTTCTCTCTTCGTTTAGAGTTGGAGATCATGTATAACATAATGACAAAAGCACTGACATATTTGGTCTGTGTGAAGCTGCTGCATCTGCATGTGCTGCCATGGCAACCAAGTCAATCACTGTCACATCATCAGGGCAAAATTTAAATTGCTGTAAAACCATCTTTAGTTGCACTGTGTGTGTGTGTGTGTGTGTGTGTGTGTGTGTGTGTGTGTGTGTGTGTGTGTGTGTTTTGCATGCAGGTAATCACACTCCAGCACAGCAACTAACATAGCAAGACCCCTAAAGGCAGGTCAGGTATGACCTAAGTCAAACACCTGCACCGGCTGTTTTCTGTTTAAACCTGCACTTGTGACATCTTCACTCATCAGCTCATCCGGATGTGACACTGTCCTGTTTCCTAACATCACATTAGTTCACTGGCTCATCTCAGAACACATGTTGACACAACGCTGTTGGGCCTCAGGATGGTGGAGACAATATGTTCTTTTTGGTTCCACAGACAAATGAAGGCCATTTGAAGTCCATTGCCCATGATCCTTCACCTTCACATCTGGTTATGACCTCCACCCCAGGGACCTAACAACCAGTTAGTGTTGGTCACTGTGTGACATGTGACCCAAGGTGTCACCAGGCCAACAAAACCCAGCTGTGCCCCTTTCTTTCTCTTCTCTCTGGCCTTCTTCAGCCAGCAACAAGGCTCCCAGCATCCGGTTATCAATGCTGCTACCTAGAACTCTCTTCTATGCACGCCTTCTCACAGTAGACTGCTCCACAACACTCTTCCTCAACAGCAGTGAGTCGAGTGCCTGCTTAAGATCAATCAAGAATGAACAATCCAACGCCAGCAGCTATGACACAAAGTCAGCCAGCTGAATTTACAAGCAACAGGAGCCACAAAACAGAGTTAGCGTTGAGCAGCTAACTCTGTAAGGGGAACAATGGAGCGACAAGCGGCCTCCTCTGCAACATATAAGCCACACAGACAGACAGGACTTCACTCCACCAGGAAGCAACACGAGATCACTGGACTTTACAACAACACTGGAAAGGACCTTTCTCTTGTTCAAAGGACTGGGTAATGGGTCTAACCTAACCTAACCTAGCACAGCATAGCACAGCACAGCTAAACACAGATCAGGTACCTTTGTTAATATATCTTCTGACCTTTGTTGTTGTAATGTCTGCACAGTGATGCTTATATCTAATATAAGTTTGGTTTAACGATGGTTTTATTTTAACTTCATGTGACGGAACACACAAGAAGTTCAGAAAGAAAAAAACCCACTGTCTCCCTGTGAGGGTCTACAGGTGATAAACAGAGTACTGGATAAATTAAGATTTTGACCTGAGGATGATGATGGTAGATGAACAGTCAGGGGATCACCAAAACCATTAGGATTCATTGTCTCAGGACCATGTCTACATTTGTACAAAATCTCATGGCAACCATCTCGTAGACATTCCAGTCTGGACCAAAGTGATGGACCAACCAACAGACAGACAGTGTGATGGAGAGACACCAGTATGACTGAAAGTCATATCTAGCAGTTAATCTGTAAAGAATGAAAACATCACTGACCTAAGGCGACTCTAGCAGCCGAAGCGTCATAGTTGATCCAGAAGGACACCCAGGACAGGATGGTGATCAGGGTGGAGGGCATGTAGGTTTGCAGGATGAAATAGCCAATGTTCCTCTTCAGCTTAAAGCTCAGTGACAGGCGTGGATATGAGCCTGTGAGAGACATACAGGACAGATGTAGGAACATATGAATCAGTTTTCACAAGGTGTTGTCACCTGATCTGTTCCTCTGGGCCCCTCGGACCCTTTCTTCATTTTCTCCATCAATTTACCTGCTCACTGCTCTGCCTGTAAGTCTGAAATCTATTATTAAAAGCACCTTGAGGCCTGTAGCTCACCTGGTACAGCGTGTACCATGTGCTAAGGCTGTTTTCTTACCACAGCGCATCTTTCCCTGACTTTCCTATCTATCTCTACTGTCACTATAAAATAAAGAAGAAATGCCAAAAAAAAAATCTTTAAAAAAAAAGAACAAGTACCTTCACTCCATCTATCTGTTGTTGAACCAGACCCACTGATCTGGAGCACCAACTGTTAAAATTCGTAGTCTGGTTGTGAAGTTAGAGTTTACCACTCTGAAATGAGCATATCTAAGTTAAAGTGGGTTGAACTACACAAACTAGTTCTTATGTAGGGCTTGGTTGTTACTAAATATTTACAGCCAGTAACTACTAGTTCTAACAGCTGCACATCTGAAAAACTAGAATCACCTCCTTTTGTTTGTTTCCTCCATCAACCAGTGAAGTTACAGGAAACATTGTCACAGTCTCTCCTTCCTGAGTTACAGTGTTGAATAATGAGCAGACCTTTATGATGTCACAGTGAAGTTAACCTTTGACCTTTTAGATCATCATCACTTAATTTTATCCTGTTAGACATTTAAGTTAAATTGTGTCATAATTAGTGAATTTAGTTAGAATAAGTTCATCCTTGAGTCAAAAGTGGATGTTTCTCAAGTTACACGATAACGCGTTCACGAGAATGAGACAGACAATCTGAAAACATTATTCAGAGGAGTGAGGTAGCAACCTGTAGGGGGTGTGGCCTCGTGGCTGCATAGTGAGATGTAGAGTGTCAGAATGACTGACTACCGTTCAGTCTAGCATAGACTGGTTCTGGTGACAGGGATACTGGTCACTAGAAGAGAGGGTGGAGGTTCCAGTATTGTACCTGGGATAGTGGGTCTACTACGTGAGGCTCTCTGGGGTGTGTGTCTGTGGGGGAGTGTTAGCACATAGCTGTTTATAATGGGTAATGTTCCTATTTGTCAGCCCTTAATGTCTTGTTAAGCTCATACAGCACAGTTATCAATGAACCTGTGTGTTGTGTCCACTGCAGAGAAATAAATGTTCATGTTCTCAGAATGCTAATGCTACAAGCAGCTCTGTGTGAGAGGCTCAAACTGAGTCTAAAATTAGCCTGTTCTGCTTTTTATAGTCAGCCCAGCTGCTGCTACAGCTGGTGACAGCAGTGTGTGAAACAGACCCTGGAATAAACCTTGGAGCTGAACTTTGAGATTCCAGCAGACACACAGAAGCTAATTTACTGTGTTCACTATGTTTGGGTGTCGACCTCTGCGCAGTGGGTGTGTAGCTTCCAACCAATCACAGCACGCAGGGTAATGTACCTGCCGTGAAACAATCAGAAAATGTTGTTTTATTTCTCGGATTCACTGCTTTGTTCTGCGTAACACTGCTCCCTCTTTTCATTCAACCAGCTTGCATGACCTCAATTTCAATATGTTCCACTGGCATGAATGGCAGGTGACTCTCTGTGACTCACCGTGACTCCCTGTGACACCCTCTGACTTGTTGTGACTCCCTGTGACTTCCTGTGACTCCCTGTTATTATCTGTGACTCCCTGTGACTCTGTGACTCTCTGTGACACCCTGTGACTCCCTGTGACTCTCTGTGACTCTTTGTGGCTCCATGTGACTCTGTGACACCCTGTGACTCCCTGTGACTCTCTGTGACTCTTTGTGGCTCCATGTGACTCTCTGTGACTCTCTGACTCCATGTGACTCTCTATGACTCTCTGTGACTCCATGTGACTCTGTGACTCTCTGTGACTCCCTGTGACTCTCTGACTCTCTGTGACTCCATGTGACTCCCTGTGACTCCCTGTGACTCGTGACTCCATGTGACTCTGTGACTCCCTGTGACTCCCTGTGACTCTCTGTGACTCCCTGTGACTCTTTGTGACTCTCTGTGACTCCCTGTGACTCTGTAACTCTCTGTGACTCCATGTGACTCTGTGACTCTCTGTGACTCTCTGTGACTCCATGTGACTCCCTGTGACTCTCTGACTCTCTGTGACTCCATGTGACTCCCTGTGACTCCCTGTGACTCGTGACTCTATGTGACTCTGTGACTCCCTGTGACTCTCTGACTCTCTGTGACTCTGTGACTCTCTGTGACTCCATGTGACTCCCTGTGACTCGTTGTGACTCGTTGTGACTCCATGTGACTTTGTGACTTGTTGTGACTCTCTGTGACTCTGTGCATCTCTGTGACTCCATGTGACTATATGACTCTCTGTGACTCCATGTGACTCTGTGACTCGTTGTGACTCGTTGTGACTCTGTGTGACTCCATGTGACTCTGTGACTCCGTGTGACTTTGTGTGACTCTGTGACTCTCTATGACTCTGTGACTCTCTGTGACTCTTTGTGACTCTCTGTGACTCTCTGTGACCCTGTAACTCTCTGTGACTCTGTGACTCCCTGTGATTCTCCGTGACTCCTTGTGACTCATTGTGACTCCCTATAACTCACTGTGAATCTCTGTGATTCCCTATGACTCCCTGTGAATCTCTGTGACTCTCTATGCCTCTCTTTAACTGTGTTACCTGTAGCAAACACAGCTTTCTTGGACAGGGTTTGGTAGTCTATGATGGAGAACTGGGGCAGTTCGATGTTCTCCACCCCAGTGACAGAGCCTCCGTTGCTTCCTCCCTGCCAGTAGAACTCGATGTCGTCAGTGGTGTATCCATCTGAGGAGGCAGAGGGAAAACAACAGGTCACACTTCAACTAAAACACAAGGTCCAGCACATTTAAATACAGACACAATACACTGTGTATAAGACACAGACAGACTCTCAGGGCGCTTTCACACCTGCCGTGTTTAGTTTGGAGCTCAGGAGCGTTGGCTATCCTGGACAGGTAAGGATGTTGTAATCATAGAAAGTGTGTGGTCTACCTGACAGAGGTGGTATTGGAACAATTTAAAAGGTCTGGCGGGTTTCTCATCACAAGCAAACTGGAGCTGACGTAATGAACATGATGTGAAACATGTGGGTCTACTTGCTCTAGTAATTGTCTAATGCATCAGGTCCTACAGGTTTACTATGAACTTGAAAAATCTGCATCTTAAGTTTCTGTTCACCAAACACATTGAAATGATCTACAACACAGTCTCACCACCCATGGACAATGCAAGATGTTGACCTCAAACCACCTTACCTTAGTCCTCTTTTGAATTTTAATTTGTGTATTTCAGTCTATCTCAACATCATTGCACATGAGGGAAACCTCAATGATCTTCAAGGCTTAAATACATAGAATAAAAAAAAAGATTTTAGTGTTGTTGCTAAGGGCAGTGACTTTGTAGTCAATAACCAGGTGAACCGAGTGGACAAGAACAAACACACAACTGGTCAGGTGCCTGTGTATATGGTGTGACTTCATGAATGTGTTCTTGGGTTGGCACAGACAGCATCATAAAACACAGTTATTCAACCATGTGATAAAAGGAGGAAGTACAGAAATCACAGGAGTCCACTCCCCTTCTGAGAAGCCAAGAAACATGAAGATGAATGGAGGGAGAATGAGCTCAGTGAACAACAGGCTGCAGAGATGTGAACAGTGGGACAAAGAATGGGTAAGCAGTTCACCAAGTAAAGGAAATTTACCAGCTGTGTTCTACCTGGAATTCTAAAGTCCTAAAGAAGAGAACAACCAACAAAAAGCATCTCCATGTTAATCTCCACTGTGCAGAACAATCTGATCAACACCTGTGACTATAATGAGGACGGCTGCTGAGAGCATGACAAAGTAAACAATACTTCCAAGGCCTTAGAGGATGAATCTGGTCTTTAGATATAATCATGTGATCTGCCATAATTTCATCCGCCAGATGAAACTTTTTGTACATTAAGATGCTGAGTGGTTCATTGTTAGTAACTCAACAAACATGTGATGAAGCAGCAGGTACAAATGCTGATGATGGAGGAAACAAAGAAAGCTCAGTAGAGATATGAGGCTGAACAGTTCAGATACATGCGGGCTCACTATTTGGCAACAGGTCACCATTTTTATCTAATGCGTTATAGCAGCTTATAGATGATTTATTAAGTGTTAGCAAACTAATTAATATCTAGTAATAAACCATTCATAAATCCTTATAAAGGTAGTCTTGTTGTGGTACTGACTGGAGTTATGGTGGGAGCGACTGAAGGCCAATGATCTGCTTGATGAACAGCCTCACCTGTGTCACCTGTGTAGCTCACTATTATTGTTTCACTTCCTTTTTGCTGAACCCTGGAAAAGCCGGTCCACGCTCCTCCACTCCAGTTCAGTGCTGTTCTGCTTAATGAAGAGTCATTCAGTCACTCAGTTAGTTCAGTGTCTGTCTGAGGTCAGCCCAGTTAATTAGCTGCCTGTTCCTGTCTGTAATTATCTTTATTTGAACAAAGGAAGAAATATAAAGTTCCTGGAACCATTATTCCATTTTTTATCATGGAGTGTTCTCTGCACCCGAGTCCAGTTAAACATTATAACAAGCTTCAGCTGCGTGTGGTTTTGGGCCACACATGGCTTGACCGTCATCATCCTCATCGACTGGGCAGACGGTGAATTGGAGGAATGAGGTCCTAAGTGTCAATGAAGATCAAGGGATGAAGCCAGAGATTGTAAATGTGTCCATTTCTCATTACCAACCTGTTGACATCCTATTTTCCATCAGATTATCAGGATCTGTGTTCGTCACAGGTCATGTGAACACATCACCTCTCCTAGGAATGACAGCTGTATTTGTCCTTGTGTAGAACCATGGTGCTCTAAATGACATCTCAGTTAAAACCATTAACCTCTTCTTTGTTGGCCTCAGTGTTTGAGCGTTGCCGTGGTGTCACCATCCACCAAAATCATTGGTGTAGACCCTCTGCTTCTTCCCCCCTGGATGATAAAGTCTCCTGCTTTGTATGGCGAGCTGTGAGCTGGCCCCCATGGTTCTTGTGTCTTTTTGTGGTCCTGGCTCAAGTGAGTCCCCTTTCCTATCTATCTGGTTCTTCTGTGTCTGTCTGATGTACCGCAACCTCCTGGTTTTATTGATGGCCATCCACCCTTCAGTGTGTGGAGGATCCTGGACTCCTGGTGGGTTGGGCCTCATGACCTATATCTGGTCAACTGACAGGGGGATGGCCTTGCTTAATCCTGGATCAGGACTGCCCTGGACATTTATGCTGGTGGGCAAGAATCCCAGTGGCACGGGGGCAAAGACTAGTTGTCTACTTTCCCTGATCAGCTGACCTGCCTCACTTAGCTAGTTCACTACATGGCTTGTTCGTACAGATACTGTTTGTTGTGAGGCCAACACATTCATTTTATTATGTAGTTAGTTCAGTGGCTGTTCTGAGTTACAAAAGTGACATAGTTTTACACAGTATTAACTAAAATAAGAACTGATTACTATATACACAACTGACTGCATGAAAAAAGGCTAATTATTTACACAGCTCGACTATAGGTCCTGCAGCTGTCCCTCTACATCACTGAGGGGGGCGGGAGAATGTCACGAGACTTAATAGTTCTCCCTAAGTGTCCAAATAACCTGTGGAGAGAGATATTAGAGAGAATATTTACCTCACAGAAAAGAACTCCAGTCTTGTGTTTCATTAAGTCCATAGGGTTCAACTGTGTTCATGAATCCAAAATGCTTCCCTTCTTAAAAGCTGATTAATCAGATTTCAATACCAATAAATTTCAGGGAAGTAGATGACCCATGGTTTTTCTCTTTGTATTGCCTAGCAATGGCATGATCCATGTTTCCATTTCTAATGGCCGCCTTATGCTCAGCAACTCTCAATTTGAGATTTTTCTTAGTTTGGCCTACATACATCAAGCCACATGGGCATTTAAAGATATAGACAACATGTGTCGAAAGACAGTTGATGGATCACTCATATTTCTTTCCTGATTGAGGGTGATTAAATGTCTTAGTATCAGATATATTAGAACAATGTGCACATTTCCCACACCTATAATTTCACCTATAAACACTTGTTGAGAAAGACAGTTAGAATATCTCCTATATTTATTATTAGATCACTCAGAAAACAATCAACCAATCAGAGGAGAGGCTCAGAGCCTCCTCTCTTCTGATTGGCTCACCGACCTGTTGTTACTAGAGCTCCAGAGAGAAGAATATATATACAGTGTAAAACTATATTGAGATGGTTTTTGGTTCTTAAAACCACAAATATATCTTCTTATGGATCAACACTTCAAATAAAACACAGAAGAAGAGGAAAATATGGAGCTTTAATGATCAGTGAACCACAGTATTCTGTCTTAAAGTATATTATAGTCTTATTAATTTGGATCAAAAAATAATTCTAACAGTGAATTCATCCACTCTACACAGGAAGTGTCACATCCATGCCGTCTTCTGTGTGATTCACAATGAATCTGTGTTAAATCGTGAGTTTATAGCAGGAAGTCGGCCTCCAGTTTTTTGTTCATCTCTTTCTGTCGAGCATCTTCCTCTTTCCCTCAGGCTGAACTGGAACAATAAAGACCTGCCTTTACATTTCCTGCCAGGTCTCTGTGTCCACAGCCTGCACCGTGGTGAAGCGAGCCCCCGCTGCCCCTTCACTAATTAGAGCTGTTTAATTGGAGCTGCTCGTCCCGTCATCTTATCTAAAGGCAGCTGGATTTAAAGGGAATTATCTTCTTCTCATTATGAGGAGGCTTCATTATGATTTTAACTTTTTTTTCCCTTTCACTTCATGTGAGAAGAAGAGTTATAAAGATGAAGATATACTTTGAACACAGGTACAGTTCGTCATGACAGGTTTAAATCACCCGGTCAGATGAAGGTCTGCTGTCATCTGTCCTCTCAGTGTAAATCTGTGTTTGAAAATCAACAACTTCTCTATTTATTATTTATCAAAAATAATGGAATCATTATAATTATTGGAATAGTGTGGCTAATGTGATTTTCCTTGACAAAACTAAATAAATACATTGCCTTGTTGGAAATTCTTTAAATTACATCTGCTCCTCCTCTCTGTGACTCTCTGTGACTCCCTGTGGAAATGTGGATAATAGCAAACGGAGAAATACATTTATCGAGCACAGAATAGATTTCTGTTTGCTCAGGTTAAGTGTTTCTTGCTCAAAAAGAAATTCACTTCAAAATATAGTTTGTGTTTGCAAAAATGATTTGTCTGTGCTCAGAAAGTCCCACTGCGTGCTCAGGAGTGAGGCACAAAAATAGTGCCATACATACAAGACCAGCAGCTGGAGATCACTTGAACCTTTAGGTCGTTTTGGGAAGTTCATTAAAAACACAAGGTTTTATGATATTTCATATTTTAAACTACTATTCAATCCATCTGCTGATGATGAACTGACAGGGAAACAATGAAGGACATATTTATGGTTCCATGGCAACATGTGCAGTATATATACAAGTGCACAAAGCTAAAGGAGTTTAAAATGGAGGAAACATGGAAGCAGTCCTCTCTTCTCTTCATCCTCACCTTATTATTCTGGACACATGAGGTCACGTCAGTCTGGATTAATGATAATCATAATCATTTATTTTTAATGAGAAGTTTAATAAAGACAACAGGTTGACCTGCTGTCAGTCACCACAATCTGCTTTTTCTCTGTGGGTCCACATTGTCTCGTGATGACATCACCAGAACTGTCCAATGACATGAGTTACATGTTGAACATGTGACCTCATGTTTACTGACCAGAGACTACAGTACATTATGTGTCTCCTCCGTCTGAGTGACTGAACCACACTACAGGTGTGAGAGAGAGACCAGGTGAGGTGTGAAGTGACTATTTGGTGCCTCTCTGCGGAACACTCTGCTGATGCTGTGACACACACACACACACACACACACACACACACACACACACACACACACACACACACACACACACACAACCTGATTGACACTTACAGCTCTCTATCTCCAGGGTACAGTTCTGCTCATCCAGAGGGTATCTGCGCAGGTCCATCATGCAGGCAGCTGTCGTGGTGATCCTGAAAGAAGAAGGTTTCAGTTGATATCTGAAGAAGAATCCATCACAACACTGTGTCTTTGCCTCGTCACACGCCACAACTAGACCTCCTCATCTACATGCACAACACTAGAAAAACATCCAGCTTCAGGTTTCAGAGGAGGAAAACATTTCATTTCCTGATGCCTGAGGGACACACTTGACTTTATAACAGAGTGAACAGCACGTTCAACCGCCTCCCCCTTACACACACTCCTGTCGACTGAGTCAGACTAATCTTCACACCTCCACTGGAAGTCAGCTGGTTCTATAATGCTGAAGTCACCCCAGCAGCTCCTCTTCCTCGGGTTCACTCTTAATTAAAACTGTGAAAAATTAAGAATTAACACAAAGATCGAGACAATCATGCGAAACTTTGAAGTCTCACATCTGAAGGAGGAAACACTTCAGTTTGACGGACAGAGAATTAGTGACCGAGTCATTTGTGTTGATAAGGGTCACTGACAGCTCCTGGTGGGACTGAGGCTGTGGTTTCCTGGTTAGTCTCCTGGTTACAGTCACCTGGTTACAGTCTCCTGGTTACAGTTGACTCTAGACTCAAACCAGCTGACACTACACTGAATGCTAATACGACAAGATGACGTCATGAATATGCTAATTAGCATATTACATCTTCTAGTAACATTTAGCATGTTGTCCAGTCAAACTAGTTGTTTACAGCGGTTCATCAACATGTTTCAACTATGTCCTCTTTTTCACACACTGAGCACACATGGTCCAGACATGTACTAGGTTTAGACCTGGTCTTGTTAAGTCTCAGACAACTTCTCCCACAACTTGACTTTTATCCAAAAGACCTTTGATTTTTTCAGTTTCTGTAGAACATTTGGGTCTGAATCCAAATTGCTGTTGATGCAGTAACTGATTTATAATGAACTGATGTATATCGGTTGCTCTGCTGCATTTTTCTCCAGTATGATGGAGACCGGACTGATGATGTTCTCCAGAGCTCAGGGAATGATCTTTTTTTAATGGAGAGTCTTGGTTGAGTGGTGAAAGGTTCTCACTTTAAACTAGGTGCAGTGGAAGGTTTTTATCTGGCTTCACTACAGGTGCTGTGTCTGTATCACCTGCATCTTTAATAATGAGTTCGCTCTGCAGCTGAATGTGGGTCTGGATTTCCTCTGATCACAGCTGTGCAGAGCTCACTGCTGTAGGAACTGACTAAAGTTCAGACTGAGATGAAACTGTATGTTTGAATACTTATAGGAAACTATGGTGTGAAATAAGCAGACCTTTAATGGTGGAGAAAAGGATGGAGAGTGTGACATGGAAGCCCAGAGAAACACACTAATGCTCCTCTTGACCATGTCTCTTCACTCTGCTGAGTGTGGAGCTACACACACACCTCACACACACACATCTCCACATACTCTGCTACAGTGTGAGGACATAAAAAGCCCTTCAATGCATGAATATTCATCACTTCGGTGGTGAATATTCTGGGACTGTCCATCTCTGTCCTGGACACACTCAACACATCAGGAAGCTCCAGATGAATTATAGAGCAGGAGCACAGAGTGTGTGAACCACAGACCATCACCAGCCTCCATGTTGATCTCAGATACACACCTGTGCACTTTCTGACTGTATCCTGCAGGTTGTGATGCTATTATGGTGACAACATCTGTCCACAGACAGACAGACAGACAGACAGATCCTCAGAGCCAGCTCTGGGACCCAGCTACAGTAAGTGTCTCTAGAAACCTGTTTTGCAATAATGACACACACACACAGACTCACAAGGTGAAAAAAACCCCAGAACGGTGTGGTGTCAGCTCTGTAAGCTCTCAGGAGGTTCTGCAGGAACGTGACAGGTCGCCTGTTTCATAACAGGAATCACTGAGCAGGTAGAGGGAGTGTCTCGTGCTTCAACCTCCACTGATGTAGATCATTGCTTACCCATGAAGGAACATAATATATGACAAATATGTCTCTATATCAAGAGTGATGTTGCCATATACTGTCACCTATAAGGTGATATATTATTATCACACATCCTCTGGATATATGAAGATATAAGATTATAACATATATGAAATAACCAGAGTAAAATTTGCATTGAGAAAAAGATAATTTTTCATATGGTTTGAGACCATATGTGTTAATGATATACTGTATATTTATTTTTATATATGTACATTCATTAAAAACAACATGGATATATATATATATATATATATATGTATATGAATTCTACATTCTTATATGTTTTTCTTATTAATTTCTGGAAAAGTGGTCTCAGTCTTTAGGAATCTACTCAACATACTGACAGGCTTTGGGATGGATATACTGTATATTTATGTTACAAATGTATATAATATAAACATACATACATGAACATACATATTTGTATGGGCGAGACATATGTGTCAATATATGAAACAGTTCCAATTTCTGTAGATAATTTTTACATTTGTCTCATGCGTTTTTACTTTATATGTACATGTATTTCACTTGTGTTTGAGCTCACAGTAGGACACGACACAAACAGTTCACTGCAATTTCACAAGAATAAAGTATTTAAAATAAATATTTAATATTTAAATATTTAAAGAATAGTTGTAATTTTAGGTTGCGTGTTGTTTTAGAGGGAAATATCAGAAGATTTGAAATGAGGAACGTGGAGCGTCCTGTGAAGTTCTACTTTAGTTTCACAAATGAGGAGAAACTTCATTTTTTGGCTCCTCCTCCTCCTCCTCATCATCATCATCATCATCATCATCATCATCTTCAGCATCAGCATCAGGACATTGAATTGTTTGTGAAAAAACTGAGTGTATTCTATTGTGAGACATTTTATTTACATTTTTTATTCTCGTAATATTCCGACTTTTTTCTTGAAATATTATGATTTTATTCTTAAAATTACGACAAAATTTCAGATTTTTTTTCCCCCTCAATGTGGCCATAATGCTCATACTCATATTAAATGAACAACACTGTATGATTGTTGTTAAAGATGAGAGACTTAGTTCCTCAGTGCTGAGCTTCTCTCCTCAGTAGCTCACCGACCACAGTGGTAGATCTATGATGTCTGGTTGTTGTCCATGTTCTGACTGTGAGGAGCGGCTCTGTGTTCAGCAGTGTGTGATGTCAGAGTGTGTTTGGTCTGGTATACACGGATCATCCCTCATGGACGTTTCAGTAGTAGTGACACATCCTACACACTGATCCTGCTCTGAAACAAACATGAGCTGAACCTCCTCTCATCTCCTCCACAGGATCTGCTCCAACTCTTCTGACTCTGAACACTTTTTCACCCACACACCGACAGAAAACACAACATGAACTCATTCACAAACTGCAACACCGCTCATGTTGATTTAAATCACAGACTGCCAAACACAAAGCTGTGACTCACAATCAGACAGAGTCAGAATGCATTGGCTCACAGACTGAGGTCATCACCTCTGTTAACCAGTGACAGACTGTTCTCTACCTGGAGGAGGTTACTTACATTTTCTCTAATCTATACCACTGCTGTTTGAGTCTGAAGAAGATGCAGTGAATCAGTTCTCTGGTGTTTCATCTGGGCTCAGTTGTTCAGAGGTGGTAAATTAAACTAGGTCTATGTCTTCACCAACTATTTTTACATGTATGAATGAACCCAAAGTTCAGTAAGTCTCAAAATCACATGTCCACATGCTGCTCTGTCCTCTCCTTCTATGTGGAACAGAAAGACCGCCTCGCGTTTGTCTGCCTCCACCACTCAGGCCACTGTCAGGTTACATCCCTGTTTAGAGTTAGAGTTAGCTATATATTAACCATTTGTGTGAATTTTGTCACAAGTCTTCACTTATGGCTAAAATCTTGTTTTGTGACATCACACTGACCTTGACCTTTGACCTTTAACCACCAAAATCTAAGTTTGTTTTTGAGTCCAAGTGAATGTTTGTGCCAAATTTACTGATTTACTGTTACTGAGATATCAGGCCCATGAGAATGGGACAAACAACCTGAAAACCATATGTCTCTGGCTCTGGCTGTCACTGCTGCGGAGGAATCACAAAAGAGACAAGGGATTATGGAAAAGTTAAAGTTAACAAATGGTTGATTTGTCAGTCAGAGGCTGTTTGGAATTCACCGCAGTGTTTTCAGTCTGTCCATTGTTACCTGAGGAAAACCAGTGTTATATCTACGACCACTCTGCAGGGAACTGGTGAGCTCCCAGTATCACTGGTGTTTCAGGCTGGAAGATGAACGTCTGTTCTCAGTGTTACAATCTGATATTTGTTGTTTACCTGAAGACATAGTTAAGTTAATGCTTTACCTGAGTTGTAGTACTGCTCATACAGTACGTACAAATGTCACCACACAAAAACACCAAGAGAAAAATAGAAATATATAGACATAACCGAACAGTGACAGTGACTCCCAGTTACAGTCTATATGGGCTCTTCACATAGTCCATGTTCCACCTGTGTACAGTGTGGACACTGATACATGGACTGCAGTTTGAGCTTTTTACGCTGCACACAGTATGAATGATGGAGGAAGAAACTAACTGAGCACAGTATAAACAAGATACTTCACTCTGACCTGTGTTGTGGTGAAACAATAACAGAGACCATCGTGATCATGCTTGCTAAGACGTGGATCCCCCATGTCTTAGCAAAGAACAACCGGTGTTGTTTCAAGTCTGTGACTCTGTTCACATCCTCGCAGGACATATATATCCTAAAACCAGATGTGGACAGATGTGATCAAGATATGATTGGATAATCCGTTATTCATTTTATTTATTCGTCAATTTAAAAGCAAAAGATTTTGGTTTTTGCAGATTCATTTTTTTTTATTTGGCAGAAACAGTAGATCGGTGGACAGACAAGAAGAGGAAGTGAAGTGTAAAAAAATCCAAATAAAAGCCCAGAGGACATAAAAGTGTAACATGAAGCAGCACACAATCTATTAGTTTTAGTTTTAATATGATACCACACACCATCACATGTGACATCAGCACAGACTAAACTTAACCAGGCTGCTGTGTCCTATTTTTCTTTTTGTTACTGAGGACAGACGTCATCATCATCATCATCATCATCATCATCATCATTACTGCTACACTGGTCTAATGCTGCTGAGTGTGTGCTACTAACGATACACAAACAGACAATATGTGTGTTATATGTCTTACAGCCAACATGTGTGTGTGCAGTCGCTGGTGAGGTCATTCTGGGAAACCTAAATATAGCTATTGTGTCAGCAGTGAGCAGCACGCTGGATGAATAATTGTGGGAGCCGGCAGGGATAATGACTCTGCAGCATGGCAGTGTGAAATAAATCTTCCCTCCTTCACAAACTGTGAATGTCTGAAGCCAAAGTGATGAGCGAGAGAGAGAGAGAAAGAGAGAGAGAGGGAGAGAGAGCTGATTTCCTCCCAGGGTCTAATCACATGATCAACAAACACTTTGCCTGAGAGGATAATGATTATTATACTGTATCAGCAGACTGTATTGATCACGTTATCAGACTGACAGAATCAATCACCTGTGAGTCAAGGTCAACGTCTGTATCACTGGTTCACACTCGGTGTTCATACACACAGTCTGTAACTGCTGCCACTAGAAGTCTCTCAATCACAACAATAAGAAAAGATAGCATTGTGTGATGTCATGAAGTAGCGTGGGATCATGGGAGTTGTTGTCTTCACTACCATTACCATAAGCTCCTCCCGGTTTGGATTCCTTCCGGGTCAGTGGTTCAGTAAATCAAACAGACCAGGTGATCCTAACGGTTAAAAACACTGAATGAAGCACTTTCACATTTAAGGTCAGTGTTTGAGCGACGCTGTACGGAGGACAGAGACTCAGGGAAGAGCTGGAGCTGAGATTGATGCTAACCTTTGTTCTGATTGTTTCTCTGATAACTTATGAAGCAGACGTTCAGCAGGTTTTTACCAGCAGCTGAATTATCCACAGAGGTGTCCTCCTCTCCATAACAAACACACCAGGGGATTAAAACCAGTAGAAACACTGAATAAAGCAGCTTCACTTTAACAATTTCTAATTTGGAACCCCTGCAGCTCACCTGGTAGAGCACATGCCACAAAGGCATAGTCCTACCTGCAGTGATCCGGGTTCCAGTCCGACCTGTGGCCCACATGTCATTCCCTCTCTCTCTCCCTGACTTTCCTGTCTCTCTCACTGTAGCAATCTGAATAAAGGCAAAAATGCCAAAAAAAATCTGTGATTACCTGACGTTTCTCGGCACACAGGGAGTAGCAGGAAACTGACACTACTTACCTTTGTTTCCTTAATAACTTATGAAGCAGACGTTCAGCAGGTTTTTACCAGCAGCTGAATTATCCACAGAGGTGTCCTCCTCTCCATAACAAACACACCAGGAGATTAAAACCAGTAGAAACACTGAATAAAGCAGTTTCACTTTAAACATCAGAGATTCAGCGACGCTCTTCAGTGACACAGGACAGGACGTCTCCAGCAGCTGGGAGCTGAGCTGTCTAACATTTCCTCAGCTTGTTTCTCTGGTAACTTCAGATCCAGACGTCCGACGACTAAAATCCTTCATCTGGTTCAAACACAGAGCTGAAAACCACCAAGGTGTAAAAAGTGTATGTGGCTTAAAACTAGATAGAAGTCAATGTTGAGCTTCTGTCATAGAAACATACTGACACATGATCATAGAGGATATGATGTCATTGACAGGCGACCAATGAAACCATGAAGGAACAGTTTTCACTCTTATTGGTGTGACAGCCTCATTTTTTTCAATTAAGAATTATGTGGTTTATTCAATATTGAGACTCACGTTTCTCAAACCTGGAAGGTGAGTTACCTGGATTTTAACATCACGTTGATCTCAGTTGTAATTAACTCTACCTACAGCAGTCTGTATCTGATTGGTTGCCGAACATCATGCAGGTTGGTTGTATCTAACTCGATACTCGATACTCGATACTCGGGTCGATGGAAAGAGGATGAAGAGGAGGAAGAGATGTGTAGTTCAGGGGAATGGAGGCCTGGCACACAGAGACATGTTTACCTTGTAGGAGACAGGAAGTGATGGGGGCAGCCCACCAGGCCTGTGTTCACTGAGCCGTGAAGGCGGGGCCAGCCACTGCTGTTTCTGGACTAATCCAGCCACTGCTCTCTGTCCTCCCAACATGCTCCTTCTGTCTGAGGCTGTCCTGATACACTGTACACTCTCTCTCCTGATGTCTGATGGGCTGGAGTTAAATACAACCTGCCCGGTGTTTGGCAACCAATCAGATACATTGTTCTGTTATAGGAAGAGTTAATTACAGCTGGGATCAATGTGACATTAAAATCCAGGTAACTCACCTTTCAGGTTTAACAAGTGTGAGTCTGAATATTGAATAAACAACCTATTTCTTAAATGAAAAAAAATAAGACTGTCACACCAGTAGTATTTAGCAGAGTGAAAACTGCCTTTATGGTTACAATTAATTTAAAGTTATAATCTGTAACTTTTCCACATTAAAATGTCTAAAAACATCTATACCTGTGTTCTATATGTTGTTGAGTTGTGTTCTTACATTATCCCCAAATGTTACCATCAATTCTCAAACCAGAGAAATCTGTGACTTCAATAATGGCAACGGTCGCCTGTCAATGACATACTACCCTCTATGATCATGTGTCAGTGTGTTTGTCTGACAGAAGCTCAACACTGACTTTTATCTAGTTTTAAGCCACATACACTTTTTACACCTTGGTGATTTTCAGCTCTATGTTTGAACCAGATGAAGGATTTTAGTCGTCGGACGTCTGGATCTGAAGTTATCAGAGGCAGCTCAGCTCCCAGCTGCTGGAGACATCCTGTCCTGTGACCACTGAAAAGCATCAGTGAATTAATGATTTTTAACTTGAACCTGCTTGATTCAGTGTTTCTACTGGTTTTAATCCCCTGGTGTGTTTGTTATGGAGAGGAGGACACCTCTGTGGATCATTCAGCTGCTGGTAAAAACCTGCTGAACGTCTGCTTCATAAGTTATCAGAGAAACAATCAGAACAAAGGTTAGCATCAATCTCAGCTCCAGCGCTTCCCTGAGTCTTTAAATGTGAAACTGCTTTATTTAGTGTTTTTAACCTGAACCACTGACACTGAAGGAATCCAAACCGAGAGGAGCTTATGGTAATGGTGGTGAAGACAACAACTTTCCATGATCCCACGCTATTTCATGTCGTCACTCAACGCCATCTTTTGTTATTGTTGTGATTGAGAGACTCCTTGAAGCAGAAGTTACAGACTGCATTTAAAGAACTGGAAACCTCTTGATTGTGTAAGTGTAAAGAAACTTCAGAGTCACCAAGTAAACAACAAAAATCTGTCATCTTTAAATCCCTGAGAATAAATGAATTTACACATTAGATCGGTGTGTGAGACTTCATGGAACATTTAGGAACAAAATCACAAATCACCTGTTTTATCCTGTGATGGAAATGATCATTCCCTCCCTAAAATATAGATTGTAGATGACTGAAAGATTTTCTGATCAGCCTCCATCAGGATCTATTACTGCTCAGAATGAAGAAATAACATGTCAGACAAATGAGCACATTTTGCAGGAGGACAGTCTCGGAGGTCAGTGACAGTATAAACACTATAAACACTGTGACTCCGATCCAGGACAAAAAGCCAAAGTTAACAGCTTATTAAAATGTGCAGCTTGGCCTCAAAAACACCTCTCAGCTAAAAACTCCCAGAATACCTCTGAACTCAGAGAGGACTGAATTATTGACAGTGAGTCAGTTTCTTCAGTTAAGTCCATGGAGCTCACCTGGTCATAGCTGTGCTCTGCTGCAGAGAGGGAGGCTGTGTACACTGTGTTCACCAGGAGAGGCTCCATAAATGATTCAGCAGCTGGTTCCCCCTCAGAGCTCCACAGTGAGCAGACGGAGCAGAGTTCAGCCTCTGATGGAGACTCAGAGGAATCAGCTGGTCTTATATGCAAACATGGCCAAAAGTCATATTCTGATTAGAGTTTGTTGGAGTTGAGAAAAACTAAATAAAACTCTATTATTGCCTCTTTGGAAGCCAATCAGCTTTAAAACGAAGTGACCATTCATGTGAATCTGTACCACCCTGAGGTGCCCTGAGGATGGTCCAGACATGCTGCATGCAGCTGCACTGAGCCATGAGCACATGCTCATCCATCTCTGTGTCTGCAGCTCTCAGTTGTTTCTGCACTTCTGAACTTTGTACTTTCAGATATCAGCCATGTTTCGCCAGCTACTGATCACTTCCTTACTGTCAGTTACTGCTAATGAGACTTCCTGCTACTGCTGTTTAACATTAAAAGTTTTCTATTGGCACACTGGAGGGAGCTTTTATTGTGAAGCGGGTATAGGAAATGCAATGAGTTGGTCACTGAGTTAGTGGAGCTTTGTTAGTGGTGCAGGATGCTGGACACCATTTTGGGCACCACTGACTGGCTTGTGCAGGCCCCTGCAGAGACCTGGATCTCGTTACGTTCTAGTTCTAGTGTTCACATCAACATGAAATAAAACAAAGCATCAGTGCTTCCACTGATGTCTTTTAACAGCTGCTTACATCCCTCACCCAGCACCTCATGACAGGGCTACAAAGAGCAGGAGAAGCTCTCACCTCAGTCCATAGAGCACAGTTCCATCAGGGTGCAGTCTGATCATCCGGTTCTTCACGGTCACCCCGTGGACGAAGGACTTCTTGTCATTGATGAAGTAGGTGTCAGGGACCCACAGCTGGTCTGCCACTCGGTTGTCCAGGGTGAGGTTGAGCGGAATGCCTGTGTAGGACAGACGCTTGTCTCTCCAGGACTGCTGGAAGTACATGGTGATGGTGTAGTCCTGCGGGAATGACATGGTGCGAAAGGAAGGTTAGCACGACCCAGTGACTCATGAATCCCTCCCACCCTGCACAGCTTCCAGTGTGTTGCTCTGTTTTTTATATCACTGAGAACTGGTGTAACGTCTGTGATTAGCTACAGACCAACATAAAACCTTCCTGTTGTATTTCCCCAAAAACTTTTTAACCTCAAAAATGGTAACATTGACTATTTTTGATCTAGATTACTGCCCTACCACTGATGATAAAAACTGATCTAGGCAATGTTGCAATCATAGTCTGTTAACCTCCATCCTCTCTCTCCAGCCCACAACCTTACTGTGCTGTGTGTTGATGAAACGATGGCGCTGTCCGTGGCGCTGAAGTAACAGACGGATTTAAACAAACTCATCTCATTAAATAGTCTCTAAAGCAAATATGAAGAGCTCTCGGGTCCTTTTAAGAAACATATTGTAACAATGTTCGGAGCGACCTCGGTTTCCTGAAGAAGTGAAGTAGCTACTGTTAGAGTTAAATGTTGCTTAGCGATCTTTGATTTCCATTACTACGACAATGTGTTAGAATGAAACTGTCACTTCAACTGTCGCTGCTTAAAGTCCCTATATCTCCAGGACAGGAACTTATTGGTCTCAATCTGCAGCTATGCATCGCAGTAGTCCAACATGAATTGTGGAGTTCATAATCACTTACATTCTTCCATTAGGCCAAATGTAAAGCAATGTGTAAAACAATAAAATCAATTATCAAAATTATGCAGACAACATCCAGAACTTCCTTCTAACACTTATAGCAGATACCGTTCCATGGATTCTCTCTGTAAGTGCATCGAACTTACCAGTGATTGGGTGAGCGTCCTTCAGCTAAAGACAAAACTCACACTACTACGACGTCTTCAAACTCCTAAAACTTCTTCAGAAACTCTGTTGGACCTGTTTTATTTTGAAAACTCTGGGGTTGTGTTGTAGTCTGGACGGACAGAAACTGAGACCTTTGGAAACAGTGACGTAGACACTTACAGTCTCTCCTGATCGGCTCTCATCAGCCTCCACTACCAGTGGTGAATACAACATGATAATGAATTACAAGTGTTACTGACCTTGTTGTCTTTGCAGCTGTTCAGTTAAATTCTGTATTTTAATGTCACAACTGTCTTTGTTGTTTCTCGTTTGTGGTATTTTCTGCAACTAACGCACATGCTCAGTGTATGTGAATGGTCATGTATGTATGTTTTTACAGGAGTGTTAGTATGGATGGAGATTACTTCTCTTTCTGATACAGAGCTAAAACGCTCGTCTGGGTGGAGATCGATTTTGTTTTAAAACACCATTTTAAAGTGAATATGTATCAGCGTGGACGTAGCTTCAGTCGAGTGAATTAACTAGCTTAACATTAATTCCAACGGACCAATGCGAGACTGATAAACTTTCAATTAAAGTTGGAATGCTTTTATTTCTATTCAGTTTGTGTAAAGTTGAAATACACGTTGCAATGGGGTTCTCCTATATGTTTCTATTTTAATGGCAAGATGATCCCAGTGCAGGCTGGAAGAAAATGAAGAGAGTGCATCAATCAAAGTTCAGATTTACACAAGATGGGGAGAAAGAGAGAGAAAAACAAAGAGCAGGTACTGTCCACTGTTCTCAGGATAGGGTTTTGTCCTTGTGCTGTTCAACACACACAAAAAGAGATACCACACACTCATACAAAATCCTCCTATTGTTTCCATATTTGGTTGATTATATTTCAAAGGTATCTGTAGTGTGGATTTACATTTACTGGGACAGTTAAATTAAAACATTGTCAACATTCATTTCCAGATGTTCCATCGTCATTTTAGCCTCTCCTGTAGTTCCAGATTGTGGATCCTTCATTGCAACATTTAACCTGATTGTCACACATTAAAATGCACAGAGATCAGGGGAATGAAAACAACCCCCACAGCAAGGTCAGCACAGGAAGTAACTTCCTTGTTTACCAAATTGTCAAGGACGTAAACAGAGAAATATCTCTGTGGGTCAGTGGAGTTTGTGCAGTGAGGATGTTCAGGGTTCACACTCATCATGAGTGTGTGAGAGGAAGAAGGCGTGTGTGCCGTGCGGAGTTGTTAGCCATGATTCACAGTCTGGGCTGTCAGGAGCAGAGTGCTGCAGCTTCTCATGCAGTCTGTACCTTCTATTCAAAAATAACTTGTTCCAGCCTGAGCACAGGCTGCTGAGGTGGATTATGTTTTGTAACGTCACTTCTTATTAAGCAGCAGGAACAGTCACCGGCCTGCTCACTCCAATTCTCCCCTCTGCTCCTCAGAGAGCTGCAGCTCCCTCCTTCACCTTCAGCCTGAACCCTACAGCTGTCCCTGCTGCTGCCACGTGCTCAGCTGATCCCTCCACCGCCACACTGCACTCGGACCACCTTATGACAGCTCTAATGATCATATGACATTAGTATCTTATGTCTTTGTGTTACCATGACAGCAAAATGTCTCGTCTTCCACTTCTCAAGAGTTGACAGCAGTAATCATCCGATCATTCTTTACATTGACTGCAATGTCAGTACTGTTCAGTCAGACAAGGTTTACACTCGATAAACTCAAGATACATGAGAGTTAAAAATAGAAGCACAAAGTATTGATATCAGCTGTTTTCCTCGTAGTCACCCACGACACACTCAGTTCAGGTGTAATGTAGCGCAGGTGATAAGATGCCCGACCGCCATAGGAAGCAAATGAGGAGATGCGAGGCCAGGGTGATGCTTGCAGCGTGAAAAAGCTTTTTTAAATTTTGTAACATTGCATCTTACATTTTGTTAAATTGCCCATTGTTACATTGCCTGTTGTAGAGGAAAATCTTAGTGCGATTCTATTTGTAACCTGTCTTCTTATTGTAATGGGAACAACTTATTGGGTTTTGACTCCTGAGAATTTACAGCTACCTGCCTGTGTCAGCCAGGGCAGGATACTCCACATTCTTGCTTTCCAAAATATAAGAGATTGGATTGTTCTCATGTTGAGGCTCTCACTTTGTGGGGACCATTGATCTGTGTATAAGTGCTGAGCCCATTTGCAAATGCTATGTTGAATAAATACCAGTAAGACAGGCCTGAGTCCTTGTCACCTTCTAGTGCATCCGAACGTACAGACTACCTGCCTAAAGACACAGCTAAAATCCCACCTGGGATTTTATTTGGCCTGTATCCTAACACATGACAATATGCTCTTCAATCGCTCATATTAAACATGAAGATATACTAATAATAATAATATTATTTACTATTAAGGTGTGGTAACGGTGACCCATCATACAAAAGAATTGTAGAACAAAACACATGTTTTTTCTTTTTTTTTTTTGATGTGTTTTATGTTTTAGGGGTGTAACACAAAACTCCTCTCTGTATCTGTGTATTTCTATTCGTTTTACACTGACAGTGTCATTTCCTGGGGGGAGATGGCTCAGGTGGTAGTGCAGGTAGAAGACCCTGGGTTGGTGGTTCAATCCCCGGCTCCCTTCCACTGACTCAGTTACCGTGGCGAGTGTTTACTACTCCAACGTCTGATCTCTGAAATTCTCAAAAAATGTTCCTTCCTCAATGTAGCCCTAATACTCCATCATACAAAACAAACACAATACCGTGATTTAAAGTTCATCATTCATAACAAAAAATATATTTATTTGGCCCATAATTTGGGGGATCGCCACAACCGATACCTGCTAATTAGTGCTATCATATAACTGCTATTCGATTAACAAACAAGCTTCTGTATTGGATGTTTCAGTCCCAGAGGTTTCTGCTTGGGTCACCCATCCATCCAAGTGTCTGTGGCTCTTTAACAATGTCACACTAGTTCTGCTGACAGACAAGAGAGATCAATTTAGTCATTTATACATTCAGCTAGTGGAGCTGTTTTTGTGTGTGGTACAGACCCAGTACACACTGGTAGTGCTTAGCTCCAACCATGGACACAGAATAAGGGTAAAAGCAGATTTTCGGCAGCTTTAAGTGGAAGCTTTATGCTGAATTGTGTCTTTGTGTGTTATTGTTTTGCTGCACTGGCGAGCTGCTGCTGTGTGTGTGGGCCTCAGGGAACATGTTTCTGCTGCTGTCCCTCGCTCTCACACTAGATTTCAGCAGCAGCACTGTACAGTGTGAAATGCATTGTGTCACAGCACGTTATGACAGCCTGCATACATTCAGCAAACGTGCTCTGTCCCTCTCCAGCTATTCTCAGCTGTAGTGTCCTCTAATGCAGAAATCATTGGAGACAGGTTTCTGTACATCTTAACTATGATTATAATGATATACCCATGACTGAAATGCCTTCATTGGTTCTATTAGTTAGGGCCTGAGCAAGGAACCTATTGTTTTTAGAAAGATTATTATTATTCTGCTGGAACATTTTTCGAACACATTTTTGAGGCTTTTATGATGTTCAAAAACTCACAAAACTTTCAAGGGTGCCCATAGAAAATTTCAATGAAGTAGCCCCCACAGTACGTTTGACCTTGATGTATGAAAATTGGTAGGCTTGTGTATTGTCTTGAAATTTACAAAAAAGCCTCTTTGACCCATGAGATAAATCCAACCGGAAG
Source organism: Seriola dumerili (assembly GCF_002260705.1). Classification (NCBI taxonomy): domain Eukaryota; kingdom Metazoa; phylum Chordata; class Actinopteri; order Carangiformes; family Carangidae; genus Seriola; species Seriola dumerili. The sequence goes on from NW_019174404.1 coordinate 21,565,569, forward strand.
TCAACCATTTAGAATTTAGTGTGCAATTTTGGCGCATTTTGTCACCATTTTCAGGCGTCATACTTTAACGAACTCCTCCGAGAGATTTAATCAGATCAACTCCAAATTTGGTCCATGGAATCTTAAGACCTTTGTGATGTTAAATTGCAAAGCTTTTAGAGGACAAAGTGGCTCAAGGGTGCCCCCTAGAAAATTTCAACAATGTAGCCCTCACAGCACTTTTAACCTAAATGTCTCCTAAAGCCAACTAGAAATCCACCATTGCTGCCATTTCCATGTGTCGTACTTTAACAAACTCCTACAGTTTTAATCAGATCAACTCCAACATTGGTCAGAACAATCTTAAGACTTGAGATGCTAAATTGTGAAGCTTTTTCACAGTTGTTGAACAGCATGTTCGTGGCAGTGCGGCGAATTTCATAACAGGAATTTATTGTAACTCCAATACATAGTGTCCAATCTGCCCCAAATTTGGTTATAAAATGCATAACCGGGTTACAATGCTTCACTGTGAAAATTGTGAGTTTTCGTTGAACTCTGCAGCTGTGACCATGCACCAGATTTTGATGCTTCACCATTAAACAGTAAGTTGTTAGAACTATAGTATGCATTGCCCAATCCGCCCTAAATCAAAAATCAATGTTTGATGACTGTCCCACTATGGACAAATTCCTACGGTAATATAAAGTCATAGTCATAAAGCCACCAACTGGTTTCAGGAAACAACCCATGAGTAGCTCTCTTTTATCTCTTTTTTTACCCTTCCTTCTTGTCTGGACCACAGCAGCAGAGCCCTATAGTCTGGAATGTCCCTGACTGACTGACTGACTGACTGACTGACTGACTGACTGACTGACTGATATTTCCACCACTGCTCAGCAGAGTGCCTCGTCACTGAGTTGGAGTTTCTGCTACAAACAGGTTCTATCGGGGGGGGGGGGGGGGGGGGCGCAAATGTTGACAATTTAGCTCTAGACTTAGAGGCTTTTTTCAAATGAACAGGTATAAACCTGGTTCATGACTGGACTGTACATGAATGCCAACCAGGGGCTTAGGGGTACCAAGCTGCTCTGGTTTCCCGGTTGCTCTGGAAGTGCAGGGAAGAGGGGGAGCACTTCCAGTACACTGAGCCTTGCCTCCATTACAGCAAATAAAATGCTTTCATTACATGTATCATTATTACTAAAGGAGGCGGAGGAATAACTAAACATAAGACAAACCGAGCAGAGAGCAGGAGAGAGGGAAGTAAATAAAGACTAAACTATTGTGGATCCAGACGAGGCTGTGAGCTGTGACAGAGATTAAAAAATAAATATATTCAATTTTTAAGTAAATATAGCATAAATATTGGAATGAAAAAGTTATAAACTCCAAATAATTTACAGCCCAGCTCAGGTGTCAAGCTACCTTCACCTGCACATTGATTGGTTCTGAAGGTGGAGAAGAGACAAGGACGAGTCCAGAATAACAAGGACAAGTCTCATCATTAGCAAACAGGAGAGGAGGAGGTGAAGGGATGAAAATCTGAGAATCTGCTCAAAGTCACTGAACAAACCAACAACTGAGGTGATAAAGATAAACAAGGCATTAAAAAAGAATCATGGTAAAAGCCCTGCAGGAGTTGTCTCTGATATAACAAATAATCAGATTTCAGGAATTCATCTGTTGCAGAAAGCAGTTTAGTTCCTGACTATATTAAGCTTGACTGTGGTACAATTAATTCTGGGTAAATTAAGAGTTTTTTCAAAATAAATAAAATGGCCTCCTAAGGAACCGCATCCAACAACTCAGCTCTGTTTACCCTCAGCAGAAAATGTTTGTCTTTTAGAAGAATTCAACCGTTACAAGGATGTTTTCATTTGGAAAAATTCAGCAAAGAGAAAAGAGAAAAAAAATGGCTGCAGTCTCTAAAAACTCTTCCCCTTCTCCTTGCTCAAATGATGAGCCATGTTTTCATGTTTTTAGCAGTTCGTTACTGCTCAGCGCAGGTGTCACTGATTGTTACCATGGTAACCTTGGTCTTAGACCTGAGTTAGCCTGGGGGTAAGGTGTCTAATGTTTTTGACTTAAAATGAGGCAGTCTTTATAATTGTGAAACATACTTACTAACATTAAACTAATCTATGAGCAAAATGAAGACTGGACCAACACCACAGAGAAGTCTGAAATATCTCTGTGATACCGGCCTCAGGTAACACAGAGGGAGCTGCATCGCTGCTCCTCCATCGAGCTCATGTGACGCGCTCAGCTGCATTTCAGATTCCACTCAGCTCTCAGCTCTCTGTTTCCAGCGTTCGCTGCAGTTTGTGAAGATGCTTATGCAGCATTTCAACAACCTGGAGGGAAGAAACTTTCTGAAAAAAAAGACAGGCGTGTAGCAGAGGCACGTCTGAGTACTTCAACTGTGTGGTCACACAACAACACAACCACCAGAGCGGTTATAGCATTGAGTGAACAAAACCACCGCTGCTTCTTTAACCTGCTAACTACTGGGGAGCAGTCAGAGCCTCACAGGCAGCTGTTTGTCAACCAGGTGTTAAAATCAGTGTCACTGGGATTCACAGCACAAGTAACAACAGGGAGGAACCAGCCTCTGGGTCCAAAATGTCCACAACTTTCATGTAGAGCAAAATACTTTTTACCAAACTGTCATGAATTATTATGGTGATTACCGAGGATGACCTTCCCTGCATCACCACCATCAGGACAGTATCTCTGCCATAAAATAAGGGATGAACGATATGCAAAAAAAAAATCATATTGCAATTATCTTGATTTTGTGATGTGATATGATTTCAGTTGACCTTTCCACTTTTTATTTTCATGTTCACTGAAACTAATATAAGAATCATGATGATGATGTGAGTTTTGTTGGGGCTTGCACCAAACAAACACGTTCTTTTGTGTCTGGAGAATATGATCTGTAGGCCGAGGCGTCTCTCTAGCACCACAACGCTTTGTTTATAGTCTGTTGTGACACATTTTACCTTTATGAAAAAAATGCAGCTTATAAAATACTTCATAAAATGCTTTGAAGAGTTCAAAGCTTTTGATTTAAATGGTTTGATTTTATTATTATCTTTTATTTCTGGCTCTACACAGTGAAACATTCAGCATCCAGCTGTACTGCAGTTTTACACTGGTGAAGTAAAATAAAGCAGCGACACTAACAGATGTGCGGCTGGGCTCAGTCAGCTCTGGATGTTTTAAGAAAACTGGATCACTGTTTTTCAGCTGGATTGTCAGTTTGTTTCACTTCATTGATCATTTGTAAAGATGTGAATAGCCAAGCTGAGCCGATCAGAGATGATTCAGAGTCACTGGAACTGTTAGTGGACGATAATAAAGTGGAGATGACATCAGCTCTCATGAGGCAGCGGTGAGAAAGTGCTGCCTCATAAAACTGTGTGTGTGTGTGTGTGTGTACAGTCCCACCGGGGATGAAGACTTTCTTAGATTCTATTATTAGAAGCAGCTGTTCTGCTCCACCATCATCACTGTGGCAGCTCCGTGTTTCCGCAGTGGAGCGACGGCCTGAACGTGAGCTCTGTTCTACATATGCACCGACCTGAAGCCTGGTGGCAGAGAGGCAGAGGTTTGCTGCTGCTACTGCACCACACTGCACCGCACTCCAGGCATACGGAGGAACAGGGCAGCTCATGCCCTTGGTGTGTTTGCCTGTTTCTCTGTGTTGATGTGATGTGTGATCTCCTCCGTGCTGTCTCTTTCTCCGTCTCTCTCTTTCTCTCTCTCTCTCTCTCTCTCTCTCTCCCTCTCTCTATCTTCCTGTTTCTGTCCAAATTCCACTGCAGCAAACAAACAGGCAGCGCTGCAGAACATGGGCACCTACGCCATGCTAACCCCACTGCAGTGTGCTGCTGTCTGACCTAATTCTTCCCTATCCTCAGCCATCTCTGGATGCAGCCTGGAACACTTCACAAGAGAGGGGGTGGGTTAGGTGGTGGAGTGGTGGGGGGGGAGGGGGGTGGTGCAGTCCTTTTCAGACCTCTTCAACTTCAGATGTGAGAGAACTGAAACTGCAGCAGAGCTCCGCCATGACTGGGATACTCTGATCGCTTCATACACTGACGAATAAACACGCATGTTAATCAGTGTGTGCGGAAGCATTTTAGCCTCTTTTAGGTCATTGTTTTGAGCTCCTAGCTTCACTGTTCTGTCCAGTCTCAGACCAGCAGAGGACAGCTCTGCTTAGCACTGAACCACAGACACAGTTAGTGAGCAGCTGGAGAACATGGTGGAGTATTTAGCCAATGAGGATCCAGATATTTCCCTCAGGAGATGGTGGAGACCAAACACAGAGCTAAAAGAAATAGAGGGAACACTGGGCACCACCAGTCTGTGTCTATTGTACAGTGATTAATAGGCAACTGTTTGTGTTGTTCACCAATGTTGTGTTTAGAGCTTTTTATACTGTTCTAAATTATATTTTCTCCATCTGTTATTGCCAACAAATAAAAACACAGAGCTAAAAGTAAAAATAAAAAACATTCTGTTTTTGTTTGTGTCTTTGTCTTTCTGTAAAGCACTTTGTAACCTTGTTAAGAAAAGTGCTATAGAAATAAAGTTTACTATTATTGTTATTTATTAAAGGAGCTATTTGTAAGTTTTGCTATTGCTACATAGCGTTAGCATTAACAACTGTTTAGGAAGCATTCTTGCTGAGAACTTCAGTGATTGTTGTGTTTACAGAACTAGAGGTTATAATACATCCTCTGAGCAGCTACTTCTTCAGGATAGACTGGACGCGACAGTGACTTGGTATCGGAAAGTTTCAAGATGGGCCAGCTGGGCCAGGGCTAGTTGGTTAGCATGCTAGCTTCAGTAGAAGAAAATACGTGATAACATCACAAAGAATTAACATTGGTGTCTGTTTCCACCTCTGGAGACAGCTGTTGGTGAGAAAAGGAATGAAGTTTGATGCTGAACTCACAACATTCCTTTTACTGGTAAGTAAACAGCTGCTAATTCTAACATTAGCTATTTAGCAATAACAACATTTACATATAACTGACTCTTAACTCTTCAGTGAGCCATACTGGCTGACACTTCCCTTCATTACGATGAACACACCCTGTAGTTTAATTCAACCCACACACACTATTCTGCTCCCTGAAACACTCACTAAACCACCAAATGTGGATTAATCCAATGCTGAAAATAGTCCCCAACAAATGCAATATTTCCTTCTGTTAGAGTAACATTTGCTTAAAACTACAGTGACCAGCTGTTTTAGGAAATTACAGAGCCTTTTTAAAAACATATATATGACTACATAGCATACAGTATGATATCATATGGACACAAGGAACCAGTGGGCTTGAGAAGTCAATACAATATCACCTAGTACAGAGACAAGACAAATGCACTGATCAATGAACCAAACCAGTTTCATGTAAGTCAGTCATTACAGACATGATACAGACTGATCATCATTAATTATCTGGTTCAATACAATGTATTGTCAAAATCACTACATGCTCCAGCAAAACATTTCACAGATTACTTTTATTTCTATTTGGTTTTATTCATGAATTGTACAATTATTAGAGCCAAGAAGCTCAAAAACAAAGAATAATTCAAATGACAGACGAGCTCTGAACATCAGAAAGCTTGATTCAACACTGACAGTAAACCCAGACTGCTCCAAATGTGTGGGTATGGGAAACTTTAAACAAAATCATAGGTAAAATGTAATGTAATACAGCAAATCATGCCTTGCGTCGACCAGGGACCAGTCACAGTTATACAGTGATCTTATGTCTCTAACAGCTGGTTGTCTGCAGGCCGTCCGGTCTCAGTTTCACTGAAACTGGAGACAGACTGATGAAGGGTTTCCTCCACAGAGTCCAGAGTCTATTACACCAAAGGAAAAATGTCTGCAGTGTTTAATCTGCCACAACTTTAACAGTGTCTTTGCAGTCATTTTAAGCACAGTTCGGTTAGCTTCAACATTCTGCTTCACCTGGAAACTTATCATGGAAACAAGCCATTCACAGTCTGGACTGTTCTGGTCTGGTATGTGGTTCTGTTCTCATCTGTGGTTCTGGTCTCATCTGTGGTTCCCCGATGGTGGAACAAGCTATCAAATGCTAAGAGACCAGTGGTGTCCCTCTCTATCTTCACCTAAACCTGCTAACCAACCAGTCCTCCAACCTGAACGACCACAGAGGTTGTTTGTTCTAACCTTCTGATACGACCCATAGGAGAGTCTCCTGAAATACTGTCTCTATGATGCCAGGTGTACTGGACATATGTCGCCATGGTTACAATAATTATGGTTTAATGAAGTTTAGGAAAAGATGGTGATTTGGGTATATTTGGGTAAATAAGTACTTCCTCAACATTACATGATCTTTGTTGTCATGGTTATGTAAATAAACTTGCAGACTGTACCAAGGGTGGCGAACCTACCTTTGTCACCATGGTTACTGGTCATAGCTTGCTTAGGTTTAGGAAAAGAAGGATTTGGGTTAAAATAAGTACTTCCTCAACATTAAACTATCTTTGTTGTCAAGGTTACGACAATAACAACATGGTTAACTTTGTCAAATCAGGATTTGGGTTAAAATAAGTACTTCCTCAACATTGAACTATCTTTGTTGTCAAGGTTACGACAATAACAACATGGTTAACTTTGTCAAACAGTCATGGATAATAGAAACGACATAAACTGCTACTTTCACATGGGAATGGAACACCGCTCTCCTGTGTCATATTCATCCATCCACCACAACCTCCTCCTGACCTGGACTTTGTCTCTCTTTATACTACGTCACCGCACTTTTCCCTTTGCTCCTGTCATAATTACTACGACCACTAGATGTCGCCTAGCAACAAAACTTAACTATGGGTTATAATAACCTGCTGCACAGACAACCTGCACGACCTATAGGCTTTAGTTTTACAGGAGGACTGTCTCCCTGATGTCCTTGCACTTCGCCTCATTGAAAAGATGCAGCACTTAGTACTTACATCAAGGTCTCCTACTGCACTGAAGCTTCAGTGACGTCCCTCACTTTGGATAAAAGCATCTGCCACATGAGTAACTGCGAATGCAATGATTCATCAGTACTGTTGCTATGGTTACCTGCAGAACATCTTAAACTCTAATCTAGATTAAACCATTGACCAGAACCATCTCTTGATATAAGATTTTGATGGGCATGCGCTAGCCAATCAGAAACAAGTTCTTCCCTACTCTTGTTACGATATAGAACAAAATGTCCATCTGACTCAGCAGAAAACTGTGTCCATTATAAAGTCCAGCCAGGTGTAATCTTACTGCATCACAAGGACTGTACACATTTACGTGCTTATATAGAAACAATACCAGTGACAGATGACACGATAATGCACAATCACACAGATGCTGACTCTCTGTCGTCTGCCACCAATCAGACCGTTTTTGCTGTTTGCTGTTTCCAAACCAACCAGCATGCTCCCATCCCTCCTCTTGTTTCCATGCCAACCCCAGCATGCACTCACGAACAGGTAGAGAGGAGACGATTCAATACAAGTCAAGGTTCTGGCAGGAGTGAACAGGAGGACAAAAGGAACGAGAAAGAGGAACAGGAGCAGAGTTTGACGGCTGTGTTAACGAGGACCGAGTGAATCTGGTGTAAAAACTGTTCCAGTTATAAAGTTATAATACTTATTTATTGTGGTTTCATTACACTGTCCAGAACAGTGTGACGCGAACAGGTTTCATTCTGCTTTTGTATCACTATCAGTATTTGTGTTTTATTATAGGCCTACAGCACATCATGATGATGTGAGGTAAAAACGCACACTGCCACAGAATGAATGTGCATGCAGAGCACCGTCCGTTATATATTAAACCTGCTGTGACATCACTCAGTGGGTGTGGCTATAACATGGTTAGAACATGCATCAGCAGTTTCACGCTCCATTTGATGCAGCATGGTGTATGTTAACAGTAGGTTATATAAATGAACCAATATATACCAGACTCACATCAATACACAACCCCAGATCAACACACTCACTGTATCACACACAACTGTACTGCAGTCAAAACCTGAAGCTTCCCAGTAACTCTGTCTTTCTGCACTCTTGTGCCTCTACTGTGTGTGTGTGTGTGTGTCCTGATCACACTTGAAGCAACCTACAACCTTCTCCAACTGAAGGAAATGTCAGGACCACTATGTGACAAACTGTCAGTGATCTTTATATTATCATAAAATCTGCTGATGGCAGCACAAAGTTTTTCAGAAGGTGATATGACTACTTACAGTATATAACACACCTGTTTCCATTTTATTAAGGCTTAAAGTTTTGTAGGGGAGACCAGTGATGGTTGTAACTCGGGTCACTTGTAACAACACCAATTTCTCCAATCAGGGACAAGCTATGAATACCCTGATTCACTCTATACCTGCTCAACTGAGTCCTTATTCCACATTATTCCCCTGTGACAGACAGACAGTTTTAGAAGGAAAATAATTTTGAGAAGAACGTATTTTTCACTTCATTTGTTTTTGTAATAGCACTGTCTGATTTGTAGTTCAACTCTTCAAACATACAGTATGTCATGTTTATTGTGAGTCTATGTAGAGATAACTATAACTATGTAGAGATGTTTCATGTTAGTTGTCAGTGCTAATGTTTTAGCTGTTAGCTGTAAGTTAAGATAGTTCATGGCTACAAGAGTCTGGGTTAGTTGTAACAACAACATACACACACACAAAAAAGTAATTTAAGCGTTGAAAAAAATTGTTGTAATCAAGTTTTTGTCCAAATTCTTACGTCATAATGTTACATTTCACCCCGGTGAACTAACTGGACTAAGTCTAAATGGTCTCAGTGGTTTGTTATGTCATCAACAGCATTGAGTGACTGTAATGAGCCGTAGGACAAACTATACGTGTGATGGAAATCCCATCACTGCCTGGAACTCATATCAAGTTAGCAGAATTATTTTCATAGTTTTCAAGCAACATCGTTAGAACCACGAATGAATCATTTCTATCAGTTATGATAAAACTGTGCTCAACAGTCTCCCTGCGAGAGTGGTCCGGAGACACAGGGAGTTCATGATCAGACGGGTTCATCCAGATGATCACATCGACTTTATCTGGAAGTCAAACTGAAAGTGAACGCACCTGAAATGTCTCTGATAATCTCTCATTGTACAGGAACCATGTGTACACACAGCAGTCAGTCGAAGCAGGAAGTGTCTTTACCGTCGACCTTTGTTTTCTCTCTCTGACCTGGTGGTTTGTTGACAGCCTGCCTGACTGTCTCACCGCTCGTGTTCGACTTCTCTGTGATGATGTTCATAGATGTTTCTGGACACCTCATGACGTCATGTTGCTCTTCTTGTTAACTATCTCGTCTTTGACTGCTGAAACATTGACTTCATCCCTACTGTGGAGTTCTACTGAGTTGGGTCTTCAAACAACTGTTGTTCCAGACAAGAAAGTCATTATGGGATCACATTAAGTGACATCTTTTCTTTACAGATGCTGACTGTGGTATGGTCAGAGGGAAAGACTGGTCATGGTAAATGGACTGCACTTATATACAGCTTTTCTTAAAGTGCTTTACACTACAAACCACATTCACCCATTCACACACATTCATGCAGCGCTTTTTTTCTTCTACATACACCAATGTTTCGTCAGGGACAATTTGAGGTTCAGCATCCATCATAGTCAAGAAGACTTTGACATGTGGACAGGAAGAGCTTAGAATTGAACCACCAACCACCTGACTAGTGGACGATCGGTGATGGCTCCACCGCCTGAGCCACAGCCACTTAGATCGTGGTTAAGCTACGGCTAGGAAACTAAAACACTTGGTTGAAGTTTCAAAACTTTAAAAAATACACTAAAGATGAGGCAGCCAATCATGGTTAAATTTCCATCATCACCTTTCATTGTGTTGTAATTCAAACTAGAGTCTGCTCCTCCTCTTGGCTCCGTTCTCACACTTTAGAAAATCTAACCTGTGACTTTGGCCAATCACAGGTCTCTTCAGAGAGAGAGAGAGTTCCTATTGGCTGTTTCATGTCCCTTCAGATGGACATGTGTTGATATCAGTTTCAGAGAGAACCTGCTGTTCTTCACCTGGACAGGTAACAGTTTAGAAACAAGTTCTTTGATGCTAACAGTTTAGCCTCCTGCTAAAGGCTCATGTCTGTGTTGCTAGTGTTGTGTGTATTAAGCTTTAACAGTGGCTGTGTGACAGAACTACAGTTAACGACAGTCAGATTTCCCACATGCCCTCTCACCACCCTGACCTCCACACCTTCACTTCCTGTCTTACTACATAAATGAAACACTACTACATTTACATTGAGTGTGGTACTGGACATAAACCTGAGGGACAGAAACAGCCAGTAGGAGATACAGGGCTGCTCCAACAAGGACTGATTTATGAAAATATATTTCCTTTCTGTTTGATTCAGAGCAGGTGAGGTTGAAGCAGATGCTTCATATAGAGCAGGATGACACTTACTGTAAAACCTACAGACTCATATTTCAGCCACGGCCTCGTGTTGTCCACAGCCTCATATTTCACTTCTGCCCAGCCGGCCGACCTCCCTGCCCAGCTCAGGTCAGCCCTGCTCTTCATCTTTCTTCTCAGAAATGCCATCTCTGAGCATGTGATCAGATGGAGCCCCATTAACCTCCTGTCTAATGGCTCTGTCTGTCTGGACGGGCTAACGAGTGAAAGCCGGAGCTGTTAAAAGGCTCATGTGAAGCCAGCCAGTCCCACATGGGAGACTAAATGCTGCCTAACACGTTTCAAGCTGTAACCAAAACCTGAAGTGCTGCTTAAACAAAGGCTTCACTCTTTGTTCTGAACAACTTGAGCTGGGAGGACACTGCTGCGAGCAGGACGGATACTAGTGCATGCAGCTGCTACATCAGTGCTTTAACTGTATGATGCAGATCAGGCAGGAAACGCTCTGCACATACAAACTCATACATGAACATTAGATTTGAGTTAAATCAACACCTAAAGCTCAGAACATGAAGAGGAGGGCCATAGGGTTCACATGGATGCAGATGATTGGACATTCCTGGTCAGCTGGTGGACAAACAGATGAATTTGATACATGAATGACCTCAGTCATCTAACACTGCTCCATGTGTTGTTGTTGCATTTAATATAATGTGTTATTATTTTTTAATAAAAACAAACAATTTTTTAAATTCTTTATCTACTTTTATTATTATTATTTTTTTTAATATTTATAATATTCTCCGTGGTAACTGTCTTATTTTTGTGTTCAGTACAATCATTTACAATCATTTCCTGTACCTGTGCCACAGGGTTTCTTTCTTTTACTTGAGTTAAAGTACTGAAGTGTTTGATTTAAAAAAATACTGAAGTATTCAAAAGTATATTTTTTACATCAACACATTGTTGTATTGTTCCACATTTACAGAACCTAACGACTCTGAAACAACCTACTGACTGACTGACTGTAGAATAAAAAGACTGTAGAATATGATACAAAGCTGATAGAAAGGACCATAAGTCATTTGACCATAAAAAAAGCTAAATTCATCTCCTGACTAAAAGCTTTGTTTGAAAGTAAGAGTACTTCATAGAATTGTAGAGTCTGAAGTACAATATTTGTCTTTGAAGTGCAGAGAAGTAAAAGTTTATAAGTCTCCAAGGAAAATACAGATACTGGAAAAACATACTGAAGTACAGTAGTCAAGTAAGTCATCCTCTGCTAAAATGTAATTTTCCAGACGAGATCTCTCAAGATCTCTCTTCTCTCTGTTGGTTCTGGTTTCGCTGCTGCAGTCGTGCTGCCAATATCACTTTCCAACCGAAGTTTAGAGGGACTTACGTATACGTGCAACCATGAATTGAAAGTTAAACAAAACTTGTATTTCTTTGCTTAATGATACTATTATTAACTTTAACCGGAGGGAAAACAGAGTATTAGTCTGATATGATCGTGTAGTGGGCTGATAAGATATTACACTAACAGACAAAAAGTAGCTGCAAAATCAGGGGTAAATTCAAACTGTATCTAGTGTTGTATTGTATTGACATGAACAACATGAACATGAACATGTCTGCAGCAGATTTCATGGCTGTCTGTTTAATATGTTGTCAGGACATTTTAGTGTATATGAAAAAGGAAAAGTCAGCAGAATCACAGGGTTCATCCGCCCACGATGTGCCAACAACAATCTACAGGAGGCCGTGCAGAGCGGTGCAGATGGTTAATAACTGGATGTGACTCCATCCAAACTACACACAGTCACTGTATTCTTCGTTAATATTAAAGTATAGATCAGTGTACGAAGAAAAGAGAAAACATCTGGAGGTCTGTGCAGATTCCCATTCTGTCATCACAGCTGGACAGAACATTATTCTGGAGGGGTGAACATCATGTTCAGGTCTGCACCGCTCATCACCGTTAAATGCTCCTGGCAATTCTACATATCTTTTTTTGTTTATGGATGATTGATTGATTCACCTGCTGTTGGATTCATATGTAAATGTCAGTCTCAGCTACACTGTAAGGTCTGTTCAGTGAACTGGTCTGATCTACACTGACCGACAGGAAGAGGTAGACGGGTCTGAGCGATGACAAAGTTGCAGAAAGTGTCCTACTGAGAATAAATTAACTCCTTGTTACGTGAGTGTTGATGTTCATCTGTTTTTATTCTTACAGTGGCTGATCACTAAGGCTTCACATGTCTTTGTGATTTGTAAAAATATCTGTTATACTCTTTGTGATTGTTTCTATAAGAAGCTTATTTAATGGATGCAGGTGCGAAGCTGATGGCTCACTGTAAATGAGGCGAGGACCTGTATGCAGTGGGTCCTTATACGGCCTGTTATAGAGATGTATGGAGGTGCAGGACAGATCCAAGAGGAACCTGAGACAGAAGGGCAGATTGTACTGAGGAGAGAGAGTGAGTGAGAGAGAGAGAGAGAGAGAGAGAGAGAGAGAGAGAGACTGACATCTTGATAAAGTGATTTCAGAGACACTCTGATCTGGACTTTTATTGTTGTGAGAAACAGTGAGGGAACCAGAGTCCAGCAAACATGCAGGTACTACACCACAGCCAAATCCATTCAGAGCGGTGGGGGCACTGTTAAGGGCGTACTATGGGGGTGAAATCAACGACAAGCATGAGACCAGGGCTGCATTCAAAAAGTCTTTTTTTCTTATGAAGGTTGAAACTGAGTGAAATGAGCTGGAGTGTCTGAGCAGCATCATGATCAGAGCTGCTCCACTTCTCTACATGAGGAGGAAAGGAGCTTCAGTGCTTCCTATCTCATCTCCTTCAGCATAGGAAACACTGGAGCTTCCTTTATCAAAGGAAAGGAGAAATGCCGTCCCACAATTCCTTGCTGCAGCAATATTTAAAGCGACGCACCATTGTAGTTTCACCACAGCAGAGCCACATACATGTAGAAACAACAGAGAAACAGTTTAATGTTTGTGACTTGATCCAGAACTGAAGGAAATCCCTGTCTGATCCACTGAAGCCCAAATCCATGAATATAGATTTCTTCTCTTTAAATCCAGTCAGGAGTCGTCATGGAGAACAAGCAGCTTGACTTTATAATCAACAATATCATCATCATATCAAAATACTACAGCCTATACATAAATGTTGTTGCACTAAATCCCCTCCCATTGTGTCGAACACTAGAAATAGTTTTCTCTACTTAACAAATGTATAGAAATGTCAAAGCGCCTATGACAGGAAACTATAAACTTATGTCTGAATATAATTTATTCTGATCTCTTGCTCAGTTCCTTATTTCTATTTAATTATCATCTTAACTTTCTTTATTTGTATTTTTATTTCATATTTATTACTTCAACATTTCAGTCCTGTTTGTTTTGTGTTTGTGGTTAAGAAAGGAGGATTTATTGTCCATGATCAAACTTTATTTAAAATATTCAGCTAAACAAAAAAATGCATTTTCAGTCTTGTACAGGGCGGATGTGAAGAACTATAAGGTGTCATTTACAAACACGGCATGATCCTCGAGTTTGCCTTTGTGTTATTTAAGTTAAGAAGCCGAATCCAAACCACACAACACCAACATAACACTGTGGTGTGGGAGAATAGTTACCAGAAATGTCCAGGTAATAATCTAGGTAGGAATGACATTTTCTGTAAGAAATATCTAATGAACCCTTTTCTCTTCCTATCATATATAAAACAGAATTCAGATCAGCTTTAGTTATATGATGGTGTCAAGACGCCATAATGCTTGAAGGAAACATACGAACAAACAAACACATATTTTCACACTATCTCCAAATAGTTCTGTTTGTCCAGGGTTTATAATCATACCATCACCCAAACACACCGATGACACGTCTCTCTGAGGTGATGACAGTAAAGTCTGTGGTTTATCCACAATAATAGGAACACTGCAGAATTTTTCAGAGTTAAAGCTGAAACTTCTGATACAACTAGACCTGGACTGAGCCCAGATCTGAAGGAGCTGTTGGAGGCAGGACACATCCTGACACCTCCATATCTTCTCTGTGCAGAGATGAAGCACCATCTGCACAGCTCCTCATAAATCCTCATCCTGAGCTGGTGCCAACACATCAGTCTGCAGGACGATCGATACCGGGACACGCAACTCTGTCTGAAGACGCAACAAAGCTTTGTGGGGCGGTTTGTGGGACAGTTTCAACTTACATAAAGTATGATGAATACATGAGTACGCTATATTAAGAATAAACAAAGAAATAACTGAGATAAAGACACATGCAGATGAATGTGCAGCTGTAGGACTCAGACTGGTCACTAACTGTTATTAAGATGGATTCAATGAGTGCTAATAGACCAAAGCTATCAGGTCACTGAATAATATCTTATTAGCTGGCTGTCAGTGTGATGCACAGATGGATGCTGATGGGGCTGAAGGCAGTGGAGGCGTTTTCATTAACAGCTGATGAGCTGATTATTGCTGATCACTTGTGCCGATGTTATTGATTGATTCTGGCAGCAGCAGCAGCAGCAGCTCTCTGCAGTTTATATGTGTCTTTAAAAGCACACATCACTCATACGACCTGAGACAGAACAGAAGAGAGTAAACTGTTGGAGCGGTTCATGGTGGTTACCATGACAACAAATGCACAACTCAGAACTGTTAAGCTACAGATCAGCTGTAAACAGAGGTCTGATGTGGTCCAGGACCAGAGAGGGTCAAAGTGACCGGGCTGCAGTGACCTGCTGTTAAAGTAGAACACAGGGTTCTTGAACAGTGTCAGAGGAACCCTCGCTCCAGCTGAGACAGAGTCACTGTGTGTCAGTTCGTTGAGCTGTATCAGGCCTGTGGACTGTGCATGTCTCACCACGCCCACTTCACTTATTCACTACCTCTATACCAGACCCCCTGTAGCCCCCTTACAAAAAAACACACAATTTCACATGTGAACCTAGTATTTCACATTAGTATTTCACATTAGTATTTCACACGTGTCTATTAAAATTCACATGTGAAAGAGTCAAACTTATGATAGTTGCACATGTGAAGTGAAAACTGACTTTGTGAAGTGAACCTAAGTTTCTAATGTGGACACACATGTGTATCTTAAAATTCACATGGTAAAAAAACATGGTTTTAGCTTTATAAGTGAATAAGTGAATGGCAATTTTACATGTGAAAAAGATAATGTCACATGTGAAGAGACAAGTCCCATGTTATGTAGTGTTTTCACATGTAAATCTAAGTTTCATGTTAAGAATGGGTTTCACATGGTTATGTATATGAGTTTCACATGTAATCCCAAAAATTTCACAAGGGAATTTACATTTCACACATCACACCACGAAATTATTCCAAAACCACGTTTCCCATGTACCAGTAACATGTCATATGTTAAATTTCACATGAGCAAAAATCACATGTACAGATGTTCACATTTAATTACATGTGTCCATGTAATTTTGCATTTGAAATTCTCAATGATTATAATTAATAACAATAATGAATTTCATTTGTATAGCACCTTTCATACATATACTGTACATACTATAGTGCACAGCAAACTGATATTCTACTTTTGAGTCGACTATATACTAATCCACGGATGCTACTTTTTCCTGTTGCATTGTGGGATTTTCTTATGGTTAAAAAATAGAGCTTACATTTCACACTTAGAATTCAGGCACAATAAAATGGCAGAAGGTAAAAACCAAGTGATAAGGTTGGGGATCCTGCCTAAGACAGTCTCTGCTGTGTTTCCATGGTAACAAGATGAGTTTACCATGTTTCTATGTCTATTTTGAATTAATCGAATGATGACATGCTTAATGCTATTTGTCATGACACACACAACACACAGCAACATGTTGCTGCTTACTGCCACGAATTAGTGAGCTGTACCTCATCAACTATAGACACTTTGCAAAAGAAAAGAACATCACCTGTAGAATCTCAGACTTTAGAGACATAGAGGAAGCTACTAATCCCAGTTTGTAATGACCCGCTGACTTCAGATGAGTCAGAGGTCCTTGCATTTGCTGAGAATGCCGAGCTATCAAATGACTGGAAATGACATCCACAAGACAACAATGTACATCCAGACATGAACATGTGCAGTGGTCCTCTCTGCAGGGAGCACTGTGCATCAACCAGACAGAAACAATGCTACAGCCAATCAGAGTGCAGGCTGAGACCTCATGTCAAATCACTGTCACTTCACTTCACCAGCTGCTCTCATTTCTGACAACTCAGCACACCTGATGACTAAGACCAGTGTGACAATGATCTGAAATCCTCCTTGTAATCTGTTCACCAAGTTCAGCTGAGCTGTACAACCATACTGGTCCTGTCCTGCTGGTCTCCCTGTGTTTGTCCCAGTGCGACATGAGAAAAATCCTCAGGGGAATCGGAACGGCTTCTTCCCCCTGGCACCTGAATGAGGTGACAGGCACAGGGATGAGAAAAGTTGGACCATCGATCCAGCTCCAGAGCAAGAAAGATGGACTACTGGACAGATGGCCGACAGCTGGTATATGGATATTCATGGTCTCCAGATGATGATTTATATTAGTACTCAAAAAAAATTCAGGGGCCACATCCTTCGGAGGACATGGTCTACGAAGGTGTGGGACTTTGTAGCCAAACTGAAATGAGACTGGTCTGGTCCACGGAGAATTCACACTTTGCATCACCAGCTGTGTCTGCCCATACCGTTGCATCGCAAAGCGCAGCTCCTGTCGCCTAGCAACCTTGACAACATGTAACTTTTTTCCACAAAAACTTGAGGTTTTTGGTTATAACAGTTGTACCGTTAGCTGTTGAACTGAGCGGAAACCTAATACTTACATTTAAGTGTAATCCTCGGGCTCTGTGTCAGTGTTGTTTGCTATTCATTACCGGAGCGCAATGAATCTTGGGATAGGTTGGATCCTTCGTGGCTCAGGAAAGAAAGGACGCATTTGAAGGAGCCTTTGAAATGGGACAGTCATGCTGCAGTGTCACAATCAGTCTTCATATGCAGCCTCTGAAGGAAGCCCCTGAACTGGGACACAGCTATGGTCTCAGAGGATGAACCTTCCCTGTAATTCCATCCTCAGAACAAACCTCATATCATAAACTAACAGGCTACAATGAAACATACCGAGCAGCTTCATATTCTCCTGGGGGTAAAACTTTTGGTTTGTAATGAACTCACCTGAACACTGCAACATTTTCATACTGTGCAATGTAATGAACCCTGCAGTCTCCGATTATCAGCTTTGACCGTAACCAACAAGTTTTCTGACTTTCTCCAGATGCTTCTCTCCTTATTTTATACTGATGCCATAAACTCTGAACATTCATCTCTTTGTGAACATCGTCCTGTTTCTTACAGACTTCTTTGCAATAAACCCAGTGATACATATACACGCAAGGAGCATTTTATTAGGAAGACCTGTACACCCGCTTATTCATGCAGTTATCCAGTCAGCCAATCATGTGTCAGCAGTGTATAAACTCCTGCAGATCGATGTGACCTCAGTGATTCATAAATGTTTAGATAGGTTTAGATATTATTGTATTTGATTGTATTTGATGTTTCAAGTATAAGTGATGCGGCCACTAAACAGCAGTTCTGTTTGTCATGTGACAGTTTTATTGGTCACATGACAAGGGTCAATGTACAGTAAGCAAAGCAGTGAGATGAGGGTCGGACTCAGCAGCAGGACAGATGGGAAATATTGTGATATTCGATACTATCAAATATCGACCCAGGCCTAATGTCAGGCACCATTTACTACAATACTCATGACCCTCAGCTGCCTTTTCAATGGAGAGGGAGGAAGTCAGAGCAACTGCACTGTAAATAGTTCAAACTAAATGAACAGAGGGTAAAAAGGAACTACTGAACGTGTCATCAGAAGTGTAATCTTTATCTTCTTGACACCTGAGAAGACCTTCCTTCTTAACACTGTTTCCACAGAGACAGTGTGTTCTGTCATCTCTCCAGGACTGAGTCCAGACCGCTGAAGCTGTGTTAGTATTAACAGTGTAAAAAAAGTTTAAAAAAAAAGTCAACATACAGTCACAAACACAACAGTGTATGAGAGAGAGGAAGGTCAGTTAGAACATGTTGTAATGTGGATGATAAAATGATAAAGGTGCAGAGAGATGCCCTAAGCTCACTGAGAAATACATCTTCTTCCTCAGGTAAGTGAATGAAGCGCACCCCACAGAGAAGTGTGAATGAAGTTATCAGAGAGATAATGGTTTGACCTATCAGAAGACTGAGAGGTGTCCTGTCATGTGACAGGTGACAGGAAGCTGCAAAAGAGGTGACGGGGGGGGAGGGTGTTGTCAGCTGATGTCTGCACCTTACATACACAATCTCCTCAAACTCATGCCTCTCTGTACACACTAAACCTCTCAGCCAGTCTCAGACCTGGAAACAGTGAGGAACATTAGCAGTCAGATGATCAGACAGGCTGTAAACAAACCACAGTCCATCCACATTAAACCAGTTTATATGGAGCTGAACCTTAAAGTGAGTGAACCTGATATAATCACTGCACTGTAAAACTAGTATCTGTTAGTTTCAAGTAAAAATGTGAGTTAGACTTTGTCCCACAGAAAAACATGACTCTGACTGACATGCTAGTTTAATGAGCAGTTTGTCTCTTCCTGTCTGACAAAGGTCTGACCACCTCATACTTTAAATACTTCCTCCTGAGAGCCTTGTGGTATCAGAGCACTCTGTCTTCTTTCTTTATTTAATATCATTAATTATAAGTGAGTAAGTTAATGAAGCTGTGGACCAAACAACCAAAACAATGAGCTGAAAGAGGTTAAAGGAGCTTGTTTTGGTTTTGCTGCATAGCTAACGTTAGCATTATCATCTGTTTACTTACCAGTCTAGAGGAAATGTTGTGGGTTCAGCATCAAACTTCACTCCTTTACTCACCAACAGCTGTCTCCAGAAGTGGAAAGCAATACCAATGTTAACTCTTATTTTGCTTCTATTTCTGTCACTTATTTTGTTCTACTGAAGTTAGCATGCTAGCCAGCTAGCCGCATAGCAGGCCAGACCATGTTGTCACTTTCTGATCCCCAGTCACTGTAGCGTCCAGTCTGCCCCATGGAAGTATTATAAGACCTGGATGCAGCGCTGCTGCTCTGCCTTGCCACCAATTATTCCCAGTGGCCACTCGCGGTGTTGCAGCGAAAAATCCCCCGCGCCCTAAAAAGCATTTTTCCCATAGACCACAATAGTAAAAAAGACGCCTGAACAACGTTTGACAGGACACCTCCGGCTGTAAACACAGTCAATTATTAATCTTTGTATTTTATATTTTTAAGCCTTTTAAACTTTGTAAAAAAAATGTCCAAAGCCCAGAGAAGTATTTTTTTTCTGGATGACGTCAACGCTGTGTACATGCACTCACCAGCCTGTCTTCCGCTCACAACAACCACATTCATTTAGTTTATGGCTTAAACTGTCTCAGTGTGGTAAAATTAAACTCTGACTTCCCGTCCACTGGGTTGGCGGTGGTGGCCTGAGATGGTGCAACCTGCTCCCCTTCTCCCACCGGTCCCTGAGGGAACGAACCGTCCTGGACGTCCTCATCGTCATTCTTCATACTCCCCACGTAAACATTGTGTGTTCAGTATACAGTATGCTAAATGTTCAATGGGATTCATTATCATTTAAATTAAATCTTTTTCTTTTAAAAAAAATCCTTCTTTTTTTTTTTTATTCATTTTTTTATCTTATCTTTTTTGAATCAAATATCTGGGACAGTAATACCTGGGTTCTGTGACAGCTACATTTGTGGACATTGAAATCCTGCAGTGTTGTCAAAATATTGTAAAAGTATTGAACTATTTCAGAACAAAAAGTCACACCATGCAGCCTGGCAGAGAGTAGTCTGAAAAAGAAGAGCTTTGCTTTCACTTTTTTGCACTAATTTTACATATACAATATAAAATAACACAGACTTAATTGATAAATACATTTAAATACGAGTAAAACTGAAAAGGCTTTGGTGGATCAAAGTGGTAAGATGATGGAAAAAATCATGGACAAAATCTCAGTGTAAAAAATTACCAAAATCAACACATTTTATTTGATATGCTCCACTATAAATAAGTAGTAGGCCTATAAGAATACATAGACATGCTATATGAATATGTTTCAATATAAAAAGATAAGAAAGTAAATCCCTTGTGATAATTTTATCTGACAAGTTGTAATATCTTTCACATGCAGCATCAATTTCTTATAAAAAATGCTCAAAAAAACAGGTCAAACTAAATATTTTTGTCAGATTATGATTTATTGTTTTGAATCCAAAGTGATTTTAAGCTCTAACGCTTTTAACTGAATGACTCGTTTTCCCTTTAACATCACAATTAACTGTCAACAGGACTTTTCCTTGATATTAACGATCGTAGGTTTAACACCATCTTACTTTTCAGAACATTATCTTCATTGTTTGTTGATAATTATTAATGATAATATCATATATGTTGTGATATTTGGGCTGAACTGCATCGAGATATTAAATGTTGGATATCATCCAGGCCTAGTTTTTACACCAGAGGCAGAAAACATGATGGTGTTGAGTTCAGGCGTCTGTGGAGAATCAGACATTGCTGCTTCTGTGACACTTTGACTCTTTCAGGTTGTCAGTTTCTATGTGCAGCAGATTTAATTTAGACTGACAGGGTCTGTCTTCAACATCTCACCTACTGTAGTGAAGAGAATTTTAAATAAATTCTCACTTTTACAGTTTCTGAGATTTTTCCCTTCAGATCAATAAAGCGTCTCAGTGTCGTCAGGTTTTCAGGCTCCCGGTCTGCTTCACTCCCGCAGCGTCTCGAGTTTCCATCAAACAGTACCAGTCTGTCATCATCCTTGTCTTCATTACACAGTCATTCAGGACGCCACCAGTCAGAGCCCCATGAAGACCAGTATGGGTAACACAGTTATCACAGATCTGGACTCCTTCCAGTTTCCAATGAAAATTGTGACAGCTCCAAGTAAAGCTAATAAACAATTCATAACCTGGACTCACAATGACGCACATCATTAACTCCACAAACACTGTCTCTATTTACTTGAGCAATTTCACAGTCTCATATACAGATGACTTATGTATGAGAGCTGTGAGTGTAAACAGAGGAACAGACTCTGTCCTGATACAATAAACACAATCATTCAATAAAGCGCTTTACACACACACAGATTAAAGTCAGAGAGTCAGTGCTGTCCTCCAGTCAGCTGCATCAAATCACCCTGTTCTTAATGTTCAGTCATTAACTAACAAAGTATCAAACCTACATTTAAAGCATGTTGGTTCAGTTCTGCAGGAATAAGTCCTAAAAACATTTAATCACTTCCTGTTCTCTGGTCCTGAAGTCTCGGGTTGTTTGGATGTGTGTTTGGTTGAATGACTGAAATAAGGTCTGACTTTAACAAAAGCTTAAGACATTTTCACATTTTATTCTACAACATAAAATACATCAGTAAATAGCCCATCCTGATTTCTTTAAGCTTTTAAAAAAAAGGCCGGTCGCTAACAAGTATAGATGTACGGACAATCTTTCCATCCAAACTTGCCTTGAGGCTCCAGGTATGATGCGTGCAGTTAGATGAGTTCCGAATTGTCGTCCAAACAAGGAAACAAAGGCATCCGATAGTAAAAATATACTATAATATAAAAATATACAATATTTATTTTGAAAACAAAATATGTTCCATCACAACAGACAGAAAATAAACAGTAAAGGTGCTATAACCTACACTGACGGACTGGAGAAACTGAAACTGCGCGTCTAACTGCACGCATCATACCTGGAGCCTGAAGGCAAGTTTGGATCACAGGATTGCCTTTACAATTTGTCAAAAAACTATGTGCCACTCTGCCTGGGCCTAACTGAGCTCTGCCAACCTTCATGGCAAGGAGTGGTAAAGGGGAAACGTGGTAAAAGGGGCGTGGACAGTGGGTAAGACTCCATATTCTGTCAGCTAAATGCAAAGCTCAATTATAATAACTAATGAAATATCTTATGGCAACATAACATCTACACAATACCGTGACATGAAGAATTTGGCTCCCCCAGTCTAAATGAAACTGCAGAGGTTTTCACGTTGAACATGAAAACAGATCTACTCACCAGTCCAACCCCGTCCCACTAACGTTAGTGATATGGACAACACAAGCTCCAACACTCAGCCTCAGGCTACGTCCTCACTGGGGCTGAACAACTAATCGAAATATTATAAATATCACAATATGTCCAAGTGAAAAATCCAAATTAGGGATGGGCACTTGAAGAAATTTCCTTGATCGATCATCGGGAAAATTAACAATCAATTATCAATTCATTATTCATTTTCTTTTATTAAAAAAAGCCTATGGCAGAAAATACTAAAGAAAGCATCTTTTTCCTCAATGAAATCTTTATTCCAAGAAGAAATTATAGTCCAACAACAATCCTCTTAAACAAGGGAGTTAAAGTTTAATTGTTAAACTATTAAACCCGAGGCTCTGAGCCAAACCTCTTCACAAATAACAAGCCAAAGCTATGGCGCTTATACACGGCATTGCAATGTTTACAGTGAGCTTTGTTATTTTTGCTCGCCTTGTTCTCTTCATGTTTACCTGCGATGCCTACGGCAGCCCGCGCGCCAGCAGCTGAGTATTCATTTTTCTCTGTTGAAAATTTAAGTTGTGCACCAGCTGGTTGCTGCCACGTAGTGAAATTCATTACATCAAGACACACTACACAACACAACCTTGTTGATACACACGTTAGATCGATCAGATTCTACGTGATCCACAAAATCCTTCACGATCAATTGTCAATCATCGATTAATCATGCCCACCCCTAATACAAATGACAGGAGCTGCAGTTTTTTTTTTCAGGCCATGAATGAAGCGTTGTGGTGCTGCATCATATTCTCCAGATATAAAGGAACATAATTGTTTGGTACGAGACCGTGGAAATATTACATCATTTTTTTTTTTTTCAGTGAAAGTGAAATGTAATCATTCCAACTGATATTGTGACTCATATCACAATATTGGCCAAAATAATCGTAACATGATTGTTTTTGCATTTTGCTCGTCTCTAGTCGACACTAATGTGGTTCAGTTTTAAAACGCTTCCCTATTGCTGCGTTTACATCTGGTGTCCACATCTGGAGAGCTGGAGTCTCTGAGACAGACTTTCAGAAACTCTGCTGGTTAGTTTGGAAACTCCAGGTTGTGCTGTAGTGTGGAGCGACAGAAACTGAGACTTTTGGAAAACGATGACTCAAGCTGTGTCCTGATTCAGGGGCCGCATCCTTCGGGGGCTGCATTTGTAGACCGACTGCGTCACAGCGGCGCGACTGTACTGTCCGAAGGCTCCTTCAAATGCAGCCGAGAAATGTGTCCTTCCTTCCCTGGGCAATGAAAAATCCAACAGGTGGATCCTTTGTGGTCCAACCTATTCCAAGATTCATTGTGCACTGGTAATGAAAGCAAACTACACGCACAGAAGAGCCTGAGGATGACACTTTTGGTACAGCCGTTAAAACCAAGGGCTTTAAAACCTCAAGTTTAAACCTCAAGGCTTAAAAAGTTACAAGGTTGCTAGGCGTCAGAAGCCAGTAAGGGCGGGCACAGCTGGTGACACACGGCGAAAATCCTCCATGGGCCAGACCGTCTCATTTCAGTTCGACCCTCGTGGTCCACAAAGGGCCACACTTTTGTAGACCACGTCACCCGAAGGTTGTGGCCCCTGAATTGGGACACAGCTTACACCTCTGCCCCTGATCGAGTCATATCAGTCACTACTACCAGACAGTGGTGAATGTAACATGGATAGAGACCAAAGGTAACGCCACCAAATCATCTGGATACAACCAAACTGATGAATATGAAGAGAGACTGATAATCACCACAGTGATCGATCATTAATTGTAATCGAGGTAAAAGTCGGAAATAATCACCGGCTCTATTCTGTATGCTATTAAGATTCTTGAACTGGAAAGATGAAAAGATATGATTTTACTGCACTAACATTTCATTTTATGAAAATTAAACTTAACAGCTTCTCTGTCTTCTGGACAGAGAGAATCTGCAGCTCTGTGTTTTAGTGTGAAAATATTTCAAGAAACATCACAGCTCCAGACCCAGGTCCTGGGATCACTACCAGCCCTCAACCATCCACATCAGCCACACCTAGACTTCAGCGCTCCAGCTCGAGGAATATGATGGATATGATAAGCAGAGTCGCATCAATTATTTAGAAGTGAAGAACAACTAACCACAATTCTCAGTCTACACACATCCTCTGAGACACGCACACACTCAGCAGGTTCAGGCTCTCAGAGGAGAAGAGAGGCTCCGGGACCAGAACAGTCCACCAGCAGGAAGGACGAGAAAGACAATATGTAACCCACTCAGTAATGAACACACATGACATGGATCCATCATCACAGGCTCGGCTCCTCTTTGAGCACCACT
Source organism: Seriola dumerili (assembly GCF_002260705.1). Lineage (NCBI taxonomy): Eukaryota > Metazoa > Chordata > Actinopteri > Carangiformes > Carangidae > Seriola > Seriola dumerili. The sequence goes on from NW_019174404.1 coordinate 21,590,547, forward strand.
TCCTGGAGCTGTGTCTGAGCTATGCTGCTGATCGTGACTGATCCAGCTGACGTAGCACAACATCAAAACAAAACACAACTACACCGGGGTCTGCTGCATCTGCATCTGCATCTGCATCTGCATCTGCACATGGCAGGACAACCAGTACTGCAAGAAGAACAACAGTGGAGGAAGCTCAACACAAACTATTCAAAACAAGACTTAGTATTGATACTTCAGCAATCTGCCCCTGGTGCCCACATATTTTAGGAAGTCGCTGGGCCTTTTTTAAAAGTGGAACTATATATACAGGACACAACAAACTGAGTGCACAGTAACTGGATCATATTGAAGGATATTGTACTGTAGGATATTTGATCTCATGATAATGAGTGAAAAAAAGACTGTAAAGGAGACTGTATAATCTAAACCTGACGTGATATAAATTTGGATATTATTGAGTGATAAGAATCACTGGACCGTAGAGCCTCTGGCTGGTGTGCATATTAAAACACATGGATCCACCATCTAACCATTTATTAGGTCAGGGGTTAGGCAATGGATGCATGAATGGTGAACAGATGGATAGATGGATGGATGGATGATTTTCTATACAACAAACAAACAAAAGTCAATGCATCGCCATGTCTAGCATAACAAATAATAATGAAAGTTACAAGATTGTTTACATTGTTAATGCATCCACTGAGGTAAAAAGGAGTCTTTAGATCACTTCACCTGGATTGTTTATCCGGTTTACAGAAAACATTAGTAAATGCAAGATGAAAAATTCTACACTCTTCTAAATGAAAACAATTTGCCTTACTTACACTTAACTCAAATGAAATATACTAAATGGCTCCAACGTATGATGTGCTTCCTCAAAGGAAAGTATCAACAGCTGCTTATACTTCTGGATCTGTTAAGATACAAATACACTAATAAATTCAAATTCATTTTATGTAAACATAAACGATAAGAACCTTCAACAATGGCAAATCATTTCAAACAACTTCCAACAGTGGCAGCATGGTTTCAAACAAAGGGGTCTGTAGAGAACACACCCACCCACCCTCCACCTACCTGATCTCCTGGCCTGGTCTTCAACAGGTGAATCTCTCCACCCACCCAGTCTCACGCAACCGATTCGAGAGCTTGAGATTCTTGAACAATTACAAACAAACCAGTTTGATAGGCTACACTGAAAATGTGGACCCAAAGTACAAAGGTCAGTACAGCTAAAGCAATCACACCTGTAATTTCCAGTTAAAGCTAACTGATGAACAATGTTATAAAATAAGCTGAACACCTCAGCTTCCTCACTTCTGATCTGGGTTGTGTCTAATGGCTCCACACGGGGAAGAGCTGCCCGAACAATAAGAAACCAGACGGAGAGGGACCAAGAGCATCAGCAGATACTGAACCTGTGGAACAGGTTCAAGGACGATCTGTGGAAACTGGTGTCTGAGTGACTGATCAGACATGAAGTCAACTTCGACAGACGGGCTCCATGAAGAAAACCACTGCTCATAAACAACAATAAACTTAACCAACATGAAGAGAAGCTTGATAAATGTTGGCAGCTAGTTCTTCAGATGAAGCCAAAACAAATTCGTTTGGATCAGATGTGGTTGAGCAGGTTTGGTGTGGACCTGGTCAGGACCACCACAGATGACACCATGAATGCAGGTTTCTATAGCTAAATGATGAGAAGGCGACTCGCGATCTGAAGAAGCTTCCAGCATGACAATGATCCAAACACACTGAAAAAAAATCACAAGAGTTTTAAAGAAGAAAATAGCGAAAACCACCACTCAGCCATGTCTGTCTCCTGACTTGAATCCAAAAGAACGACGGAAGTATTTTAAAGTGGAAGGTGGAGCAACAAACCCGCAGCAAAGCAGCAAAGAGCAGCTGAACAGACTCATCTCCTCGTGTTAGTCTGGTGTCATCTATGACCAGGAGGAACCAGTCTGTCCTCACAGAAAGAAGAAAGGTGGACATACAGAAAATAAAAAATAAATTACAAGAATGGATTGTCACCAGTGAAGGTGGACTGACTATTGTTGGTTCTTCAATATGAAACTTTCAATTTAATTTAAGCAGTCAAACATTTCTGGACTTTGGCTAAAGGCAAATAAAATTCTATTGAATGCACAGAATTTGTAAATATTTGTGTAATGTTAGTAGTATTACATACTGCAGGGGTCTCCAACAGATGGCTACCAGGAGCTCACCCAAAGGATCAGAGAATATACTGTACAAACCATGGATGTATAGTTCCAACTTCAACACAACTTCACTCAGTAAATCTGCTCCAAATAAAACTGAATCAAATACACAGACACAAATACACTCTTCAACACCAGATCATTATGTCAGCTGTCAGTCAAATGAGTTACTGTAATAAGTTTGAAGGCGACATGCAATGATAAGAACTCCTCTGATAACAGAAAAAACTTTTCAATAAACAGGAAATATGTTGCCATGGATACAGTGAGTTAAACTGTGGGCTTCAACTTGAGACCCATTTTTTGTTTGTTTGTTTGTTTACATTTTGATAAATGAAGTGAAGTGAATGATCTATGTTAACTTCCTGTTTGTTATGAACCATTGATGAACTGACAACTATCACTGATCACTGACTGAGGAGCTTCTTCTTCACTGGTTTCTAATCAGATTTATGGAGGTTTATTTGCAGTGGTGTTTTCATGTCTAATGTTAGTTTCACTATTTTTGGTTCAAAATGTGAGTTTTGGATATTGATGACTAAATGATCTTATTGATCTGATTTGGTTTGGAGATCAGTTTGAGTGTTTTGATACAATATGTGAATAAATGTGATCAGCAATTTAAGACATGAGGAGCTCTCAGGGTAGAAAAGGTTGGAGACTCCTGACATATTGTGTATGTGAGCAGTTTTTAATTAATGACTTCTTCAGTAGAAAACTCAGTGAGTCAGAGACACATGAAAGAGCAGCTGGTTGGACCTTTAACATCTTTGTTTACCATCAACCATAAAGACATGAATATAAGTGGATGTATGAGCAGATAAAGGGAAGGAACAGACCCTGGTCTATATGTAAAGCTGCAGTACAGCAGCAGCAGCAGTGTGTTAATAGATGCAGACCTACAGCCTGAGTTAAGTCTGACTGTCTCACATTCACTTTCTCTGCACGTGCGCCAGCCTCACAGCTGGTTCCTCTGTGAGGCTCTGATGGCGCGTGTTCCCTGGGCACCTTGGCAACCACTGCCGCATGGACAGCTCGTATGAAGTGGTCACATCATCATATTCTGCAGACACTCTGCTTCTCCGGGGCCTCCGTCCTCCTGTTGACTCACTGACAGTCGTTATGTAATTACTGCATTAAGGCAGAGAAAAAAAACCGCGCGGACAGAGGGACGGAGCGTCTTTATGGCCGTTTCCTGCACCTGACTGAGACTGCTCTGACACCGGCTCTCCACACATGCTGGGCCAGCAGTGTGTGCGTGGAATCACTAAACACCCCCCACCCCCACCCCCTCTCTCTGTCTTGTTAATTCTCTGCTTCCGCCGCTGTGACACCGCGGGGAAGTACTTGATGCATACGGATTGGCTTTGACACATTGCGGATCTCTCCATGGTACTGAAGGGGGAGCGAGGGGGGAGGGAGGAGGAGGGGGGGGGGATCTTTTTAGTCTCCTTCAGGAGCGGTGCTGCACCAAGTATGTGAGCCGGACTGACGCCGGTTTCTAACCCTCTCCATCTGTCACGTGGAGGCGGTCTGTGTCTCATACTGCAGTCAGAGTGGAGGGAACTCACCATGTTGACTTCAGACACCATGTCAATACTGGCGATGTCTATGCTCATGCCAACGTCCACGGGGGCGCCTGTGGAAAATGTGATGCAGAGCATTAGTAAGCGGCGCAGCGCCCCGCCGAGCGTCATATGAGCGGGCTACAGCAAAGACCGTAGCGGCGGCTCTTACCTCCGAAATCAGGCCGCAGCCGGATGTCGTAGCCCTTCAGCAGCTTGTCCACGGTGGCTTTCACGTAGGACATGTTGCTGGGTTCATTGGCGCTGAGGCGAGAAAACACATTTCAGTTGAGAGACAGGGAACAGGCCTGTGACATGACATATGATGTTATCATCAGAGCTCACCTCTGCGCCCCGCAGACCACCGCCACCAGGAGGGACAAGCACAACACCCCCAAGAATCCGCGCTCCACAGTAGTCCACATCACTACCTACTCCGACCCCTCCGACGACTTTGACACCAGGTTTCAGGGATTCAGATTCACACTGTAAAATTATTCCAACAGCAACGCATGCGCGTCGTTTCACCAACATCCAAGCGTCGGTGTCGAGGTGAGACAGCGCGGGTCTGGAGGAAAAATCAGCCGCGCAGGAAGAAAAAAAAAAACCCGCCTGTAGGCGAGGAGTTCACCTGAAGAGAAGAGGCTGGCACATACAGGCTCCCAGCATCCTAGATGTCAATACACAGACCCCCCCCTCCAGCACCCCTCTCAGCCTGTTCCTGCAGACGCAGTGTCCGGACCTGGTCTGCGTCAAGCCGGTCTTCCCGCCCGCTGCCGCGCAACCTGAACAGCTTAAATAGTGAGCGCTGATCCCGGCTCTCCGGTCACCTTTAGTGAGGAAGGAGAGAGAGGAGGGAGTGTGAGAGAGAGAGAAGGAAAGAGAGAGAGAGAGAAGGAGAGAGAGAGAGAGAGAGAGAGAGGAGGAAGAGAACAGAGAGAGAGAGGAGGGGGAAAGAGAGTTGGGAGAGAACAGAGAGAGAGAGGTGGGGGTAAGGATGAGAGGGGGGAAATAGAGAGAGAGAGGAGGGGAGGAGGGGGAGAGAGGGAAAGAACAGAGAGTGAGAGAGAGGAGGGGGAAGGAGGGAGAGAACAGAGAGAGAGGGGGGAGAGAACAGAGGAGAGAGGAGAGTGGGAGCAGGAAGAAGAGAGAGAGAGGAGTGGGGGGGGGCAGGGAGAGAACAGAGAGGAGGGAGGAAGAAGGGAGTGAGGAGGGGGGGGGTCTCTAACACCAGTTGGTCTGAGGAGGATCTCAGGATCAGGCTCCTTCAGATCCATCAGACATTATTTCTTCTTCTTCTTCTTGAAGGTGGAGAACTTTACATTGAGCTGTCAGACTGTTGGCAGCAGAGTCACAGTGTTATTTTCACACTGTAGATTATTTACAGTTCAGCCCCTCACCCTCCAGCCTCTCTGGGAGTCCTGATCTCTGACAGTCACAACCAGAACCTCCTCAGGACTCTGGACCCACCAACCTCCACAGGTCATGGAAGAACTGGGATGGTGTTGTTTTGTTTTTATTCAACATACAACATACAAATCATACAGCGTGGAGATGCTTATGTAATTACACTTGTTTTAACATGTTTTTTTTTTTACATATCTGTTCCAAACCTTGTGAGATGGATTTTTTCTGTTCATAACAGAATTCCTTACACATTATCCAGTACCACACCAATCCTACCTCCCCGCAATGAACACTCCTATCACTGTAGCATTTGTCAAACGAACACTGGAGCTTAAGCCTAAACGATAGCACGAAATAAAACAAACAAGTCTACTAAACTTAAAAATACACATAAAAATAAATGTAAAATAAAACAATGAAATAATTTAAAGTAAAAAAAGGAGAGAAAGAAAATAGAGGTGACGAGAGTTGTGGCATTGCTCGTACTGATGGTAACTATCTCTCCACCTGTCTGTTCGATTCAATTCCACTCACTGAGTGGTCGAGCCGTCCGCCCCGACCGATTGGGTTTGGGAGGTGGTGAGGGAGGGAGGAGAGAGAGTTCTCTACTGTAATCTTCACCTTTTTTACCCTCTCTCTCCATCTCATTATAGTTTTTATAGAAAAAGTTTAAAAGTTTTATGTGGGCTTGTAAGATGTTTGTAAAGGCTGTAAATAAATATCTGTATATTGTATAAATAAAATAGTAAATATTTTCTACTCAGTTGTTCATATTTACATCATATGGACCTTAAGTATGATGCGCTTTACTTTGACAATAAAAATAATCAGTGTATCCATGAAGCAGATTTATCGATGTAATTATTCTTTGTACCCCATCAGCCTGTGGAGACGCCTGGTGGAGAGACTGCTCCCTCTCTGCGTCCTCCTCAGCCTCTCTCTCTCTCCTCCTGTGGTTTCCTCCCGTTGTCTGTTGTTTGATGTGATGATGGAGGGAACCCGGTGGCAGACGGTGCAGCTGGCCTTGTAAACATCATCACTCACACATCTTTTTACTACTCCCTTCAGTATTTCTGCAGTCTCTTCTTTTTTCTTTTTTTTTTTCTTTGCTGGCAGACTACAGAGGTTGCCATTTTCAAATCTTGGTGGGCGTATCATAGCAACACTAAGAGCATTTCTCATTGGTCATGACCAATGAGAAGGACATTCTCTGTTTGGGTAGTAGACTGTTAATATAACAGTCAGACTGAGGGAGAACAGGAGGTTTTCCCCTTGATTCTCAAACATACAGGACAGAGCTCGTCCTGTATCAGTTGCTGAACTTTGTCTTTTAATTATCAGTTACAGGATGAGTCCATATTTTGTATTTTCCATATTTCGAACTATTGATCTTTTGAGGTGTTGTATTTGGGGACTGCCCTCCTGTAAAGAAATGAGCCCACAGGTTGTGCAGCAGGTTATTATGACCCATAGTTACGTTTTGTTGCTAGGAGACATCTACTGGTTGTAGTAATGATGACAGGAGCAAAGGGAAAAGTGCGGTGACGTGGTATAAAGAGAGACAAAGTCCACGTCAGGAGGAGGTTGTGGTGGATGGATGAATATGACACAGGAGAGCGGTGTTCGACTACCATGTGAAATTAGGTGTATATATTGTAACCATGACAACAAAGGCCGTATAATGTTGAGAAAGTACTTATTTTAACCCAAATCACGACCTTTCCGAATCCTAACCAAGCCATGACCGCCATGGCTACAAAGGTAGGTACACTGCTGTCGACACAGTCTGCATGTTTATTATTGTAACTATGACGATAGAGGTCTGGTACACCTGCTGCTGTAGGGGGCTGTATCCTGGAAAAAAAGGTTGAGGTTGTTCAGGTTGGAGGAGTTGTTGTTTATTTTATTCCCTCTAATTCGGAGTCGTGACAGTACCATCCTGTCTGTATGGAGCTCACTGTTCAGGTCATTCACCACCATGAGCAGCAACTGTCTTTGCTAGCTGGAGAACTGCAGGAGGTTTCCATCCACATGAAAGCTTCCTGCGGTCCATCAATCAGCAGCTCACCAGCCTC
>NW_019174404.1:21597828-21725236 GCF_002260705.1 Seriola dumerili
ATGTTAGTTATAGCAACAAACAATTATGATTTGTTTGTTTGTTTCATCATTTATTTGGAATTGCCAACACAAATAGTTTCTATAACTGGACTGATTACTGGACTGTTGGCTAAGCAACACATAAACATTTTCCTGACCTGCACAGTGCACACTAGCTTTTACTTTGTCCTTTGGTGTGCACTGAAGTATCAGGCTTCTTCCCTTCATCCTCTTCTGACGACCATTTCATTCAAATGTTATTTCTTTGGAAATATTTTTCATCTTTGTAAAGTTTGTTACAATTCTAAGACAGATAACGACCGTTTAATGTGACGCTGATTTAACGGTTAATAGAACACCTGTATCACTCCACTTGAGTGATACATGTAGTTAAAAGACCAGTGCTGTTGTGACTCTATATCAGTACTGCATGGAATGACTCGTCCATCAAATTTATTTGATCAGAACTAATGTTGTATAATGTACATCATACAAACCATGTTGCTTCCACTTACTTCTCGCTGCTAGTTCCGGAACTCAATGGAGTGTCACTACCTGTCCACTTACCTGTTACACATTCATCAAACCCTGCACCGCCTCCCTCCCAGTAGCAGAGTGGTTGAACACCTTCCCAGCTGTGATGTGAACAGTTTGACCAATGAGCAGATGGAAGACCAGCTGTCCAATCAGCTGTTCCTCCGGAGTCTCACTGGGCTGTCAAGCGCAGCGATGTCAGCAACTCTGGTTCGTTCGGTGGGAAACGAAGGTTGAAGCTTGAAAACAGAGAACACTGAGTCAGGAACGGCCTGCATGCTCCACACCTGTTTCAGGTGGGGACAGGTGTGGTGTGGGGTGGAAACCACCAGAGCAGGAGCGAGGACTGGAGACACTGCAGGAATGAGTCGTGACAGTACCATCCTGTCTGTATGGACTCGGGACCTGTACACAGAGAGCTCACTGTTCAGGTCATTCACCACCATGAGCAGCAACTGTCTTTGCTAGCTGGAGAACTGCAGGAGGTTTCCATCCACATGAAAGCTTCCTGCGGTCCATCAATCAGCAGCTCACCAGCCTCTTCCTGCAGTGTCTCCAGTCCTCGCTCCTGCTCTGGTGGTTTCCACCCCCACACCACACCTGTCCCCACCTGAACAGGTGTGGAGCATGCAGGCCGTTCCTGACTCAGTGTTCTCTGGTTTTCAAGCTTCAACCTTCGTTTCCCACCGAACGAACCAGAGTTGCTGACATCGCTGCAGCTTGACAGCCTAGTGAGAATCTGGAGGACAGCTGATTGGACAGCTGGTCTTCCATCTGCTCATTGGTCAAACTGTTCACATCACAGCTGAGGAAGGTGTTCAACCACTCTGCTACTGGGAGGGAGGCGGTGCAGGGATTGATGAATGTGTAACAGGTAAGTGGACAGGTAGTGGACTACTCCATTGAGTTCCGGACACTAGCAGCAGAGAGTAAGTGGAAGCAACATGGTTTGTATGATGTACATTATACAACAATTAGTTCTGATCAAATAATTTGAATGGACGAGTCATTCCATGAGTACTGATATAGAGTACAACAGCACTGGGACTTTTAACTACATGTATCACTCAAGTGGAGTGATACAGGTGTTCTATTAACCGTTAATCAGCGTCACATTAACGGTCGTTATCTGTCTTAGATTGTAACAAACTTTACAAAGATGAAAATATTTCCAGAAATAACATTTGAATGAAATGGTCGTCAGAAGAGGATGAAGGGAAGAAGCCTGGATACTTCAGTGCACACCAAAGGACAAAGTAACAAGCTAGTGTGCACTGTGCAGGTCAGGAAAATGTTTATGTGTTGCTTAGCAACAGTCCAGTATCAGTCCAGTTATAGAACTATTTGTGTTGGCATTGCCAAATAAATGATGAAACAAACAAACAAATCATAATCTGTTGTTGCTAATTTAACTAACATGGTGATCAGAGAACTGTTGTATAAAGGGTCGTGATGTTGTACTGAATATCAGCTGTGAATATCTTTGGTACTCAGCCTGCGGCCTCGTTGCTATGACCGAATCACAGCCGTGCTAATATTCAGTACAACATCACTCCCTTGAGTGTAATATTGCTTAATTATCATGGTCTAGCTGATTATGTTAAAGATGAAATGGCTGCACGGGAATCATCCACAGAACCTGATGATTTGACTTCTTTTCTTACCAGAGAGCAGTTAGTCCAGGACTATCCCGGCCCTGGTCTTTGGTGTGACAGGTGTGTGCTTTGCACACCTGCTTTCCAACCCATCCACTTCCTGATGACTTAACAGTCATTAATAAATGTGAGCTTTCATTCATTCAAAAGAAAAACACATTGCAATTACTATTCACTAATTGTTTCTGATATATATATTCAGAAATATAAATATATTCTGAATATGTTAGTGCATGTGAGTCCCTCCTGTTAAACCTTTGGTCCTCCCTACATTTATAAACACACAGGCTCCGCCCACAGGTGAAATGTCACAGTGCAGTATGCAGCATCCAGGTGAAAGTGACCTTCCAGAATTTCCTCCACTGAAAAACCACACTTTCATCTAAAAAGGCCTCAGACAAAGAAAGAGATGAGATCAGATGACAGGTGGATTGGCCATGGTGACTACCAGTTCGAATCCTGGTCAGCCGGTGGACCTTCAAAATATCCATAAAGTTTTTAGTCTTTACCTGCTCCATCAGTGTCTTTCCCATCCCATCTGTGGAGTCAATACTGGTCTGGCTTTACTGAAATGGAGAACGAGCTGCTAAAAGGTCAAGCTGGACTCAGAACTGTTTTTTCTTCTCCTCCATGTGTCAGTAACTTGTGGTTCATAATAAGTCTGTTTTCTTTGGTGACGGCTACAGTTGACATGATAATGTTACCTATCACGTTTCCAGCGAATGTTGCTATTGCTAGCTCCCTAACTGCCAGTATGCTGTGGAACATATCACAGCAATGCAAGCATGGGCTAATGTTTGAGGTTAGATGTTGTTGGCTCTCATGTTCAAAGGGCCTCATGACACCTTGTTGACTGGGAACCTGAACAGAGGGTAGGTTTTGACAACAAACCATTTGTTTTTGGTATGAGATGTCGGGAGTCTAGTGCAACATCTAGTGGCAGTGATTATCATTTACAGAATTTATTGTGGAAATGTGCTTTCAAAGGCTTTTTGTTACTCAGACTCATTGAACAGCCTGACAAAATATTCCCCTCTAAATTTTTAGAACTAGCCTCGCCTTTCTAACCAATGGGAGAAGCCTAAAGTCAAGGGTGGGAGCTCATTCGATTTGTGAATGTGCAGCTGGTGTGATTCTCCTCATACTGAGGCTTTAAGCTTGTATTAGCTACTGGATGACGTCACTATGGCTGACTCACAGACTAGTGAGCTCTAAGTTCTTGCATTAGCAGAGACAGTGATGATGACGAGGACGTAGGTGAAGACCTGACTGTAACGAGCAAAGCGAGGGAGGGGGGAGAGGAGTCTCATGCTAGTGTTATCCTGATTTCCAGAACTTGCACTTTGTAGCTTTAATTTGATGACATCTGCTGCGTTTTGTGCATTTATATTTTTTAGTATAACGTGGCCCCAGCTCCTCTCTCTTTCTCTCCTCCATGTCACCCCGCAGCACCCAGAGGTGTCACCCAGATGAACAGACAACACCAGCTGCTGCTCCACCTGTGCTTCTGCCCCCCCCCTTTACTCCTCCTTCTGCTCCTGCTTTCCCTCCATCTGCCTCCTCTCACCCTCTCACCCTCTCCCCCTGTGCCTCGCTCTGTCCATCAGCACTGTGTGAAGAGGTCCTGGGAACTTCCTGTTTCTGGTGCTGGAATTAAAAAATATATGACTCATCTCACATCATGCAATTATGCAGTTTATTTCATTATCGTTATCTAAAGCAACTGAAGGCTGTCTCCCTGAGCCGGCCTTCAGATTACAGTCTTGGTTAATTACAGTGCTGATTCTGATGTAATTATTAGGTAATTATGGAGCACTTATAAAACAATTATGGGTTGTAACAATGTAGCGACATGAGAACAAATCATGATGTCTCAGCCAATATCAATATATGAATAAACTGCTACTAACACGTTGCCACCATTTCACCCAAAGATATGAGATCAAATGTGCAGATATACAGAACCTTTATCTTGTCTACTATACACTTAAAGTCAAAGGAAATGTATACAACCTGTAAAATAAACCAAACTCTACATACAGATAGGTTTAGAGATCTTTATAGCAGAAACCAGGTATTTCACTTGATATTATATCTGTCCCTTTTTTCTCTTTAGCCCTGAAGAGGAACAACATAACTTTTCAGTCCATGGACCAGGAAACCAAAATAGTCCTTAACATGAAGCAAATAAATGTGACAGTATGGTAGTAAAATATTCGAAAATTAGCATTGGGTTACAGTTACCAAACTCTGCAGTGCAACTGCAGCAACTTGGCAGTAACCAATAACTTTTGAATTAACTTCAAACCAAACGTTAATTGTTAATGTTACCCAGGTTTCATGTCGACTTTATGGAACTGAGTGAATATGTTACTACTGTCCCCAACAGAATTTTACCTGGTGTAATTTTGGTAATAATCAGGGCAGAAATGAACTTCAAAATCACAATAGAAGTTTGGTGGAACAAAGCAGCCCTGCTGAACAAAACATAACGTGTATCATGGATTTTCCTAGAAATACAATTTAGTTGGTGGATTATAGACATGCTGAATTTACCTTAACACCAAATCTCCAGCTTCATGTTCTGAATTATGATTTCACAAACAGTTAAGGCTTAGACAAATCTACCCAATATCAGAGTGAAGTTTGGCTTCCCCCACATGGCTATCAGGGAAATTGTTGCAAGATACTGTGTTCAGCTCAGTTTATATTTAGCTCAAGACACTACGCAAACTGTCTTTTTACACTTAATATTTTATGAGCGTAACTGCAGTCATTGTGTATTGGTCTTTCTTTGATCGGTTAGAAGGGCATGGCCTGACAATCAACTGTAGATGTCATGATCTGGTGTGTGCGCACTGGGTTAAACTGTCTCAGTGTGGTAAAATTAAACTCTGACTTCACGTCCACTGGGTTGGCGGTGGTGGCCTGAGATGGTGCAACCTGCTCCCCTTCTCCCACCGGTCCCTGGGGGAACGAACCGTCCAGGACGTCCTCATCGTCATCCTTCATCCTCCCCCCGTAAACATTGTGTGTTCAGTATACACTATGCTAAATGTTCAATGGGATTCATTATCATTTAAATTAAATCTTCTTTTTTTAAAGTCCTTTTAATTTATTTGATCTTTTCTAATTAAATATCTGGGACAGTAATGTACTTAATGAAAATACCTGGGTTCTGTGACAGCTGCATTTATGGACATTGAAATTCTGCAGTGTTGTGGAAATATTGTATTGTATATAAGCTCTAAAGATTTTAACTGAATGGCTCGTTTTCCCTTTAACATCAAAATTAACTGGCAACACGAATTATCCGTGAAATCAATGATTGTGGGTGTAACACCATCTTACTTTTCAGAACATTATCTTCATTGTTTGTTGTTGTCATTTGTATAAATTGACGATTTCAAGCCCCAAGCAAGTCCTGTAGAAGTCTTATTAGTCCTCCATGAAGTCCGCTATGTGACGACCATTTTTCCATTCTCCTGGCATGTTGCCTCACTCTTCTTCTGCAGTTATGGGAGTTGGCTGGAAGGTGGAGCTTGGAGGGTGGCTAGTTAATATCAGCCCCTTTGGGTAGGGCCTCCCAAAAGGCATAAAGGTCCGCCCCTCAGGTAGTCTCTCTCTCTCAGCTGGGCCTGCTGCAGACACTACAGCCTGTCTCTCTCTTTGTTTGGTTTGTTGCATCTTACAACATACACTACACCATATTTTCACCCATCCACACACTTCTGACATGACTGATGACTTTCTTACTTACACACACCATTTGGTTGGTTACTTTGTTTACTCATTTGAGTTAAATAAATAATTTTCTTGTGTCTGTGTGTGGCCTCCCTTTTTGTTGCTGGCTTAGAGCCAATCGGTAACAGCTAGCATAGCATTTATGAATGCGCAGTGCCAGATCCGGAACGCCGTTTGCTCGTTTTCATAGCCCAGAGACACGATGGGAGTGACACTACTGCACATATTCAGTGGGCCACATAACGCGGAAGTAACCTGGAAGCCAGAAACTTTTTCGGCGTATGCGCCAGGTGAGCAATTTCTATAGAACAGAGTGGGCACCATTTTTAGATCCGGTATCAAAGTCTTACAAGACATCCATGACATAAACACTCGCAGGCACCTCTGGGTGTTGACTTCGGGATAGAGGGCTGGGTGAAAACGCCGGTTACTCTTCCTACCCTCTTACGACCCCTTTTCTCCTGCTTCTTCAGGGTCACGGGATGAGGCTCGGTTGAAAGTACGCCTAGCTCGTCTCCATTTGGAGGCTCAAGAAAAGGCACAGGATCGTCAGACACAGCTTGAGTTCCACCTGCAAGTCAAAAAGCTGGAAATAGAGGCAGACAAAGCTGCATCAGATTGAGCTTAATTCACAAAGAGACTCTTACGTCAGAGGCCGTCTCAGTTACAACAGGCACACCTTTCACTTCCACTAGTTTACAACAGAATTCATTTGATATCAGTAAATATATTGCCTTGGTGCCAACCTTCTGAGAAAAAGTGGACTCATATTTCAGCGCCTTTGAGCGTATTGCAGCGGCTTCTTAATTGGCCTCTACATGCCTGGCCCTTGCTGTTGCAGTGCAAAATTCATGGGAAAGTCCACGAGGTAGTGTCAGCGCTTCCCTTAGAGGACAGTTTACTGTATGACACAGTGAAGACTGCAATTTTGCGTGCCTATGAATTGGTTCCAGAAGCCTATAGACAAAAGTTCAGAGACCACAGAAAGTCTTCAACTCAAACCTATGTAGAGTTTACTAGGGATAAGGGAAGCCTCATTGATAAATGGTGTTCTGCTGGTAAAATTGAGGATTTTTCTGGCCTACAAGAGCTCATGTTGCTGGAGGAGTTCAAGAACAGCTTGCCGGAGCTCATAGTGGTATATTTAAACAAACAGAAGGTGGGGTCATTATCTGCTCCAGCTGTCTTGGCTGGTGAGTATGTGCTTACGCACAAGGATACCTATTCCTCCCTTTCCATTGACAGAGCCCGTTCAATTCCTGCCACTCAGGGTAGCACTAACAAAGCTCCTGCTGGTCACAAAGAAGAGAGAGAATGCTTCTATTGCCACAAAGCAGTTATCGCACATTGTTTACTGTTAAAGCGTAAAGAGCAGCAACAGTTGTCTCCGAGTGCGCCAACTCCAAAAGGCATCGGGTTAATTCAATTGAGACTGTGTGAAACGCCCGTAGATCAGTGCGGCGATGAGCGCCCCAACCCTTGTTTCAAACCGTTCATTTTCGAGGGTCTAGTGTCATTAACTGGCAACCCAGGGGATCAGCGTCCTGTGTGTATTTTGCGTGATACTGGGGGTTCCCAATCTGTCATTCTTACCAGAGTGTTTGCCCTTTTCCAACTAGTCTGCCTGTGGTTACAGTACTGTACTCGAGATGGGTTATGTCCCGTGGCCACTGCACCAGGTGCATGTGCAGTCCAAATTAATCAGTGGATTTTTCCCTGTAGCTGTCTGTCCAGCTCTGCCAATCCATGGTGTCACTATGTTAATGGGAAATGATATTGCTGGGGGTAAAGTGTCTCCTACCCTCGAAGTGTTAAATGTCACACCTACACTTTCCGATCACTATGGCAGTTTGGCACAACCGGGTTTGTTTCCCTCCTGTGAAATTACACGAGCGCAAACACGGCAACTTTGCACAGAGGGAAAGACTCAAAACCCAGCAGATGTTGATTTGTCTGACTGTATGTTGATGAAAGTTTTCGCAGTGGACACAAAATTGGACACCAATGTGCCGACCGAATCTCCTGCAAAAACTGGAAACGAACAGGTAAAGAAAATCAGTGTCCTGTTGCCAGACGAGCTCCGGCTACCGGTAACTCGGGAATGACTCATTGGTGCTCAGAAAATGGATCGAACCTTACATAAATGTTTGGCAGCTGTGGTGAGTAATAGTCAGAGTGGGATTCAAGCCTAGACATATTTTGTTGACCATGACGTGCTCATGCGTAGATGGTCACCGACAATAGCTGAGGAGATGGATTGGAGTATAGTAAATCAAATTGTCGTGCCCACCGGTTACTGCTTTATGGTCATTTAGGTGTTAACAAAACCCACAATCGCATTTATAAACACTTTTTCTGGCCAGGTTTAAAGTCTGATGTTACTGAACATTGTCACATTTGTCCGTTGGCAGGCAAACCATAACAGATCATTCTGCCGGCTCCGTTGTGTCCAATACCCGCCATCGGCGAGCCATTTGAGCAAGTCATAATAGGCTGTGTTGGTCCACTACCCAGAACAAAGTCCGGAAACCAATATTTCCTCACCATTGTGTACGCTGCCACTCCTCCGCGGAGGGTAATGTGTTGGATTACGTCAGCAGATTACGTGAGCGTTTACATCCCGCCCGCGCCTGTGCACGGAAAGCGCTGGCTAGCTCCCAGGTGGAGATGAAAATTCGGCCCAACATTTCGAAGTTGGCGTTAAAGTGTTGGCTCTATTACCAATCCCTCGCTCCTCTCTCTCTCTCTGCGGGCTTTTCCGGACCGTACAGTATCCACCAGAAGCAGAGTGATACAGATTATGTCATCAGCACTCCTGACAGAAAGCAAAAAACTCGAGTCCGTCACATAAATATGTTAAAGCTGTATCACTCTCGGGATGATAAGACTGGCTCTGCGGTCCTGACAAGTGGCTGCTCCGTGTTCGTTGTAACCGAGATTTGTCCAGATAATGAGGATGGTTTATCATCATCGCAGATAAACTATCCTCATTATCTGGACAAATCGCCCTTCCTCCACACCGAGTGTGCGGTTGCCAAATTCAGAGATGCTGGAAGTGTTGCCACGTCAACTCAGCTATCTAGAAGTTAAACAACAACATGATATTATAGCTCTAGTTGCAGAGCTTCCATGTCTGTTTGGCGGTATTCCCACTCAAGACACTGTATTAAAACATGACATAGCCGTGAGGGACGCCAAACCAATCAAACAACACCACTACCGGGTAAATAAGATAAAAAGATCTGATGAGAAAGGAGACCCAGTATCTGCTAGAACATGGATTGGCCATACCCAGCTCTAGCTCTTGGAGCTCACCCTGTCTGTTGGAAGCCAAATTCTCTGGTTCACCTAGGTTTATTACTGATTTCAGGAGGGTCAATGCAGTCAATGTGCCCGAATTCATATCCATTGCCAGGAATGGAAGATTGCATGGATAACTTGGGCTCTGCCAAGTTCGTCAGTACATTAGATTTACTTAAAGGTTATTGGCAGGTGCTGCTGACGGAGCGTGCGTCAGAAATCTCTGCCTTCATAACTCCAGGTTACTTTTTACAATATACCATTATGGCATTTGGGATGTGCAACGCCCCTGCTACCTTCCAACGGTTCGTAAATACTGTCCTGGCTGGCGTGAACAATTGCAATGCTTAGCCGGATGATTTGATTTTCCACTCCGCTACCTTGGCTGAACACCTGAGAATGTTCACCTGAAGTGTTCAGCTGACTTGCAAAAGCGTCTTTCACTCTGAATCTGGCCAAAAGTGAGTTTGGGAAGGGCACCGTCACATACTTGGCCAGGCAGGCAGGTTGGTCAAGGTCAGGTCCGTTCCATCGAGGCGGAAGTTACTGCCAACACTGAATTCCCTGTTCCAACCACCATGCGTGCATTGCGTCGTTTCTTAGGTATGACTGGCTACTACAGAAATTTCAGTAGGAACTTTTCTGCTGTGGTTAATCCGCTGACTAAACTCACCAGTCCTAAAGTCGACTTTAACCCTTGAATTATATTTGTTTCTCCGCCCTTACTTTGGTGTTCCCGGTCAAATTTGACAGGTCTGGTTTAACTGCTTACATTAACACAAAAAACATCATTCAAACATAATCATTACCAAATTTAATTTAACACCTTTTAATGCTGTAAACAATGTCTCCAACTAGTGGTGAACATGAATAACTGCAGTGAATATACAAAGAGTAGACACTGAAAATTATAATAATAATCAAAACAGAGACCAAATTCACGGAACATCAGAAAATCAAGATGAATAGTCATTTGTGTGAGTGGCATTGTGCAGTCAGGTTGGAATATGCTTTGCAAACGTAGGATCACATTTGTAGAATGTCAGTCTTGTTTTATTGTCTCTCGGGGCACAAAGCTTGCATCTCTTCCTCTTTTGCCCCTGTCCTTGTTGGGGGGGGGGGGGGGGGGGGAGCAGTGACTGGGGCTGGGGCTTGCAGACTCCTAACCAGACTGGTAGAGGCTGGTGTGCACGGAAGGTGCTGTCGCCATTGAATGAGAGGAGTTGCTAAAGCTTTCCCAAGCTCTGCCAGGAAGAGTCGCTTCTTGAAGCATTTCCCCCGATTCCAGGCTGGGTCGATCTCCATCCACACCACGTATGCATTATATGCAGACACATCCAGGATGTTGTGGAACACCACCATGTTTCAAACTAAGTGATGACCATCAATAACTAGGGATGGGAATTGATAAGATTTTATTGATACCAATGCCAATATCGATTCTGCTTATCAATCCGATTCTTTATGGATTCCCTTATTGATTCCTGTGGATTTTCTGTGTGGAAAAAAGTAGTCCTATACAGATTTTCAGTGTCAACAACGCAAATTTTATTATGAGTTCCTGAACACTGAACAAGATAGATAACTGCTCTGTAGTTGTCAGTGGCAATTGCTCTAAGACTGCAAAGGAAGCTCAGCTTCCCCTAAAATGTCAACAAAATAAGTGGTCAAATATGTGCTGTTGTTTGTACATTTCATTGACTAAATATGCGCTAGAACACGTTCATCTTTTGTTCAGAATCAGCTACTTATCACAGGTAACCGACACGACTTCCTTCTCATTCATCCCCGCAGCGCCACAGTGCTTTACACAGTGTAGACGCCGAGCGTCTACTGACTTCAGTGGGGAAGCACAGAGTGGGTTGTTCCACCGCAGCGAAACTAGACGGTCATTGGATAAATGCTGGGCTTTGTCCCGCCCATCGGACGCTCAGCGTCTCTGGGGGTCTATGGGGCAGTGGGCTGGCCCGGACGCTTAGCTTCTGCATGATGATTGGATGATCTGTCTGAGGCTGAGTCCCTTCTTGATTGACAGCGAAATGAGCGAATCAGCGATCTTGAAGTATAAGCATCCACCTGAGCATTTTTCAAGTTTTTCATTCCGTTGTTCGGAGTCGATCTGGAGACGTTACTGATCCTCAGCCACTTTGTCTTTGTTAAAAATTACTAGCGTTGTGTTTGACGACTCTCTTCTGTCACTCTGCGAATTTACATATAAATAAACGGACACATTTTATGATGTAGGCTGAAAATGAGCTTCCCCTCCTTATAAGACCAGCAGCCGCCACTGGTAGTTGTTCAATCCCTCGTGGAGGGGGTGCTTGTAGGGTCCTTGTATTAATTTACTAAAAAAGAAAAAAAAAAGTCTCGGATAGGAGCCAGCTCCCATCGTTCATTTAAAAAAGCCGGCTCGTACACGACCTACACATCACTAATACGTACCTTCACTGCTGTGCTGAGACTGGGAAGCACTTGTTGACCGGTGCCATAGAGTGTCAAACACACGACACTCCTGATATTTAATGCCCTGCTGCATCTACAAATGTTTCAGCATGTTGCTGATGTTTCCACCATTGCTTGAAGTCTTAGTGCCACAGACATTGCACATATCGCTGTTGGCGTCATTTGTGTGAAATTAAGCCACACTTCCTCGAATCCTTCGTTGTCGTTCAGGCTGACAGCCTCTCGCGCGAGCATGACGTCATTGTTTGGCATGGCATGTGGAACTAAGTGGAAGGCATTGATAAGGGAATCGTAAAGCATAAACTGGAAATGGTTCTCAATTCCCATCCCTATCAATAACACAGCAAGCTGACTTCAGAGCCTCCTGATACAAATATAATGGAAGCAGATGAGCCAGTGTGTCCCTCAACCTCAGCACCAGTTATTTATACTTTTTCATTAAGGGTATATGTCACTGATACTGGGTGCACATCAAGTACTAAACTTCATTTACACATTTGTGGATCTGCTTTTTGTGCATGTCAGTTGGATCCTGTAAACATGTAGACCATGCATCTGACTGTATTTGTATGAGCATGTATGAGCAGCTGAGAATGTCTTCTCTCTACACATGGAGCTCTGCCCTCTAGTGGCACCAGCAGCTTCTTCTCTGCTGCAGCTGCTGATCTGGCTCCTTTCAGTTGATGCAGCTTCACACTGTTTATCATGACTTCATCATGTGACTGTTGTTTTACTTTGAAACGATCACAATTTTAAATGTGGTGAATACTTGAGACAGAAAATACTAAAGTAAGAGTAAAATTACTGATTTTTAGAAACACTCAAAAAAAACTTCTTTGTTAACCAGGACAGATGTAACTTGTGACCTCCACCTCTGTCAGGTACAGAAATGTACTGTATGGGATCCTACGGAAACACATTCCTGCCACATGAAGATAAAGAAAGGAAGAAAAGGAAATTCCACTGTTTATTTTCCTATGTTAACTACTGATTGATACTGATGAAATATTAATAGTTGATTAGAATCAACTTGTCAAATATAATATGTTTGTGATGAAAACATTAGAATTGGACTCCCTTGTAATTTGAGACTAACTGTCTGAAGGCTCCTGTGCAGGTGGTGTTGATCAAATAAAAGATGAAAAGTTTGACATGATAAATTATTAATGAATATTTGACATGATAATAGTATTCATATGTAATGTCTTGGGGGAGAAACAGTCATTGTTCTTGCTAGAAATGTACGTATGTAAATATATCAACTCAAATTCATTAATGAATACATTTGTAATTATAAATGTTGTATTTGTTTAAAAAAAAAAAAAAAAAAGTTTTAGGGTTAGGGTTTGGGGTGGGGGAGGGGGGGGTTTTTTACCTAACATTTTCCCATGAGCAAGAACTTGTCGACAGCGGCAAGGAAATAACTCCCTTAACAGGCAGAAACCCTGAGCAGAACCAGGCTCTGGGTGGATGGCCATCCGCCTCAACCGGTTGGGTTTAGAGAGAGAGAGAGACGAAGGGAGAGAGAGAGAGAGAGGGAGGGAGAGAATTGGGGTAGGGGTAGGGATTAGAGGATTAGGGGTAATATCAGGTTGAGAGGTTGGGTGACGTTGGGTCTTTGTTCTACTAAAGAACTGGCGGAACCGTTTCCACATAGATCTCTTATTTGATTTTTTCTGAACCTCTTCCATCTGATTTTCTAGATCCATTATTCCTCCCATCAGTCCAGCCGTAGCGCTGTCTTCGTCCTTGGCTTTCTCAGCCTGCTTGAAATCCCTGAGAGACTCCAGGCAGGACCTCTCCTCACTCCACTGGAGCCTTTCCCCTCTCCAGGTCTTCCTGTGCCTTCATCAATGCTGCCTTGAGGCCAGAGGTTTCCTGCATATGCTGAATCAAGAGATAGGACTTCTCTGTCTCCCATTCAAGTTTTTGTCCTCCAGGTCCTGGACAAATGCTGCCTCAAGCTCGGAGATTTCCTGCTCTTGTTCAGCCAGGGGACGAGACCTTTCCACCTCCCACTGGTGTTGTGACTTTACCAGGTAGTCTTCGGCCTGGGCCAGTGCAGATTTGACCTTGGATGTTTCCACTAGCTGTATGGCTAGGCATCACTTGGCCTCTTTCGTCTTCTCCGTTTCAGCCTGGAGAGCTTCCTCTAGTTTGTGTATTTGTTGGGCAGCGTCCCTTTCCATTTTCCCCATTTTGGACAGTTCAACAACTAGGATTGCTATCTCCTGGTTTGCTTCACTTGCTCGATGTTGGAGCAGTTCTTTTGATTTCTTCACCTCACTGGTGAATTCAAGCTTTTCTTTTACCAGCATGGACATATTCTCCCCCCCTTCTGCCCATTTAACTCTTGCTCAGGTACATGAAGGAGGCTCTGTTCGGTCATGTTTTTTTTTTTTACCTCAGGCCCAACGCTGGTATTTCCAACGGGAAACGGTTAGAGTTGAAATGTCACATGCTTTGGTTTGGTATTTACTGCAGGGTTGATATGGGTAGTTACTGCAAGCTGTGGTCTTTCCAGGATTCCAGGCCTGGAAAGACTGGGGTTAGGAAGTTACTGCAGACTTTAGTCTAGTCAGTGTTGTAGGCTGGAATTGTTGCTGGTATTTTTTGCAGGCATTTCTTTGGTAGTTATTGTAGCCTGGATTTTGGTAGTTATTGTGGCCTGGATTTGGGTAGTTATTGTAGCCTGGATTTTGTTGTTCATTGTAGCCTGGTCTTTGTTTTTTACTGTATCCTGGTCCTTGGTAGAAAAGCAGCCTGGACTTTAGCCAGCTGGGGGTAATAACTTTGGCACTGACAAGGTTTTAAATTCCACTCTAGGCTGTGTTTCAGTGGTCACAGCAGTTGATACAGCTGCCTCTGCTTCCATTTTCATCGCAGCTTGTGTTTTGTTTGTCTCTACAGACTGTTTCAGTTGACACAGCTGTGTTGAGGACTTCACTGTCCCCGGTCCAGGAACACTGGACAGGTTCGCCGCTTTGCTTTGTGTCGTTGTTTGTTCCACTTGTGTCCATGCTGAGAAGATTTCTGTTCTCACTTGTTCACTGTGTAAATTCATCAGGTAACTGAGTAATTCTGCTGTATGTGAAGTACTGACCAGTTCATATGAAAAGTGAGGCAACTCAACCTTACCTTGACCTGATAACCTGATATTACCCCCCACTTTACACACACACACACACACACGCACACACTCTCTCTCACTCACACACACACACACACACCCCACCTCCACTCAAAGCCCTTTCAGCCTGTTAAGGGAGTTATTTCCTTGCCACTGTCGACAAGTTCTTGCTCATGGGAAAATGTTAGGTAAATAACCCCCCCTTCCCCTACCTCAAACCCTAACCTTAAGACTTTTTTTTTTTAAACAAATAAAAAATTTATAATTATAAATGTATTCATTAATGAATTTGAGTTGATATTTTACATACGTACATTTCTAGCAAGAACAATGATTGTTTCTCCCCCAAGACATTACATATGAATACTATTATCATGTCAAATATTCATTCATAATTTATCATGTCAAACTTTTCATCTTTTATTTGATCAACACCACCTGCACAGGAGCCTTCAGACAGTTAGTCTCAAGTTCTTGCCCATGGGAGAATGTTAAACACCCCCCTTATCTTCTTAAGTATTTTCTTAAATTCTTTCTTAAGTTGTTCTTAAGACTTCATGAATGTGTTCTTAAACCGAGAATTGTGCGCGCCTGTGTTCTTAGATTGATGAACGTCAATCAAAAAAGTAAAAGCGAGTGCCAGTTGGCCCCAATTAGCATAGGTAAACACCAGAAAATGCCCTTAAAAGGACATGACGCTGAAGGGTCGTGTGCAGACACAGACAGAAGTCACAAAGAGATATCGTAAGGGAAAGTTGAGGAAATGCCAAAACGAAAATCTAAAGACGGAGCACCGGAATCAAAATGCAATAGGAACTTTAGTATTTCTGAAGTGGAGGTACTACTGCAGGAAGTGAGCCGCAAACGAGCGGTTAAATGTTAATGTAGCGTTCATTTATTTTAAATAAGATTATTGTAAGATAATCAAAGGTATTTTTTAAAAAAATATTATAAATGACAAAAATATTATTGTTATTTAAATAAATCTGTAGAACAGAAGAAAACGCAATAACCACTTATCTTGCTCAAACATGTCAGCACTCAAATGTGCATAAGAGTGCTCTTGAATGTGCGTAGATTCTGTTCTTACCTAAGAACAACTGCCTACTAAGAAAACATTGTTGAATGTCAGAAAAAAAAGTGTGTAAGTGGGTTTTAAGAAGAAATTTCTTCTTAATAATGGTTGGTGAATGAGGCCCATTGATTGTTTCTCCCCCAAGACATTACAAATGAATGCTATTATCATGTCAAATAATAATGTCAATATTAATAATTTTTCATGTCAAACTTTTCATTTTTTTTCACTTTTTCATCAACACCACCTGCGTTATTCTCAGTGTTCATCACTTAGTTTGAAACATTGTTGTATCTTGTTATCTGTATACCTTATACATATCTATATCTTTACCACTGTCTTATATTGTCTGTCATTTCTCTGTGAGCCTTAACAGCTCCACAAAGAGGACAGCAGTCTTCCCTCCTAAAATTAAATCTCCAACACAATTAAGTGTTCAAAAGAGTGAGAGGGACTGAGTACTTTCCGAAGCCCCTGATGGAGTGCGGTGCTGGGACTGGTGAGAGTCTGAGGACATCTGGTGGATGGATGGAGAATGACAGAGGAAGTCCTGAACCTGAGGGAAGTGACAAGTGGATCAGAGGAGCAGAGCAAAATACACAGGACCAAGGCAGCCATTGGGAAATGCACTTACCATCTACACAGTATTGGTCTCTTTAAGTCTGTATTAACAATCTAATGCATTTTACTCTGAAAATCTGACACAAACCGTTCCATTAATTATGATAAACAGAAATGACACAAATCTGGCCTGAGGCAGAAGCTAATAAAGTGGCTACTTGGGGCCATTTGGTCACCAGAGTTTCTGAGCTTCAGGCTGACGACTATATGAGGTGTTTTACAGCTAGAGAAGTAGGAAGCAGCGAGAGTGGCAGTGGGAACACGTGTGCCTGAGGTAATTATAACCTCGGCTAAGTCAAGGATCCTGCACCATTTTCCCTGATAGCCACTGTGGGGATAAACTTCACTCTCATATTGAGTAGGTTTACTTAAACCTTAAAGGTATAATGTGACATCATCACAAAGGCAGAATCAGAGAATAAGGTTTATCGCCAGGTAGGATTTTACTTACAAGATATTTGGCTTGGTGTTTGGTGCAGGATACAATGAACATTAACAGGAAATAACAATAAAAAGGTAAAACACTGCAGCAGTCAAAAAGATAAATATACATACATACACACATTCAAAAATAAAACAATGAAAATACTATGTATGAAAGTGTTGACAAAACTGCTGAGCAGGACGTGCAAAAGATCACAGTACAGACAATATGTGTTCTGTGCAGGGATAATATTTCTAATTAATACAAGGTGTTACTGTAATGTGGTTGTTGATGGTTGATGAGGCCAGACTCAGAAGAAAAGGCAGGTGCTGGTCCATCACTGGGAGGACTGGACTGGAATTCTGGTCCTGATACAGACAAACATGTGATAGGACAATTAGTTTAGATCATACAGGTTCTTTATATTCAAACATGCTGGGTCTGTTGTGTGTGTATAATAAATAGTAAAGACAGATATGAATATGCTAAAATGAATACAGTATTAGGCAGTGGATCCTGAACCCGTTGGTTTTGGATCCAGGCTAAACTGGATTTAGACTAAATAGACATTTATTTGCTTCATGTTGACAAAGACTGTTTTGGTTTCCTAGTCCATGGACTGAAAAGAAACTCAATAAGTTAAAGGACAAGTTCACATGTTGTTCTTCAGATATAATATCAAGTGAAATACCTTCAATCTGCTATTAAGATCTATAAACCTGTCTGTACATTGAGTTTGGTTTATTTTGCAGGTTGTGTAAGTTTCCTTTGACTCTTTAATTGCGTAGTAGACGTGATAAAGTTAAATGGTAGGTAATATGGACAGATGTGCTTTAGTCCAGACTCGCATAAGATATGAGATGAAAATATCATAACAGATCTCTCTGTTGTGCTGCCCATCTCCATGGCAACTGCTGTGACTCCAGGAAAGCAACATGAGCCACTCCAAACCAGAGAGGTGCTGATTCAACTTAACAGTCATTTAGCAGGCTGCAGTTTGCCCTGTTGTTGAACCGTATTTACACAGACAGGTGCTGCTTGGACATATTTGACCAGAAGATGGCATCCTCAGCTCATTTCCCCCTGTGTCCTGGAACAATCAGCAGACCGACACATCACAGTGACAGTGGATGTTGTTTAAACGTGTTTCTACATTACTGAGTAAAGAGGAAATTGATTTGTCCATTGTAGAAAAACAGGGAATGGGAGTCTGTACCCAGGCTTGGGATGACCGGTAGAGGGGGTGTTACTGGAGGTCCTTAGAGGTTTCTCACAAAACCAGAGTAATTACATCTAAAAAGAATACATCTCTCAGAGCCAGAACCACAAGGACATAACGTTATTCAGAGCCACAGTTCTGGAGCTGGAGGCCTTTGTTCGTCTTGTCTGTCCAGCTTTACTCAATGTGCTTCTCACCTTTTTTTTTTTAAATCTCGCTTCTTCCTCACACAGATGTACAGATACGCACATAAATACAAGCTTGTTTCTCGTAACCTGAATATGTTAATGATATGCAAATGAACCATTTCTAAAGAGGTGAACTCCACCGTTTCCTCAACTTGATAAATTCCCACCCACACACCCTTAACATGATGCTGCCACAGTGT
Organism: Seriola dumerili; assembly: GCF_002260705.1. Taxonomy (NCBI): domain Eukaryota; kingdom Metazoa; phylum Chordata; class Actinopteri; order Carangiformes; family Carangidae; genus Seriola; species Seriola dumerili. Next base: position 21,616,361 of record NW_019174404.1, read on the forward strand.
TAAGATCTGTGTCGGGCTTCTGCAAAAACACACTCATGTTGACATTAACTGGGGTAAAAGCCAGTGTTTTGGCCCCAAAGTTAGGGCCCTGGCTCTGAGCTTAATAACAGCGTTTGGTCATCATGTCCATCAGCTGTGATTGACTGTCGACTGCCTCAACTTTGACCTCTACACAGGTCAACTGTGAGCGAGAGGCAGTTCAGCTAAGAGACGGACAGGTTGACCGAACAGAACCTCCATCACGAACCTTAAGAAAACCTGCCTCTGTTATCACAAAATAATCATCAGTTATTCTGCAAAACATCAGAACTTAAGAAATGGCCTTTGTACTATATTGTGGTCCATGTGGTGAAGTAAACCGTAGAGTATATAAAGAGAAACCACCCTGGTTCTTCTAAATGACATGTTTGATTGATACTCCTTAATAACTTGGTCTCATTAAGCTCAGTCCTTCATAAGAATGCCTCATTAACCATGACATGTTCTTTATGTGAGACATACATCATACAGTCTGATGGGGCTTTACCATCAGTCAGCGTTTGACAGGTGAGCTGTCACAGGGATATTAAAACTGAGCCACTGCAACTATAGTTTACTGGTCCCAGTGCAGCCATCGCTCAATAGACAAAGAGCTGGAGGCTTGTTCAGGATCGTAAGTCCAGATAATGAAGGAGTAAAAGTCTCATGTATGGAAGACCTGCTCATTGTCTGGAAATAAAGATGGACGTAGCCTCTGTGACACGACCCATGGGTTAGAGGTCATTAGAGGAACTGCAGTTTTTAGTTCTTCAGTGTTGGCTTCAGTTTTCAGCCTCGGCGGTTGATGCTTGGGGATGCTTAGCTTATGTCAACCATTCCTGCTCAGTCAGTTTGACACAGGTGTAAAAAATGTGAGGGGAGGAAACGTTTTGTTCTGATCATATAAATATAAAAGCTGAAATGGGAGAATCCACTGGATAGTGTCGGGTGTGTCGTACGAGGGAAGGAGCACAAACACACCTCACAGCTTCTGTTCTGACACATGAAGAAGACGTCTGCAGCCACAGAGAGATTTATGAAGTCATGTCAGGGTGATTATCTGATATAAAACTGTCTCACTGCTGAAGGTGTCTAACATCGGGCTCACATTACGTACACTACGTTACACTGTGCAGGAATTCAATGTTTTGGAAAAAATTGAAATTATAGATATAAATTATAGATATTTAGTAAAAAGACTGACACCGTCTCTTCAAAACAGCTTTATTGACACTATGGTGTATGTACAGGCAGGAAATGAAAGAGCAGCCTGTGACAGGAGTCAAGTCCTCACATTCATCGTTGAGACATTAATGCACGTTATGAAGCAGAGAGAGAAAATGATCATGTGACGGACGACATGGGCCTTCCACGTTCACGCCACACACTCTCTGCTCGCTGTCACAAACACTACAGTTTCAACCAGGAGCTGTCATGGCGACCCACCTTAATTTCTCTGGACACCCTCCCCCACCCACACACACACACACACACACACACACACACACACACACACACAGACACACATGTAGTGTATGTAAGCCAGCTATGTGTGGCTGTCAGCATCCCTCAGTGTAACAATCACGTGTCCACAGAGGATGAATGTGACAGTCTGCTGTAAATGTTCTGAACCATAAATGTCAACAAATGCCACATACAGTCTGTACAGTGATCATCTGTCCAAAGAAACCAGAGCTGTATCTACCTCCTGCTTCCACAGTCACCCCAACATCGTCACTGTGAGGGGAACTCAGCACATAAGGAAAGATTATATGGAAACAAGTTCATTTCTTACATGAATGATTTTGTGAAGGATTTATTTTGAGAATAAAGTCACATGTTGTTGATTGACATCATGGAAGATAAACCGAGATGAGCAGCTTCTCCTCTTCTGGTCTTCACATGATGTTGGTGACTGTTCTCCCTGTAGTGGGTGACAACTCCAGTTCGCTGTGACACAAGACACATCATCCTGCCACTCATCCTCTCTAATGTGCACATTCTCTGTTCACCTCAGGCATCGGTGTAACTGTTCATTTCCGTTTCCCCCTGACACACAGGAGCCATGTCCAATTATGTTAAAACCCTCAGGATTTCTGGCCTGGATTTGGTGGCCCCTGGGGTCAGATGCATAAAACTCTGTGCAGATTCATGTCTTCAACTATACAGTAGCTGTGTCCCGAATCAGGGGATAAATCCTCGGCCCACGAAAGCCAAACTGAAATGAAACAGTGTGGTTCATGGAGGACTTTCGCTGTGCGTCTCCAGTTGTGCCCACCGTTAACGTTGTGTCGCAAAGCGAGGCCCCTGTTGCCTAGCAACCTTGACAACATGCCTCTTTTTTTATCACAAAAACTAGAGGGTTTCAGGCCATTAGTTTGAACAGTTGTACCGTCAGCGGTTGAACTGAGCTGAAACCTAATACTTACATTTAAAAGTGTACCCCTCAGGCTCTCTGTCTGTGTTGTTGCTTGGGATAAAGAAGGACGCAGTTATCGGCTGCATTTGAAGGGGCCTTCGAAATGGGACAGTCCAGTCTTGAAATGCAGCCTCTGAAGTATGCGACCCCTGAATTGGGAGACAGCTTATGTCTCCCAGTTATTCATACACAATATGAAAATATGAAATATTCATACACGTTCTTTTCATCAGAATTATAAAGCCACACATGCACAAGCCTTGTTTCCACTCCCACAATTAGCATATATGGATAAAGACACTCCCTTAATCAATCAGTTTGCATAAAAAAACCCTGTGGCTGCCACAGGTTCTCAGGCATGGCAGAGTAAAGAACAACAAAAAAGAAGCAAATGCCGATTTGCCGATTGTGAAATTGAGGCTCGTGTTGGAGAAATTGAAAAAAGAAAATGTGTGTTATTTGGTGGTCTTAGTTCTGGGATCACAAACAGACGCACGAATACAACGTGGCAAAAGATAACAGAGACTATCAACTGGGTGAGATTTGAGCAAAGGACCATGGAAAATAAAAATGGTCAGATTACAACAGGAGGAGGGTTTTATCAAGCATGGATGAACAGATTGCTTCCATTTTGGGCCACACAGCTTTACAGTACATGATCTCGTGGATGACCACAAGGGAGATACAGACACACAGATGGAACATGGTAAATTATACTAAACAAAATGTTCCATAGATTGGGGCGACGACCACAGTGGCTTCTCAGGGACACAGGATGAGAGCGGAGAGGCTGCATCCACTGCTTGTGCGCAAACTGTGCAAAACCCTGCAGGTCGGCCACGTGTGTGTGACCTCACAGATGCTGTGCTGGAGTTGCAGAGAGACATTATTAACACGATTGCCAACGTCGCAATGGAGTTGAGAGAAATACAGTTTATTAAATCTGACATACTGTATGTTGCACATTAAAATAATTGGTAAAGAAAATACATTTTATGATTATTGGAGCCTCTTTTGTATATGCTTTCAATTACATATAAACCTTTTTAACCTCTAGTCGGAGCATCATATTAAGATGTGTGTCACTGGCTGTATGAGCTCGCTCATGTGGGACTCTGTGATTCTGATGGTCATCAACTCGTTCATTTGTGCCACATTATGCAACACAGGTCAGCACAAACAAAACCAAAGCAGTCTAGTAAATCCAGATCTAAGGATTGAGTGTGAATGTGTAGAAACTTCCACCAGAGTTGTGTCACTAAAGCTTTCTAGAAGCTTGCAGGGTCAGGCTGACGCCAAGATGGAGCCTCAGGTGGAATTCTTCATACTGGACTGAACCTGTCACAACTCATCTAGCTGCCAAGTCCAGCTGTAAGTAGAGCACCACAGCTGGTGTTCATGGCCTCTGTGAAACAGCTACAGAGTCAAATCTGCTAGGATTTCTTTGACAAACACTGTTGAATGGTTCAAGTATCAAATATCAGCAGTTAATTTACACGTATTCTGCATATCCTACTGTCCTCATGGCTCACTCCAGACTCAGGCCTCTGTTTACTTGCTGCTGAGAGTATGGCACCTACATACAAACACGCTTCTCCTAACCCTGTCATATAAGTGCAGTGGCCAAACTGTACCAATCCCTCCTTATCCACAGGGACCCAGTCTGTCAGTGGTAGGTCATTTAAACTGTAGTTCACCTGACACTGCATAAAGTTTGGATTAGATTTATGTCACAAGATATTGTGTTAACCAAACCAAAATCCTACTCCTTGTCACTAATGACCTCCAGTGACCCTGAAACTAATGACCCATCAGTGTCAGGCAGCTAGCTAATGCTAGCTAAAGTTTTGTCTTATAACTTCACAACGTTAATGTCAGGATTTTTTTCTTAGAATATTAATCCCTCCCCCTAGAATTTATATTCATCATATTCATGCCTGGAAGAATCTTGTACTATGATTTCAGACACCCCTAAACTGAACCCTACCATTTCTTAACCTTGACATTAGCTGAACGTTTCTGCCTCACTCCATCAGTGATTCTTGCCCTCATGCCCCAAAACAAACCGTTGTGGTGGTTTGGTTAGTTTTTTACCTTTTTCGTTGGACCACAACAGCTGGGGCCAGCCCTATCATGGCGAATGTCACTGACAGACTGACTGAGTGATCATATTTCCACCAATGGTCAGCCAAATGCCACAAGACAGGAAATATTGTATTTTCTTGTCCACTACACTTATTTGAAGCAAGATACTGCAAGGACTGTAAAACTGCAGTTCACTGAAGCAGGTGCCTACAGGGTACTAGGTTCCCTCGCTCCCTGAGAAAAGGTTGACCCCTGTGACTGTCATTGTATAATTCACACTCTAACTTATTCGCAGTCGTACATAGAGTTTTTAGGTAGAATACATTTTAATTGGCCTTCAGTGTGTATATCATACTGCAGTTTTGTGATATTGAGTTTTCTCACCGAAAGCCTGGTTGTCCATCGCTCCCGTTCCTCCTTTATCAGATTATCTCAACAGTCACAGGTGGAGCAGAGAGCAGCTGCTCCACAGTGAAAACCTGAACTTCTGTGAACACAGAAGAAATACAGCAGGAGGTGATGTGTGGAGGAACGAAGACATGAAAGGTCGTAAATGTCTCCAGTAATCGTCCCTGACGGCAGCAACCTTCACAAACAAGAGAGCAACAGTATTAACTGTTAAACACACACGAGGAAATATACAGGCCTGAGGTTGTGCAGGGATCTGCTGGTGTCAGTGAAGATGCTGCGGGATCTGATGCTAACAGATGTGGTGGCTGCAAGGAGACAACAATACGTGGCTGTCGGATAAAAACAATGTACCTTCAAAAGGTCAAGTGCTCAGATATTTAGAAAAAACAGCAATCTTCGTGGGAACAGCCTTGTGTCTTTGACATTTAATACAATCGAGGGTCATGAGCTTTGGTACGTTCAAAGAAAGTCACAGAAGCCTCCAGATAAACAAGACTTAAAGCCTCAAGTCCTGCTGGGGGGCCCTAGAGGATCCAGTCATCAATATGACATAAACTACAGACTAGTAATTATGCTCCTGTTTGTACACTTTATTACACTGAGAGGACAAACACACAATAGACAGATTTCATGCAGAGAAACCTGCAAAAATGTTTAAGGCAATCTGATCAATAGAGGAAGTGATATCTTTCTCTGGACCAAATAAGTGTTGAAGTCCAGGTACCCCTGGGTGGTTCCAAGACCAGCCAGATGGGATATGTTAGGATGAGGTCCTGTTGGTCCTGTTTTCCTTGCATTCTTTGCTGTGTATATTTGTCCCTGTGCTTCAGTATTCTGTCTCTCCATTGTGTGCCACGTCCAGCTCTGCTTTTTGTCTGCCTGTCCAGTTCTGTGCTCGTCCGACCGTGATGTCCATTCTCACCTCACCTACCTGTTGGACTTCAGTCACCTGTGGCTCTCCGGCCTGACTTCTCCACTCATGTGACCACACCATCCTGCAAGGAATCCATTCCCCTCTTCACTGCCTGCAGCCAGACGCAGCTCAATCCCTTTTCCTTGCTCTGCCCCTGGACACTTCCCCTCTTCGTCATCCTGCCCTAAGCCCCAAGCCTTTTCTTCCACCATCGTCCATCCCCATACAACATAGATTGTCCAGTAAATGAAGGTAATTGTCTTCACTTCCAGCCAAACAGCTGCAACTTGAGACATACAATAATTCAGTTTAATGTTAGGTAAAGACTAATACAGTAACTTGTGTTTGTTTTTAGAACTGAAGAGCAGTTTTGAAGCTCAGTGTGAGCTGCATCACTGTCACCATCTTGGCAGTGTCTGACTCCGCCCCTAACTCCCACGTAATACAGAAATGGTCAAAAAGGAGGGGCGTGTGGAGCTGAGACTTAAGTGCATGCTGGTTTGTGACAAGCATAAGCTCACCCACCTGTCACTCAAAGAGGCCACGCCCTCAATTCTCCATGACTTTAAACAGTTGTCATGAAGGAGGAAATTAGCTCTAGAGACCAAAACTGTTTTTGTACCAGGCTGTAAACATGTTTATTTCTGCTGTAAAGTTGGACATTTTAACATGGGAGTCTATGGGGACTGACTCACTGTTGGAGCCAGACTCTAGTGGTCATTAGAGGAACTGCAGGTTTTGGTTCTTCAGTGTTGTCTTAATTTTTCAGTCTCTGAGGTTGATGCTTGGTTTAATCAGATGAATAATACAACTTTTCCACAGTTGGGCTCTTGTTGCTAGTGGTCCAAAGGCAGTTAGTGCAGTATCCTTTCTTCTAAGGGAACAAGAGATATGAAGTTCAATGGCAACTCAATCACAAGCCGAGGATGCATTTTGTCAACACACAAATCTAGATGAAGCAAAAGACACAGAACACATCTTGATTGAAAGGACCGGAGTGATCTCTTCATCATGGAAGCACTTTGTGACTGGTGTCTGTGAAAAGTGCTAAATAAACTGCTTGCTTGTAGCATCACATGCAGTCTCCAGCTGGGGCTGATGACTGTTAGCTCTGTGGACAGCACGTTTCCTGTGTGTGGGGAGAGAGCTGTTCTCTCAGGGTCATGGACTGGATCCAGGCACCAAGTGTAAAATCTTAGTCACAGACACAGTCACACTGACCTGAACATGAACACTACGGAAGGCACAGGAGGCACAATACTCTTTGTGTGTGTGCGTGTGTGTGTGTGTGTGCATGTGTGTGTGTGTGTGCGTGTGTGTGTGAGGGAGATAAACTGAATGATGGCAGCAGTATAAAGAGTCTAGTAGCAGATGAAGCTTGTTGTATCACCAAAAATAACAATTTTTGATTGGCTGGTGGATATCTGTTAAAAAATATATTTCCTGTCAACAGTAACATCATTGTTGTAAGTCAGTCACCAGATATATTTAACTGCAGGTAACCATAGAAACCTATGGAAGCTAAGAAAGGCCATACTCACAAATATTTTTTTTATCCTGTTATGTTGACATGACAGAGCTTTGTTTTCTTGAGATAACAGAATAATCATCTTGTTATCTCAAGATAACAGAGCTTTGTTATCACAGAATAATGATCCCGTTATCTCAGGAAAACAAAGCTCTGTTACCCGTTATCTTGATATCACAACGTTATCTCGTTATCTCAAGATAACGAGACAAAAAAAAAAGAGCATGTGAGTATGGCCGTTCTTGACTTCGTCGGAAAACATACTTTGTGCAAACGGGTGACTGTGGTATAAGATGAGGAAATGTGTTGTCTGCCATGTCTCAGTACGTTATTCTGGTATCCATGTATTAACATACCTTGTCCTGTATTATCACTGACAAAGACCCAGTTGACAGGAAGGCAGAGTGACACTGACCAGTGCCTGGTCCCAGGTTCAGTTTGAGACCATTTAAGTAAACACAAGTTTATTTAATATGGGCCATTTGCAACACAGGCAACATCACCTACAGCCCATGTTGTCCAATGAAGCTAGGCCCATGCTGGTAGAATTAAATGTCTATTACAGCATAATTTGTAGAGGACTCTGACTGTAGATTTTTCTGGATCCGCTATGACATTGTGTTTCATTTATGATATTATATATTATATATGGTCTCGTGAAAGGTGTCTCATAGTGTATCAGTGCGTATTTACTGTTTGGTTTCTAATTTAGAGTATATTGTGGTTTAATAGTGTCTATAGTAGGCTATATGGAATTATATGCAGTTGCTGATTAAAAATCCAGGTATATGGTGTCTAATTAGGGTATGACCTGTTTGTTTACTACAGAAGCCGAGAAAGGCCATACTTTTATATATTGGGATATATAGATATTGGGATATTTATAACGTTATCTCCAGATAACAAAGCTTTGTTATCTGGAGATCACTGAATAAGGATCCCATTATCTTGAAAAAACAAAGCTCCCTTAGCTCAAGATTATTATTCCATTATGTCGTGATAACGGGATGATTATTCTGTTATCTCAACATAAAAAAGATCCATTAATCTGGAGATAAAGAGAAGAGCCATACTCGCAAATATTTTTTTTATCCCATTATCTCGAGATCAGCAGACTGTTATGTCCAGATCACAGACTAATTATCCTGTTATCTTGAAAAAAAACAGCAAGATCATTATTCTGTTATACTGAGATATTGTAACTAGATAATCCAGATAATGGAGCTTTGTTTTCTTTAGATAACAGTGTATATTCCCATCTCCTCATAACAAAGCTCTGTTATCTTGAGATAATGGTGTCATATTCCCATATCTCGAGATAATTATTCTAGACAGCAGCGTTAATCTCGAGATAACAGCTAACATCTTTGTTTTCCTCAAGATTTTTCTTGAGGTAACAGGATAATTATTCCGTGATAATGAGATAATTATTCTGATCTCTGATATAATGGGATTCAAAAAAAAAAAATTGCCATTCTCGGCTTCCATACTTTACTGTAGAACATGTTATTCCTAGTTTTGTCTGACATAAAGTAGTTTCTCTTACTTCTCATTAGTGAACTGTAAATTAAAGTGCGAGCCGAATGAATCAGTTGAAGTGACTAACTCCTCTACGTGTCATTCTACAGGCTTTTGTTCTACTTGCCTGGTGCACGTTGGTGGTGCGCTCACACGACACCTCATCATCAGCAGATGAACGCGTCTCTCCAGCGGACTCAGTGACTCTCTCTCCATCAGTGCGCGGGTTGGAGCTGCTCTCTCAGACTGTGGCTGAGCCGAGGGGAGGACAGGATGGACGGAGAGTAACCGCGCTCCTCTCTCTGGGAAACTACTCTGTTTTTCCGACCAAGGCTCCATCATCATCTCCACCGTGTCCACACGCAGTCCACGTCTCTCTTGGCAACCCCGGGGACACCTGTCGCGTTTCAGCTGGGCAGTACCTCCATCACTGAACACACATTTCCTCAAAGGCTGTGGAGACAGAGAGCTGGTGGTTGAGGCGGTTGCAGAGTCTTAGATGAACTGAAGCCGGTCTCTGCGGGGACCATCTAACCTGCCTCAGCTGCGCTTCGTGCCGCTCCACCGTCTCATTCAGGCTCCGACAGCGTTCCCGTCTGGTTTTTCAGGCATCAGCCATGACAGGACGATGGAGCTCATATTCCATGTCAGTGCTGCTCTCTCTGGTCGTGCTGTGGCAGACACGGTAAGTTCTGTGTTACTGATACGCGTTTTTACAGATTAATAAACCGCTCTGACGGCGCACTGACCGGGCGCACAGCGGCTCTGTGCCTCTCCACCTCCAGGCTGTTTAACGGTGTGTTGTTAAGCAGCAGCAGCAGCAGCAGTATAGATGACTACAGCTAGATTATACCCACACTAATAACAATGAGGATTTATCATTGATCACGTCCTCTCCTAACGGTCGCTCTGTGCGCTCTGTTCAACCTCACGCGCCAGACCCCGCAGACAGATTTAACAATTTAATGATTATTTGCACATGAGGGAGAAATATCTCAGTAGCTCAATGAGATCTGTTTCTATATGACGGTCTCACGGATACGGCTCTGACCTCAGACCTGTCAACTTTGGGAACTGACTGTTACCACCCAGCGCAAAAACCCGGACGGACACCGCCGGTGACAGTAACAAGCGTAATCCATATTTAATCCAGCAGCAGACTGGACCTCCGTTAATCTGTGTAGTTTTACAATTGATTTTTTTTACACTGCTTGTGTGCACGTGTGTTCCACATGAACTCAACAGCACTTAACGTTCTGTGATAATGTCAAGATACAGTCAGAGGTAGGAGAGACCGGGCGCGGTTGCAACAGTTTTTACATTTCTCCCAGTGACTCAGAGACCAACCAAACTTTGATATATTAATCTTACATCTGTCTGCTAATTATCCATACCATTCAAAGATTACAGATGACATATCATTCACAATATTTAGCCTGACCCCAACCCTGGGGACAGTTGCAACACAGATCAGGGAGGGTTGCAACATATTGAAAATACATTAGATTGCACTAATTAACTTTTGATTTTTGCCTCAATAAGCATAGTATCCTGAAAACGTGCATTGTTTTAAAATAATATTAAAGTATTATTTAGTTAATTAATAATTTGTATCAAAGAACAAGCAAATATATGATGAGACCATGAGAGGCTGACAAAATAATTCCCAAAAGAACCTGTTTGTATTTTCTATTGCCTTAAAATGAACTATTGTTGCATCAAAATTTGCTGCATATTTGGCTCATATATTTTGTTCTAAAAATGTTGAAACACACTGTTGTGTGATCTGTTTTGAATTGGCTGCTCAGTCCAGAGACAGTTACAATAAATCAAACTCAGTAAGTTTTGACTAATTCAGACAAAAGGTCAAGATTGTATGTGAAAAATACAGCTCATTAAAAAAAAATTTCATACTTTCAAAACAACATTTTTTCAATAAATGCAGCAGCAGCAGGTGTTGTGTATATCTTACATCGTCCTGGTAGGGGGAGAGTCTTGCTGCAACCGTCTCCCCAACCTTTAGTTTGTTCCTTGGTTTGGTCGCTAAGGTCTTCTGTGCAACTGTTTAACTGACTTTAAGTGATTCCTTAAGTTCAAGACCAAGATAAGGGGAAAGCCTGAAATACTTAGATGAACATTTTAAGGAAACCCTAATTAGAAGACTTAGGAGTGTTTTTTGCAACTGTTTTTATTTTAAGGAAACCTTCACTTTGATCTTAAGGAAAATTTTAACTTAAGGTGTTTTGTGCAACCGGCCCCAGTTTGTCAAACTGAGAACATAGTTACTGTGGAAACTGGTTGTCCCGGTGATTTATTTAGAGTAGAAATGAAGGCAGGTCATAATCACAAATCAGGACATTTTGTCATGTTTTCTCCTCTGACGATTTTCTGCATCAGTGGATCTGAATCATTTATTTTTCATATTCCAATAAACATCACATTGCTGCACGAGTTTCTTGGCATTTACTTGAATTTCTTAATTAAGATTATAATAATTTGTAAGGAGCTGACCGGTCAGCAAGTACAGTGTCACTGTGTGCATTGAAATGTCACCTCTTTAAAAACTTCAAAACACTGAGGCTGTATTGTGCCTGTTTAGATATTTAATTAGACACCAGACCAGAATTCATCCATGTCCTTTTAAAACTGTGCATCAGTGGTTTTGATTTATTCACCCATTAACTGTTGAACTTGTTTATTAATTGAATTATTTATTAAAGGCTTATTGTGCCATTTGTGTATTCATACCTCCCAGGCTGAACTGTTGATAACACAGCGAGGAGTATTCCAGTGATTTAGTAGTACACCTCCAGCGAGCACTGTCACCTCACAGCCAGAAGGTTCCAGCTCTCTGGGGCCTTCCAGTGTAGAGTTTGCATGTTTCTGGTTTCCCTCCAGAGACATATTAATAATAATAATAATAATAATAATAATAATAATAATAATAATAATAATAAACCTTATTTATAGAGCACTTTTCATACAAGAGATGAATCTCAACGTGCTTTACAATAAAAAATCAATAGTAAAAAAAAAAAGCTACACTGCTTATTTTCTTGTGTGTCAAATTGTGTGTATTCAAAAGTCTGGCAGTAAAAGATGTGAGAGCTTGTGAAGGATTATAAAACAACAGAGAACCTGCAATTTTAACTCCACTGTGATGGTGATGATGCATCATCCGATCACAAATGACAGAGAATCCACTTTCATCCACTCAGATAATAGATCTAGAGACACACCGCAGCCTACCTTTCCAGACCTGGGTCCCAAGATTAGTTTCAGTTGGAGCCATGACGACCCGTAGTATATTGACTTACAATCATTGTTCTTTGCTCTCTGTTCATGTTCTGCCTCGTTCTTCCTCGGGTTAACGTTGGTTATATACTCCTGATCTATTTCCCATAGACCCAACACTTCCCTACTCGGCCGCTAGTCATTGGGTCAAGCCATTAGGGAGCAGTCCTACTTTCTCATGGTGTCAAAACCCTCCTGTCACAATCCTGATGTCACCATATCTGACCAATGATGTGTCTGCCTGGTAAGGTTGGAGTTCTATAAGAACTGTGCAAAAAAAGTGTAACATAACTGCAGTAAAAAATGTGATATAGAGCTGAGGTCACTAATATTTTTATTTTAACTGGTGCAGCTTTTTTGGCCTTTATAGTTCTGGTCTTGTGATGCTACTCAGCCAATCATAGTGACTGGAGTCAGTGAGCCTGTGTAGCAGGATATCAGGGTGGATGACTGGGTTGACAAAACAGGATTTTCACACAGGGTACCACTTCATTTCCCGTGTGCCACCCACTTTTTTCTTTCTTTTTTAAACCATGACCATTCCACAACTTTAACTGTGTGCTTTTTTTGGGGGGGGGGGGCTTTTTGTGCCTTTAATGGACAGGACAATAGAGAGGGAATGACACGCAGGAAAGGGCCGTGCGATGCGGGAGTCGAACCAGGGGCCAGCTGCAGCCTCTATATATGGGGCGCCTGCGTAACCCACTGCGCTACACGACGCCCCTAACTGTGTGCTTTTATTGTAGCCATGACAACAAAAGTCCTGGCTTTGGTTTTAACTGTAACAATGATGATGAAGGTGCGGTACACCTGCCGCTGTAGGGCTGCGTATCAGTAGACGCTCTCACAGATTGTATCGGGGGGGGGGGGGGGGGGGGATATCGACTGGAACATACCCCTGTGTGTTGTCGTCACAGTGTGTTGTCAGGTTTGGAACCATCGTTCTGTGCAGAGACCAAAACCAGATCTTCACTGACCCTGTTTGACAACTCACAGCATACACACAGGGGAGATGAACACTGGAAGGTGTATGTTTTGAACCTAAGATAGCTGGCTAGCTGTTTCCATTCTTTATTGCTAAGCTAGGCTAACCATGTCTCTATGAGAGGTCACACACTAGAGTCTATTATTTCTGTTATTTTGGTCCAGTTTTCAGTTTGATCATTCCTAATGAAAATCATAGTGACTCCTCAGAATAGTCTTTAATTGATGATTTCTAATTCTGTCCCTAAAATACAGATGATACTGGGGTGAGGGCTGAAATGAAAAAGGCAGTCACTTGAGTGATCAGATTGATGAGGATCACATGTTGCTCCCAGTGGAACCTGTAATTCTACCTGCTGCTGTAGACTGGTCATTTTTCTTTCTCACACGTCTTTTATTAGGTCAAAGGCGGATTCCAATTCAACACGTAACTTCAAAGACATCACAACCTTCACTAAGATCCTGGACAGTCTGCTGGACGGATATGACAACAGACTGAGACCTGGTCTGGGAGGTGAGACTGGAACACTTACACACTTCCATCAAAACTCAAAAGAGACGGATAAAGACGGTCAAAATCAAATCAGCAGAGACAGAGATATCTTTACTTTCGTAAAACACTGGATCCTACATTTCCCATAATGCAACGTAATGAAGTCTTCTTCCTTCCTGTCTCGTAAATACCCACATCTCTCATACACACCTGCAGCTTGTATGTGAGACTTTCTGTTATAACCCTGATGACATCACTATGACATCATCAGAGTTGCGTTCTCAAACTTGACCAATGATGATATTATATGATATGATATGATATTATAATACACAGAGTAGGACTGAACTGATTCTGATGGGTAAGATTGAGTTTAACTCCATAAAGGAATGTTCAAAAAAATGTTTTCACCTTTGGGGCGACCTGATCATCAAATCGTTGAATTGCGTACCACTTGGCTCCTGGTTCGACTCCTCCTTTCTAAATATTAACAATGGAAAAACATTTCTTTTATTGTATGTTATAAACACAGGAGAGAAGATGATTTAGATCAGACTGTTGTGTGCTATTTGTAGCATGCAGGGTCTCAAAACTTGTTAAAAGGTAATAAATCAATTTGATCCATCATATGAACAGGTAAATTTTTTTTTTGTTAAGTTATTGTTTTTTCCTTTTTTTTGATAGTCACAGTGAGACTAAGCCTTTGCGGTACGTGCTGTACCAGCGGAGGCACCAGGGCGCCCCCACATGAATTTATTTATTCATATTGTGTAACTGAACAGCACAGAACAGATCAAGTCAGGCAGGAACTCACACACAGGAACGGTACAGAGTATCTGTGTAATTTTCAAAATAAAACACCCTGTGCACACCCAAGTGTATATCACGTGGAACGCACAGCAACTGGAACAGAGTCGGGCGGCTCATTATACAAGTTGTGTCAAAGGGAGGGGGAGGCATCACCACAGCAGAAAATAACCCTGATGACATCAGCTCAGCCTGGGCTCAGAGACTAGAAATGAAAAACACAAAGCCTTTGTGACAAACTGAAGGTAGGGCGGTTCAAAGACCTGGATGTTTACTTGTCTTGGAGGGTTGAATGAAAGATCCTTTTGAGCTGCATCATGGGAAATGTAAAAGCAAGTGTTTTTGAGGTTTGAATCACATCAGGAACTAAATGTCAGGTTATCTCTGCCTCACCAGTCTTTCATTAACCTGTCTGTCATGAGTCGTAAAGACTTTGCTTTTGTTTGCACCGTGATTTTCTGCAGCACATGTCGTTCTCTGTCTCCACAGACCGAGTGACAGAAGTGAAGACTGACATCTATGTGACCAGCTTTGGCCCAGTGTCTGACACAGATATGGTGAGTCTCAGACACATCACCTCTCAGTGTTTTACCTTCTCATGAGCCGAGACAAACACAGTGAAGTGATGCGTCACGCTTCAATCAGTCAGAATAAATCCATAGTTTCAAACATCTTTTGGTTTTGAAAAGACTTGTACAAGGAACTTCAAAGTGACACCAACATGTGATTTTGAGGCCTAGCTGGGAGATAGGGGCGGAGTCAGACGCTGCCAAGATGGCAACGGTGGAGCGGCAAAACTGCTCCTCAGAAACCTGTGAGTGACGTCACGTAGGCTACGTCCATCATTATTTACAGTCTATGGTCCATACAAAAGGCAAGATCTGCAATATCAAAGCAATAAAAATACAGGTACCATACAATCAAAATAGAATTTAATAAAACAATATTAATAATAATGATGAAGTAAACGACAGAACACTGAAAAACTATCGCTGAGGTGAGTGAACCATCTACACACAGAAGGCCAAGCACCAGGTCTGAATCCAGGGCCCAGTCTTGAGAAGTCGGCCTCCGAGCCTCTGACACACCATGCTTCATAAAATGCTGGGCCTGTGCACATGCAATAACACACATCCAGCAGATAATATCCTCCAGACAGAGAACTGTCAGTACTGCTTGTCCTGTTGCTATGGGAAACCCACCCACTCCAACAGGAGAGTGATGACACGTCAGGGGTCAGACTGTGTTATTAAAGATGTGATCTGATCCTCCACCGACACCCAGCTCTGATCTGAGCCGTCTGCTGTACTGCATATTAAACTTATTAAAGATTATTATCATATGTTATGTAATATATTAATGACCATATCACATGTTATATAATATATTAATGGCCGTTGTCATATATGATATTAATGACTTTTATAATACATATCATAAATGATCATACATCATACGTCATACATATACTATAACCCTAATCCTACTTTTAATCATACTGTATAATCAAATGGATATTAACCCATTCAGACCTCAGTTTCCCTCTAAAACATAAACATTGTTTAAACAACCTGAACCTGAGAGTTTTCTGAAAAACTTGTCATTCACTGAAACCTTTATTCCTCAGCCTCTGTCCAGCTGATATGTTCCAGTGATGTTGGGAC
Organism: Seriola dumerili; assembly: GCF_002260705.1. Taxonomy (NCBI): domain Eukaryota; kingdom Metazoa; phylum Chordata; class Actinopteri; order Carangiformes; family Carangidae; genus Seriola; species Seriola dumerili. The sequence continues at coordinate 21,632,495 of NW_019174404.1, forward strand.
TTCTTCCGTCAGTCACCCTGAGGTGATTCTGCTTTTCATCCAACAGGCACATGGTCCAATCACAGCGCATGGTGAAGCTTTGTATGCGTCGATCTTTCATCCTCTGTTTAACAGTTAGTTTCAACCAGCTGATGGTCATGATAAACCGTCATTGAGTATGTGCTTTACCTGCATGAGCCATGAGTTATACAGGTGAAGCAAACAGTCATTCATGATGTGACTGAGTTTAGACCACAGTACTACAACCTGTCTGTTTAAAGTATTCATATACGTCAGGTGATAAGTATAAGTTTAGGTGTAGTATGGATGCCTGTAATGTTCCTCCTCTCCACAGTGGGGTGGTGTAGTGATACCCAGTGGCTCCTTCATGAAGGTGCTTACCTGGGCTTCAGCTCCGGGCCCCTGACCAACCAGGGGCCTCAGGAGACATGAGCCTAATGTTTTGTTGTGGTTGGTTGGAGGCCGTGACAGACTTGTCATCATCATACAAAATGCTCCACCACACAAATACTGGAGACTGTAGAAAAACTAGAATTACAGCCTTGCAGATGCATGTATCCACCAAAACACTTTTTGCGTTCCTGAGACAGAAGGCCATAAACATGTTTTGTGAGGTCATCGTGCCCTCTACATTTGACGTTTGACCACCAAAGTCCTATCAGTTCGTCTTTGAGTCCAGGTGGATGTTTGTGACAAATGTAAAGAAGTTCCGTCACGCAGATATCACATCCAGGAGAATGGGACTACGCAAAAACATTATGTCTCCAGCTCTGGCATACAAATCCAAACCTGTCCTTAAACTAGACTAAGTGAAAATCAAGGGTTAAACATGTTAAAATGTTCACAGTTAACCATAAACATCCAGTGTGCTGACAGAGACACTGCTCACTGAACTGATACAGCTCATACAAACACACAGTACGTCCATATGTCACACACACACACAAACACAAACACTCTGCTCCCTGCCCTCAAAGCTTTGCTCAGTTATTCCATTACAATTCCCAACCACCCCCCACCCCCTACCCCTCACCCCCTACCCCTCACCCTCCCTCCCCACCTGGCTCCTCTCAAATATTTAAGTGGCGTGGAGGGGCAGAGGGATGGAAGTGGTCGTGATGGAGACGGCACCTTCTAAAGAAAGAAGACACAGAGATGGTCTCATCTTTAATTCATGACATGTCTCCATCAAACTTGCAGCAGATAATTTCACTCCACCACTGTATCTGTCTTTTCTCTGCCTCTGATAGCTCAGCTCTGACACACACACACACACACACACACACGTCTTTTGGATGGCCCCCTGCTGCTGCGCTGCCGCTTGTTTGTGCAGGTTTCGGATTTCTGGATTATAAAGTCCTGTCTGTGCTTCTCACACTAATGCTGTGAGAGCAGAGACACAGCGAGACGCTTCAGTAAAACACTCGAACACCTGCTCATTCTGTCTGTTGGATTCAGACTGCTGTGCTCTGTTGAAGTCACACTCACAGTAAATATCAGGTTCTGTTGCCACAGCAAAAACATCTGCTGGGAAAATCTAAAATTGAGCAATATCACACGAGAAGGATTGATGCTGTACTGAGTGTCAGCACGACTGTGATTCGGTCGTAGGTACGAGGCCGCAGGCGAGCGCCGTGTTAGTTAAATAAGCAACAACAGATTATGATTCGTTTGTTTATTTCATCATTTATTTGGCTACGCTAACACAAATAGTCCCGCAAGTGGACTGGTACTGGACTGTTACTAAGCAACACATAAACATTTTCCTGACCTGCACAGTGCACGCTAGCTTGCTACTTTGTCTACACTCTACCTCAGGTGTGCGCTGAAGTATCCAGGCTTCTTCCCTTCATCCTCTTCTGACGACCACACATCATTTCATTCAAATGTTATTTCTGGAAATATGTTCTGTTTTCTCATACTTGTAAAGTTTGTTACAATCAATTAATATGACGCTGATTAACAGTTAATAGAACACCTCTGACGCAGAGCGACACATGTAGTTAAAAGTCCCAGTGCTGTTGTGCTCTCAGATCATTAGGAGCTGACGGCACAGAGACCTATGGGCTGGCTTTTACCGGAGGACAAATGTAATGGAATATTTATTACTTATTTAGAAAAGGTGTTTCAAGACTTGGTATAAGAGGATGTAGGATAGAAGCAGACAGAGGCTTGACCTATAAAGATGTTATAGAGTGTTAAATATTTTATATATCTTTCAGTCTTTTCAGCTACAGGGTGGAGTCAGATTCTGTTCCCCGTTCTGCTCAGTCTGGTTTCATGATGACACACCGGCGACAGTCAGAGCTGTCGGTCCCATTCTCATGGACACGATATCTCAGTAACGCCCTGATGAAACTTCTTCAAATTTGGCACAAGCATTCACCTGGACTCAAGGATGAGTTGATTAGATTTTGGTGGTCCAAGGTCAAAGGTCAAGTTCACGTTGACCTCACCAAATGTGGTTTTGGCCTTGTGAATGCAATATCTCTGTGACACCTTGAGGGAATTTCTTCAAATTTGGTGCAAACATTCCCTTGGACTCAAGGACGAACTGCTGTGCACTGTATTACGCCACAGACCAGCTGTTTGGGTCATAAAGGGCTGTTTGACTGTAGTGAAAGTATTAAAAACATGTTGTACACTTGAACTGATATTAGTTTTTTTTGATGGCTAGAATACGTTATTCCTGCTGACCCCGTCCTCAGCAGTACATCACTCAGTTTCAGTGCAGGTGCTCCTGCCTGCCACACTGAGTGTGCTGTGACTGTGGATAAGTACCTCATACATACCTCCATGAAATAACCCGAACTGTCACTTTAACAAACAACTAGTGCTTCAGTTAGCCTGTAGAAAATCTATCAGCAGGTGATTAGTGTGTGTCAGTACCTAGAAAGAAGGGAAGTTTCATCTCACCCAGATTTGAGAAGATGACTGATTACAGTTTGTTCTCCGAGGACGCTCCATGCAGTCCCCTGTGGACTTGTGGTTAACTGTGGAACAATGAGAGAACCAGTCCAGGGAGATGGTTCCACTGGAGGAACTGAAGGCCTCATTAATGTTGTTGTAAACTGTGGCTGACACATTCCTTAGGGAACAGCTGGATCTGAGACTGACAGGTCTGAACCCGGTCAGGTGTCGCATCATCACCATCACGCTGAGATCTGCCTCAGTCTGCAGGCTGAGGACACGACAGGACAGAGCAACTCACATGACTCTCAGATATCATAAACAAATCTGGTGTTTGGAAAGGCTCTAACGCTTTTCTAGAGAATTCGTTTCCTCAAAGTAACTTTTTCAACACATCTTCCAATATGTGATGAAACTTTGCTTCACCCGCAAACCAGTGCTCAGTTATGACTCAGTCTACTTCTATAATCAATGAACTCTCAGAACTCCTACAGTATTAATTAAGGTTCTCATAAGTCTGAAGGTGAAATGAGAAGTGGAGGTGAAATGTTGTTTAAAAGATTTGAAATCAGTGTTAAAACTGAGAATGTAGTGACCATTACTAATTTTATTTAGCTGTACTAACAACATGTCTTTAACAAATGTTTGATCAAACTGAAAACTAAAACATCTTCTGATCTTTCTGTTTTTTATCTGTTATTATATATATTTTTGTGATATTGAACCTTACCACTACATTAACTCATACTTGGACCACAGGTCTGGTTCAGATGCTGAGGTCAGCAGGATTACTAAGGGTCACTCCTCCAATTTGACCCTTAACCTCTGCTGCTGTCCACTGTTCAGGATAATTAACCCTTTTCCTGATCTATGACGTATTCTGATTGATGTACTGATACTAGTAAAAACAGTTATATTATATATATAATGGTTTAGGTTTTTAAAGATTCATTAGATTATTAACCTCATGGAGCTGAGACTTTGGTGAATTAGTGCCTTTGTGGGAAACATACATCACCCGAGACAATTTCCTCCTGTAAAAGAATGAGCCACAGGTCGTCTAGTGCAGCAGGCTATTATGTCCCATAGTTACATTTGTTGCTAGGCGACATCTAGTGGACGTCAGTAATTATGACAAGAGCAAAGGGAAAAGTGCCGGTGACGTACGTATACAAGAGAACAAAGTCCACGTCAGGAGAGGTTGTGGTAGGATGAAGATGACACAGGAAGCGCTGTTCCATTCCCATGTGAAAGTAGCATTGTGTTGTAACCATGACACAAAGACCCTGTAATGTTGAGGAAGTACTTAGTTGTTAACCCATACAAATTGATCTTTTCCTAAAACCTAAAAAAAAGCCACATGACCGTTGTTGTATATGACAATAGCACAAAGTAGGTACACCCCTGTTGGTACAGCTCCCATGTGTTTATTACTGTAACCACTGACAACCAAGCCGGTACACCTGTTGCTGTAGGGGGCAGCTATTTCAGGAGACACTGCTAAGGGTTGTATCAGAGGGTTGAAAAACAACCATGTGGTTGTTCAGGTTGGAGGAGGAGTTGTTGGCTCACCCACCTGTCACTCAAAGAGGCCACCACCTCATTCTACATAACTTTGAGTCTTAATAAAAATGTAAACACTAGTTATATTAAACAGTTGTCATGAAAGGAGGAAATAGCTCTAGAGACCAAAACAGTTTTTGTACCAGACTGTAAACATGGTTTATTTCTGCTGTAAAGTTGGACATTTTAACATGGGATCTATGGGGACTGACTCAGTGTTGGAGCCAGACTCTAGTGTCGTTAGAGGAACTGCAGGTTATTCTTCAGTGTTGACTTCATTTTTCAGGCCCGGGGTTGATGCTGTAGACAATCTCTCTCTCTTGTCTCTCTCTCTCTCCCCTCTCTCTCTCTCTCTCTCTCTCTCAGGAGTACACTGTGGATGTCTTCTTCCGTCAGAGTTGGAAGGACGAGCGACTGAAGTTCCACGGACCGCAGTGACACTGCCTCTCAACAACCTGATGGCCAGTAAGATCTGGACTCCTGACACCTTCTTCCACAATGGCAAGAAATCAGTAGCCCATTAACATGCCATGCCCAACAAGCTGCTGAGGATCATGGAGGAGGAACCCTGCCTGTACACCATGAGGTACCTGATTTTTATCATGTTTCTATACCTGCTTATTCATTATCCAATCAGCCAATCATGTGTCAGCAGTGTATAAACTCCTGCAGATCCAGGTGAGGAGTTCACACAAAACAGTCTCTAGACCAGAGGTTTTCAAAGTGGGAGGTGGGCCTCACCAGGGGGGGGCTCCAGTTTCAGGGGAGGCTCAGTGAATGGAAGGGAAAAATATTACAACTTGTCACATGAGTTATCAAAAGGAGCTTATGTAAATGAGCCTAAATGTGTGTGATGTGGTTAAAGAGAGAGTTCAGAGATAAAGGATAAAAGCTATAGACCGACTGTGGTGGTTTTTTGTTGGATCTCAGCAAACTTCAGGTTTAAAACTGCACCTTTCACAACTGAGAGTTGCATCGCCAGGACTGTTGCTGGGTCATCTGGTTTAAACTACAAAGAACGATTTTTAATTTAATTTCCATGTTTTGCTCAGTTTCCCTCCGCTCCCTTCCTGAGCCACACCAAGTCACGATGACCCAGCCAGGGCAGTGTTGACTATGACTACGACTCACCACCATGTGACAACCTGCAGTCAGTCTGTCAGTCCGTCAGTAACCCAGGAGATGGTGGAGGAGTCTGCCCCTCGTGTAACGGTGCCTGATGATGTTGAATCCACTGAGAAATCACAGAGTGTGATTCTCATAGATTCTCATAGTGCAGCTGGATCCATCCAGATGTGAGTGAGCTCTCTGCAGAGACTCTAGAGCTCACAAAAGCCTGTGTTTATAGATTTATTTCTCAAACAGTGTCTGATATCAGAGCAATGTGTTTATATAGTCAGATAATGTGAGTGTGTGTGTGTGTGTGTGTGTGTGTGTGTGTGTGTGTGTGTGTGTGTGCGTGTGCGTCCATGCGTACGTGTGTGTGTTGACAGGCTCACGGTTCAAGCTGAGTGTCCCATGCACCTAGAGGACTTCCCCATGGACTCTCACTCGTGTCCTCTGAAGTTTGGCAGTTGTAAGTATCGACACATCATTTCTCTTTCCAACACAGACTGAACTAAAAATTTTCCTTTTAGCATATTATTTATTTATTTATTTATTTATCTATTTTGTTGCCCAACAAATTTCATTCAAAATTGGTTTCACTTCCCCATATGTTTACAGACACAGGATCGGACATAACCAGGAAGAAAACAGAAAAGCAGTAGAAAGAAACAAATGGTTTTATTTCAAACTATTCAAAAAACCAAGACAATTCGTGTCCCGGGAAAAAATATTAAGTTGCTAAAAAGAGAACAATCCCAGGAAAACTGGTACAGGTGTCAACGCTAACATTGGTCAATGTCGAAACAGCTGAAGCAGCGACCTACGTGAGTTTAACACCCTCTTCTGACAGTTCTGTTTATGCTCCGATCATTTAACTTTCACTGTGTTCAGGATGTGAAGAGAATTTAAATAATTATAACAACCAATGTTTCTGACACACTACTGTCTACTGCAGTGACTGTGCAGGAGTAATTATACCTCTCCTGATGTCAGCGTGTGCGGGGAAGTGTACAAGCGTTCATGTGCTGAGTGTTGAGTATGATTGTAACAGCGTGTTGATGATCAGTGTCTCCCTCCTCTCCCTCCAACAGACGCCTACACTAAGACCGAGGTCACGTACATCTGGACTCGTAACGCCTCCCAGTCTGTGGACGTTGCAGCTGATGGGTCCAGACTCAACCAGTACGACCTGGTGGGCCAGAGTGTGGGGAAGGAGACCATCAAATCCAGTACTGGTGAGAATAAGGGATCAGTGTCCAGACCAGACAAACAGAGAACTAGAAACAGAGAAGACCAGAGAAGGTTTCATGACATTATTATAACAGCAGATATATTTACTATTTAGATCGTATCATATCATCTCTGGACTTCTTGTGTCCTAGATGCCTTTTCCAGACATTCACAGATTCCGCTGAGCAAAGTCTTTCATTATCACCCCTCTCCTGGCCTCTGTCCATTCGCTCCAGTTCGTTTTAGAACAGATTTTAAAGTTGATTGATTCCCAAACATGCATTGAGTAACACGCAAGAAAACATTCAACCTTAAAAGAAGCAGCCAGAAGCAGCCAGAAGCAGCCGGCAGCCTCTGAGCTGCTCAGTGAATTAAATCGTTAAGTTGTAAAGATGAAAAGACAGAGAACATCTTTTCATTCATCATTCACTCTTCTGACACTTTCTTTATCTGTGATGCTTTTACACAGAAACATGACAAAGTTACACTTGGACGCCTTGTGCTGCTGGAAATGAAAGCTAGCTTTTCATAGCCTAGCCTGTTAGCTTAGCTGGACCTCTGCCTGCACTGCAGCATCTCCTCTGAATGGATGTTTCCGGTGCGGCTTCGTTTGCTCGACAGAAGTCAGTAAGCGTATGTAAACTTGTCACCATAGGAACAGTGGTTACATCACCTTTGAAACACCTCTGCACACGAGAGACAACAACATGACAGATGAGGTCCCAGTGAAGTCAGCGGCGAGTTTAAAGGCAGATGAGTGGCTGCATTTCAGATTTAAAAACTATGTAGACTGTGAAGAGCTGGACAAAAGCCAAGCTATATGTAGCATTAGTTCTCTGAGAATCTCATTCATATCCAAGAAAAATTGATGTTGTAACTGAAATATCTCTGACTGAATCGATACCAAATCAAATCAGAATAGAATCAGAATCGAATGGATTCAGGAAATCATTTTCAATACCCAGCCCTAATAGATAGATAGAGGACGAGAAGGACAAACTTTAACTTGTGAAAGTGTTTTATGATGCAGTGTTGGTGAGTGTGAGTGTGCTGCAGGGCGTCTGGACAGGATTCAGACAGACATTTGTCGACTTCAGCACGAACAAACATTTGAAGCAGCAGCAGTTTGGAGGTGTGGGTCACCTCCAACACGTCACTGACACACATGCAACACAACAGTCTGCTCACATCCTGCACTGCTGCTGTCACACACACAACCTCACTCACTCACTCACTCACTCACTCACTCACTCACTCACTCACTCACTCACTCACTCACTCACTCAGCTCTCTGTGGTCAGTGATTTGATGGCTGTAGATATATTATAGACTGTCTCTGATGACAGATATCATTCCAGGAGCAAACATCTGGAGCTAGAGCTGATAGATAATAATCAAGATAAATGTGGTGAGGTGAGGCCATACCTGCTCACATGTCCACGTCCCACCTATGAGCTTTATTGTATGGTATGGATTATATTACGATGTCTGTGCGGAACATTCGTAACGATATTTTTTGAGATTTTCAAGCGGGCCACGAGCTGGAAAAAATACTCTCATGTCAGTTGATTTGTTTTTTATGTCTTTATTGGATAGCCTGGTTTCAGGGCTCTTCACAGTGCAGAGGCAGCCCTTGTTAAAGTCACTGCTGACCTCCTGCCAACTGCAATTTGAGTTCTTTTACACATAAGTAATACAGTCGATACAGCCAATCATATCATCCTCTTACACCTCTTAGAGACATGAGTAGGAATCAAGGGCTCAGCTCTCAGCTCACTGTGTTCACACCTCTCTAACAGAACTCTGTCAATCACCATGGGAAACTCTACTTCCTCCACGGCTCCCTGTCCTCCCCCTGTCCCTCAAGGCTCTGAGTATCATCAGATCATTCATAAGTCATTTGTAATTTAATAACGAAAAAACCTTAAATCTTTTATTATTTGTGTCAGAATCAAAGAATGAACAGTGGTTTTTGGCCATTCTTTCTTTCTTTCTTTCTTTCTTTCTTTATTCAAGGTTTTTATTTTGACTTTATTTACACTTCACTTCATCTTCCTGTCTTTCCACTGTTCTACTGTTTTTGTCAGCTGAGAAATGAAAAAATGAATCAGCAAAAACCAAAATTGGACTGTGAATTACATTTTCTTTCTCTTTCTTTGGAAACAAAACACGAATAGAGCATCTGATTTTATTTTTCATTTTTGGTGTAGAATAAAAAAAAATCAAATAAAACCATATGATTTAAGTTTTTGATGATAAAAGGAATTTCCAAAAACCAAAAACAGACTGTTTTGATAGATTTTTCGTTTTTTGATTCTGACACCAAAAATGTTTTGGTTTTAAAACAAAGAACAGATTTACAGTTTTTTCATTTTAACTTACAAATGAATTATGGATTATCTGATGAGACGCAGGCCCTCAAGGCTCAGTTCTTGGCCACCTCCTCTTTTCAATATAAAACTATATTTTCACCTACAACTGAATAATTAAACCCTGATTGTAAAAACCAGTACAGATTGCAAAACCAGTCCTCGCCTCAGTACTGGTTTCTGATCTGACTTTAATTGTTATGCCTCAGCGCCGGTGACAGTCAGGGCCAGAGGAATTATGCTCTCAGTAACACCCACAGGGATTTCATTACATTTGGCACAAACATTCACTTGGACTCAATGATGAACTGATTAGAATTTGGTGGTCAAAGGTCAAAGGTCACGGTAAACTCACAAAACACGCTTTTTGGCCACAACTCAAGAATTCATTCACCAATTATGACACAATTTAACTCAAATGTGTATAAGGATAAAATGAAGTGATGACATTTTAAATCCCAAATGTCAACTTCACTGTGACATCATAATGTAACTCAGCATGGAGAGGTTGTGACCTTATTCCCTGCAACTAGAGTGGTGGAGGAAACAAGACGAGGTGGTAATTCTGTTTATTTGGTTTTATTTCCTTTCTTATTCTCCTGTGTTATCTGTGTTTTGTGGCGTTAAGTCGACTCTCTTCAAACCTTTTTTTTTATTCTCAGCCTGAGGAAGTGAAGGTGATGCAGCAGCATCACAGGGCATCAAGGGGCCAAACTAGTCAAGTGACAGCACACTATACAGCACATGGATGTAATACTCTGCACCTCTGTCCAATAATCCTGTCCACATCTGTACTCAGCAGCATCTGTCCCTCTGTCCTCAGGTGAGTACACAGTCATGACGGCTCACTTCCATCTGAAGAGGAAGATCGGCTACTTTGTGATCCAGACCTATCTGCCCTGCATCATGACGGTCATCCTCTCCCAGGTCTCCTTCTGGCTCAACCGGGAGTCTGTGCCGGCCAGAACTGTCTTTGGTGAGTCTGACACTCTCCTCACAGAGAGCAGATCCATTCTACACACGGCTGAGTGGTATTTTTCCTGTGGGTCGCTGTCTGTGTATAAGGAAGGTGGGGTTGTGTTGTGGAGGGAGCAGGGCGAAGCAGGTCACCGTCCCACTAGCGTGTGTACCTGCAGGGCTTTCCTGTGGTTTCTTCTTCTGTGGTCCTGACTGTAAACTGTGTTCATGCTGACAGGTGAACATCTTATCAGGCCGCTGCAGGCCTCCCACCAGATGAGGGTCACACTCGCTCCCTCCTTATCAGCCAGAGGACAATGTTCACCCGCAATCTGGTTCTCCATTTGCTGAAGTGTCAGGGAGCTGTGTGGCGCTAACGTGCTGCCCTCTCTGCACGTGATTCACTGCTGTATGACACCCTGTAACACACCCACTTATCTGTTGTGACACAGCGGGCGGAGAGGAGAGGTTTGGTGAAAGGCATCAGTTAGTTCTCAGGACGGGAGACGTCTCAGTCCTGGTTCATTAAAGACCGGTGCAGCTATGACTGTGATATATGGTTCACCTACAGTGGGTGAAGAAGAGCAGCTTCCTCTGTGGTGTCCATGTCAGGACTCCATGTGAACCGGCTCCGATGATTCCTTTAAGCCTTCAGCTGTGACTCCAGCTTCTTTGTTACTGATCCTTCTGCTCATCGACTCGTCTTCATCCTCAGTCTCTGAGATCTTTGTTGTGAGGAGTAGATCAAAAATACCAGTTAAAATACAACATCAAATTAAACCAAAACAATGAATAAATAACATAATGAAAAGAATGAGTTAAAACAGGTACAAACAGAAGTTCAGAGATGAAGAATCTAAAATGACCAAGAGACACCAATGAATTCATTTTTTGTAGTGAGTTCAGGTGGACTTCCAGGCTCAGTATGAACTGGAGGGACATGGAGCATCAGCCGGTCATTAGTCCTGGTGTCATGTGGTCCAGTGGACCGGACTAACACGGAAGTAAGATGTGAAGGCAGTTTTTCAAGAAGGGAATTTGTAAATAAACAAATACACATACAAATCACACCTCTCAGAGAGAGAGGACCATCCAACCTTTTTGCACAGGATGCAATGATGAGTGTTATAAGCTTCATCAGTAATGATCCTGAGAGCTGAGTGGTAGACAGCATGGGGGGGGGGGGGGGGGGTTTGAGTTGCAGCTGAAGCATGTCTGTACAAGATGTCACTATAATGACTCTTGTTGCCTCAACAAGAGTTTTTCTACAGTGCAAGATTTATTCCTAAAGAAATAGACAATTCACTCACCAGGTTTGATACATGATTCTTAAAGGATAACTTTGCCTCAGCTGATGTTTTTTATAGATCAAAGTGTCTCCAAATCACACCTCCAATCTGGTTCACCACCGACTCCACTGCTGCTGCTGCTGGTCAACATGTTTGTGGTGCAGTTTGAAGTTGAGGGTTGCCAGATCATAGTCGAGTATCCCCCAAATCGCAGCCTTTCGCTCTTTATCACCTTTTGCAGAAAACACTCACAGTGGCTGTGCAGGCCTAAGTTGGGTGAAAATATTCGACACTCTGACGTTATGATACCTTCTTCCTCTCTCTCTGTCTCTTGCTCTGACAGTTTTAAGCTAAATGAAACTGTCCTCTTTCATGCAGCCATCAAAACATTACCACAGGGCAGTCGTTTTACTGGGGGCAGTAAAACTGTTAAACTGATTTGAAGGAAGTCTGTAGTATTGATATGTATTTCTCCACCTCATAAATACTATCTTTCTACACTGCGGTGACTTTTGCACTCACGGTCTGAACTGACCCTTTGTTTTTAGTTTGTCATGATTTGTTTTTTTTCTCAAATGAGAGATGTTGTTGTTCATCTTCTCCTCAGTGAGTGTCAGCCTCTCTTTTCCCTTTCTCTCTAATCAAACCTTGATCCAGAGAAAAAAGGACGAGGTAAGAAGGAAGTTTGTTCAGTGAGCATGAAAATACATCTACAATACTGCAGTAGTACATCTGTGTGATACGTGGTTTTTAATGTATCTTGCTTTAGACAAAGATATTGAGTTACTGGCGACTGACAACTAAAGATCAGTCACATGATCTTTGTTGTTATATAGCTGGTCAGGAGATGCTTTTACACTCTCTCTGTTTTTGCATATTTCTATAGGAGCTCCATGATGAGGTGGTTGATGAGGGGTTCATCACAGAGGTGTGATGCAGACTGATGCAGAGGTGTCTGGTCTCTGCTTCACTTAATCCCATGAGAATATTTTAACACCAGCCAGATCAAAACCACTGATTTATATTTTTCACAACGCTGATTCTTCAGGATGAAATATAGAAGGAGAGGAGGTGTGTGTGTGTGTGTGTGTGTGTGTGTGTTCACATATGAGGAAAGCAACATCAAAAGGAAAGCACATTATCCTCTTACAGTGGGTAGTGATGCATTCACTGTGGTGGGGAGCTTTGAAATATGACCTGCAGCACAAATAGTATTCATGTGCGTATTTGTGTGTGTGTGTGTGTGTGTGTGTGTGTGTGTGTGTGTGTGTGTGTGTGTGTGTGTGTGTGTGTTTATGTTAATGGGTGTTAATGGCAAGTGGATGCTGTTCTAGCAGCTAAACTCCATCAGTCTGAATGACTGAGAACCTCCTCAAACATCGTCACAGTCAGAGACAGAACAGGTCGACACTGATGAGGAAACTCCTCCCACTCATTAGATCTGGGTGATGTCCAACATTTAATATCTCCATACAGTCCAGCCCAAAAATCACCGTATATGATCATCACAGGGTGTGAGGTATAAGTGATGCTGCCACTAAACATCTGTTCAAAGTTTTATTTGTCACATAACAAGCTTCAATGTACAATAAGATCAGCAGTGACATGAGGGTTGGACTCAGCAGCAGGACAGAGTTTAGAAAACTGCAAAAAAAAATCAAAAAAATCAATATTATGAAAAATGTCACACATAGCAGGAAATATAACCCTATATTTGATATTATCAGATACAGTATATGCCCAAACCTCCCACTCATTTGTGTTTATAATAAAGTCTTTCTTCAAACACAGGAAACGAGTGACACCTCTAGTCTTTTAAACTCACAGTCTGTAACTTCTGCCTCTAGGAGTCTCAGAACAATAACAAAAGACAATTTTGGTTGACGTCATGAAATATCATGGGATCACCAGAGTTGTTGTCTTCTCCACCATTACCATAAGATACTCCCGGTTTGGATTCCTTCAGTGTCAGTGGTTCAGGAAATTAAACAGACCCGGTGATTCTAACGGTAGAAACACTGAATCAAGCAGTTTCACTTTAAAAATTCAGCGACGCTCTTTAGTGACACAGGACAGGACGTCTCCAGCAGCTGGGAGCTGAGCTGTCTAACATTTCCTCAGCTTGTTTCTCTGATAACTTCAGATCCAGACGTCCGACGACTAAAATCCTTCATCTGGTTCAAACATAGAGCTGAAAACCACCAAGGTGTCAAAAGTGCATGTGGCTTAAAACTAGATAAAAGTCAATGTTGAGCTTCTGTCAGACAAACACACATTAGGATGATTAAAATCACAGATTTTGAGAGTTTTAGAATTGATGGAAACATTTGGGATAATGTAAGAACACAACAACAACATATAGAACACAGGTCTAGATGTTTTTAGACAATTTAATGTGGAGAAGTTACAGATTATAACTTTTCCTGTCTTCAGTTAGGAACATTGACTCAGAACTTGACACAGACTATTCACCTGTCACGGATTTTTTCCTGAATCAGTTCCTAACTCTGGTTCCCATGGTTACCAAAAAGTTAAGATATGATCTGCAACTTAAGAAGTTTCTGTGATTCACCCCCAGACCCACAAAATAACTTCTACAACTGTGCTCACAGGATGAGTAAAGAGACTTTTAAATGTATGTTCACTTTCGCTGCAGTTTTGTTCTGCACATCATGCATAATGCACATCTGTACTTGTAAACATCTGCATCATGTATTCACCATCCTGTGCCTGTATAACCTCCTCCAGAGTCCCTCCTGTGCTGGCGCTTTTTATGTTTTAAACACACAGTCATTCAGTGGCTCTCATCCAAAGTCTCTCTCTCTCTCTCTCTCTCTCTCTCTCTCTCTCTCTCTCTGTCTATCCAGGTGTGACTACAGTCCTCACTATGACCACGCTGAGTATCAGTGCCCGTAACTCACTGCCTAAGGTGGCCTATGCTACAGCTATGGACTGGTTCATCGCTGTCTGTTACGCCTTCGTCTTCTCTGCGCTCATTGAATTTGCTACAGTCAACTACTTCACCAAGAGAGGCTGGGCCTGGGACGGGAAGAGTGTCGTCAATGACAAGGTAGAGCTGTCACACACCTGGAGCACCAGGTGAAGAGTCCTGGTTGCTGTTCGTAGATCCAACTGAATACAGCTACTGTCAATTCTCATATGACACTGGATTGAGAGGGTGAAATTACCTGTCGTTCATTCAGAAAGTCTTCAGACCTCTGAACTTTAGTCACATGTTGTTATGCTCTGTTGCTTATGTTCTGTTCCTGTTCCTCCTGACTTCTGCTGCAGCTGATTCACCTCCCTCCTTTCCCACAGTCTGGCTTCAGGCAGCTCCTCCCCACATGGAGCCATGACTCAGTTGTGATAGATAGATAGATAGATAGATAGATAGATAGATAGATAGATAGATAGATAGATAGATAGATAGATAGATAGATAGATAGATAGATACTTTATTTATCCCCGAGGGGAAATTCATGTGTCCATTAGCTCATTGTTGATAATAATAATAATAATAATGATAATAATGATAAAAACAGTTAATAATAAATAAACAATAATAATCAGATTAGTCCACTTCCTGTGGCTGAGGTGTTGTATAGCCTGATGGCAGTGGGAACAAAGGATCTCCTGAACCTCTCTGTTCTGCAGCGCAGTGAGATGAGACGTTTGCCAGGAGGTGATCAGAGTGTGTGGTCAGCAGACAGATCACAGGGCCAGGTTCACATCCTGAGTCCAGCATGTGTTTCAGTTAAAACAGGGTTTTCACAGTTTGAAAGGATTATAGCTCTGGATTCAGAGTTTTGCTGTGGGCTACAAACTCAGACGGTTTTTGTTTGCACTTTGACAAACTGTCTCCATTAACAGTGAACTGAGTGAGTCTTTAGGGACTTTAAGCAGTGATGGTTGAAGTGACGACTATGGTGCTTGTATACATTCCAACACATTGCCGTAGTGATGGAAATCAAAGATCACTAAGCAACATTTAACTCTAACAACAGCTACTTAACTTCTTCAGGAAACCGAGGTCGCTCCGAACATTGTTACAATACGTCTCTTAAAAGGACCTGAGAGCTCTTCATATTTGCTTTAGAGACTATTTAATGAGATGAGTTTGTTTAAATCCATCTGTTACTTCAGCACCATGGATAGCGTCATGGTTTCATCAACAAAATGCACAGTCAGGTTGTGGGCTGGAGACAGAGGATGGAGGTTAACAACAGTTAACTGACTATTTAATATGAGAGGAGGAGTTTGTATAAATCCATGTGTTACTTCAGCACCACGGACAGCATCATGGTTTCAGCACAGTCAGGTTGAGGGCTGGAGAGGGAGGATGGAGGTGAACAACAGTTGCAACAGTGCATTTTGGTCTTTTTGTTAACAAATCTATGGCATGGCATCATGGCAGGCTTTACTGACATGACCATAGTCAGATACAGCATTGTCAAAGCAGACTGCATGTGGAAAAGATGAAATTAACAATTAACAACAAAACATATTTATGATATTGATTGAACAGCTGAACAACAACAGCATCAACAGTACTCTGCAAAGGGAAGGAGGTCAAACACAAACACAACAACAACAGAAGCATCAATACAGGAAAACAAACTGTGTGTTAATACAATGCTCCCACTGTTCTGTAACAGACAGTAGGTGGGGCACGAGTGTGTGTGTGTTTGTGTGTGTGTGTGTCACTTGCTCACAGTACGGCAGGTAAGGACACACTGTGCAGTTGTGAGGCTGCAAATCTCTCTCCGAGCAGGCTCAGCAGTTTGCTTATGTTGGTCATGTGGTGGAATTGAGGATGTTTGTTTTTGAATTTTGGGGATATTTGTTGTGATTGGCTGCTGACCTTCAGTATGTGTCATAGTCACTGTCTCTTCCTCTGCTCACAGTTTGATAAGCTGTGGGTTAAAGTTGATGACAGACTGTGGTTTCAGTTAGATGCTGATCAACTACAGTCCTCTTTCTCTATAAAACCAAAACCATGATGTGACCTCAACCCTGTGCTGTGAGGTTTTTCTTGTTGTCATGGCTACTGGCAGATGTTGTGTTACTAGACTGGATAAAACAAGTGCTAAAACCTTATCAATGAACAGTTTATTGATATCTTTAGTTTGAACCTGGGTGTGTGAATCAATTTTAAAAATAACTAATTAATAACACAATTACCTGTGATTAATCATGATTAATCACAGACACCTGTAACCTGTAATCATTCCTCTCTGAATCACCAGTTCACTGTAGAATCAAAGTATCTGTTGATTGGAATAATGACCCTTAATGATTAATTATCACATTGATTCATTCCTCACTTGTTCCTCAGTAACTACTCACAGTATGATGTGCCATATTGTAAGCAAGTGTTCGTCCTGCTGACTGTATCATGCTGCCGTTAAAGCACAGAGCCAGTACAGATGTAGACACAGTGAATTTCTTTCCTCCTGCTCCACTATAAATAATGTCGATCATTGAGACGTAGTGAAATGAGCTCAGACGGTCTCTCTCTCTCTCTCTCTTTCTCTCTCTCCCTTGCAGAAAAAGGAAGCATCCATCATGAAGAAGAACAACGCCTACGCTGTGGCGGTGGCTAACTACGCTCCCAACATCACAAAGGACTCCACGCTGCCCACCATCTCAAAGTGCGCTCTGAGCGACCCCAACAAGACCACGGCAGAGACCAAGCCCGAGCAGAACAAGAAGACCTTCAACAGCGTCAGCAAGATCGACCGCATCTCCCGCATCATGTTCCCCGTGCTGTTCGGGAGCTTTAACCTGGTCTACTGGGCCACCTACCTGAACAGAGAGCCGGTCATCAAAGATCTGGATCCTTCCAAGTGAACTGCAGGGACTCACTCCACACAAGCAGGACTTACACATCTGTCAGCTTTCTTTTTTTTTTTTTTTTTTTTTATGCATGAAGAATTCTCCTCTCTTCTTCTCTCATTCCTACAGAGAACAACGTTGGATCGATGCAGGTAAACATCAGAACTGGGTCAGAACAAACTGAGAGAGGTGATTTCATTATTTTAGTTTTACCTGTTGTTTCAGCCCAGACTGAGAGAAACCAAAACCTCATCACCATTCATGAAAAATATCAAAATATCAAAAAGATATTTCCTTCAAATTAAATGTTATAATCATGACAGAATCATCTGGTGATATTAGAAAACAAAACTACAAAAACTAGAAAAGAATCAGTGTTGGCGCTCTCTGGAGGGAAGGCAAAAAAATCTCTACAAACAAGAACATTTAAGAAAATAATCAATGTTTAAAGCTGCACTGACCAATATTTTTTATATTGAATCAATAACAACGAATGAGATGAGTATGTGTAATATGATCGTGTGAAACCTCCCTCAGCTCTACAGAGCTTTTCTTTCAGCTCATTGTTTTATGTCCAGGAGCTTCAGTTTTGATCATCAGCCTCATTTTCACCTGCAGTTGCTGTGAACCCAGTGGCGCATTTAGCAGCTAAAGACCCAGTTACTTTCTCAGGAGCTGGTGTTAAAGAAGAAGAATTAAAGGAAAACTGTTAGTGTGTCAGTGCTGTGTTTTCATCAGCTGCCACCAAGTGGCCAAAATGTCAATAAATGCAGCTTTAATTAGAATTTCTGAAAGTTTAAATTAAGCACAAATCAAGCTAAAAAGGCAAATTAACCCTAGTTAGCTCCTCCTGTTCCCTGGTCCTGAAGTCTCAGGTTCTTTGAATGTGTTTTTGGTTAGATGGCTGAAATAAGGTCTGTGTTTAACAAAAGCTCAAGACATTTTCACGTTTTATTCTACAACATAAAATACGTCAGTAAATATCCCAGTCCTGATTTCTTTAAACTTTTACCTCTGTTAAAAAAGGCTAACAGCTAACTAGTGTCTAAGTGAGACTAGTGAGGTTGTCGGGGACGTTAAACGTCATCATGTTGAACATGAAAACAGATCTACTCACCAGTCCACCTTCACAGCCTCGTGTTTATATGAACTGTTACTAACCATGTCAGAGGAAAGGCTTTTTATAGAAGAGATAAGAGCTAAATCAAATTAGTTGAAGTTTAGTGGTGGTGACGGTGAAGTCATGTGACCGTGGTGTAGTTGGTTTAGAGGCTAACATTAGCTTTTAACTTCTGTTGATTGTTTTTAGGCTTCAAACATCATAAAGTGGAGTTCATTAGTGAAGATGATCCTGCTGAACTAAACCTGTCAGGATCAGAAACTGTTGTTTATTTTCTCTAATAATCCAAAAGACAATGGAAGAATCCCATTGACTTTTAATAGAGGGAATTAGGGTGATGATAACTGCAGGGTTGGACTATAAAAATACATCATCATGCAGAACTGTATTGACTGAATTTTAATTGAAGTTTCAAATCCTGTCAAATTAATTTCACCAATCCTGCAGTCAGAATTATGTTTATTTGTATATTTATTTATTTTTGTATTTATTTGTTAATTTACTTGTGCGCTAGCAAATTTCACACGTCTTTATCTGGTAATTTTAGGAAAACCAAAACCTTATTAACTAAATAGAGCTGTCCAGATGTTCCTGCTGTTAAATGTTTCAGCACATTAAGACGTTTCTCTTCCGCCTGCCAAATGAAACTACTGGGTTAACTAAACTAGGCCCACCTGCTAGCTTGTTCTGGAGCGTCTTAAAGTTTGTTCAGCTCTCATGGAAATGTAGAGGTTTGAACTTTCAATTATTATTATTATTCTTCCACTGCCAGGACCTTCTGTCCATATTGTCCACTTAAAGTCAATGATCTGTCCGGCTTATCTGGGTGAAAGTAAAGGAAAGAGGTCATGGGAAATAAAGTATTGTTCAGGTATTGAGGGTAAAAACAGCTGCAGGGAAATAAACTAAAAAAAAAATTTCCAATCAAATCTCTAATCAACAGCAGTAACAATGATTATCTGAGGATCCATTTCCAGTAGATTGGTGGTTTCTCATAACTGTTAGGTGTAGCACTGCTGTGTTAAGGAGTCATAATTATCACAAAATGTGTCTGAATTTGATTTTATTCTTCCTGAAGCTTATAAATTTTTCTTTCTCTGTTAATATGTTCTTGCACATCGAGCACCGCTAAAATGTGTTTTGTCATTAATGAGCGTCTGTATTCACGAGGCCACGGGGAGCTGAGAGGCAGCGAGTCAGCACTCATCTCTAAATACAGCTCTGCTGGGTGTTGTCATCTAAACACTGAGCATCAACCAGTCTCCTCAGTCTGCCCACATTGGACTTCATCTCTGGGCAAACATGGAGTGTTCAGGGAGTAGTCTGGTCCTGTGGGTGTAGCGGGCTGTCACATTAACATCTGTACACATCAAGATATTTGCAGGGAACTTACTCCACACCACAGCTTCACCACTGGCACATCCAGATCACTCTGTAGCTCTTGTACAGGTTTTTAGACTCTTCTCCCGCTCTGGACACAACTGTGAGAATATTGTTTTGTGTGTATGAAATGTAAATATTTTTTTATTGTAATCTTTTTATAAGCAATGTAGCAAGAACAAAGGACCTATACATATTTAATAGTCTCAACCTACAGCCTAAAGTGTCAGTAATTCTGCATTCGTTGAATTCTGTGCAGTCTTTGTGTAAAATTACAAGGTTTGAAATTGTGTTTTTTTTTTCTTTTTTTTCTGTCAAAATACTTCTTATACATTCCCAAACACGTGCAAGCTACCAAGCCATAAATGGTCACACCAACGCAGTTCTTTTATTTAATAATAATATATAATCTATATAGATTCACTATAGATACTGTATTTAAAGACTGCACATCCCAGAGCACAGGAGGACAAATAAACGTGGGCACACTGACATGTAGGGAACCACTGAGGGGCACGATATAAAATCTGTCTGGTGCTGTGTCTCAATTCAGGGGCTGTATCCTTCAGAGGACATGGGCCAGACAATCTAGCCCACGGAGGATTTCCTGTTTACCCTCGGCTGCTGTTTTATTCACAGAGACCGCCATTATTTTGAAAAGTGATTACATAGTGATTCATCCACTGGCATGCGATGAATCTCGGGCCACTTTGTCCAAGAACTGAAGGACACATTTCTCAGCAGAATCATAGGGAGCCTTTCAAATGGTACAACTTTGTGAAGTCCTTCATAGGATGCAGCCGCTGAGCTGAGACACAGATTGAGTCTTGGTCTGGGACTGGCCCTGTTGTTGAGATGGTGTCTGGATTGAGTCAACCAGAAGAGTTGAGTGACGTGACCCCTGATGTCAGCTCTCAACTACATCTCGCAGTCTTACTCAAACGATGGAGTTAGCTCCGTCGTCACCCTGTAAACTCACCACCTCCCCCCTCTGAGGGGAGGACTGGACTGGTGTGTGACATCATCGTGACATCGAATGTGACAGCATCACTACATCAGCAAAACAGCAAGGAACCTGGACAAGAGACTCAGTGAAGACCAGAAACAGAAAATGGCTGCGTCCAAAATCATCCCCTGTTCACTATATTAGTGAACTACTTTCACATTCTCCCATTTTATCTGAGTGTGAACTAGATTTTCCAATGTCCTCAAAAAATCCCACAATGTAATGAAAACACAAGTGTCCATGGCATGATGAAAACCCAAAACACTCATTTCATAAAATACAGTATCAGTGCAACTGGACATGAGTCACTTGGGTTCAAAATACAACAGACCTACAATTTAGCAAAGCAGATAATGAGTAGCACCTACTTAACATGCTGTTTGTCTACACAGGGCCAAACGCAGACGAGGGAAATACAGGAAATGAGGACAATTTAAGTAAAAGCAAATGAAACATCTAAAGCCACAGAGACCTAACACCCCCTGACAGTTTACTTGTTTGTGATTCTGCACATAGACCACAATATATATTTTCTTTGTGACACTCAGTGTAGTTAGTTTGTTTTCTGCGATGTGTGTAGAATTCGTGTTGAAACGCAACAGCTGGTCTTTGTTTGGTTAGTAAAATCTGAAATGAGCAGCTGGAGTGGAGCCTTCATCAGCTCAGCCTGTGTACCGTCATCATCAGTCTGGCCCAGTATGAAGCCTAGTGTAGCAAACTGGCTGTTCACAGTCTAGCTGTCCTACCATACCCTGCTGCTGCTACCTCCCCTGCAGGCATACGCCTGGCCTCCAGCGTCCTTCGCTTGATTGTAGGTTGTGACGTCAGATTACTAAATTTATTAGATACATTTTTAAAAGTCAGGGCAAAGTTTAACGCCAATGTCAATGAGATGCAGAGGACTGCCGACAGCTGACGTTGATATTTTGTTGCTTGTAAGTTGTGTTGTTAAGTAACCAAGCGTCCAATGCCTAAAATACTGACATTCTGGTTGTGAGCAAAACCCAACGTCGCCTACAAATCTCTTAAATGCCACTTAAACATCTCTTAAACTCCTCCTAAACGCCTCGTAAACGTCACCTAAACATCACTTAAATTCCTCTTAAACGCCTCCTAAACCTCTAATAAACACCTCCTGAACATCACCTAAATGCCTCCTAAACGTCTCCTAAACATCTCCTAACATCTCATGAACGCCTCCTAAACGTCCCCTAAACTTCTCCTAAACATTTCCTAAACATCTACCACATGTCATCCACACGTCACCTAAATTTCTCCTAAACGTCTCCTGAACGTCATCATCAAATGTCTCCTAAACATCACAATGTCAATTAACCAACACTGGATCCTGACGTCCACCCACTTCCCCTTTCCAACCAAAGTTTAACGTCTGTCCGACATTATCGTTAGAGTCATAAGAGACGTTAGAGTCCAACGTCTGTCTGACGTCTCGTTGATGTCTGGTGCATGCTGGGTATGACCTTGCTCCTCACCACCCGCCCCCTCACCCACCTGTGTGCTCAGTTTCTTCATATTATTAAAAGTTAATATTGATGTTTGCTCTCTTTCAAGAAAATGGATACATGGATGGAAAAATGCTGTTAATTTGATTAAGTCTGACACACATGAAGAAATTCTTTACAATAAATACATGTATTTCATTGACTGTTAACAAATGTAGCAGATTAATCACATTTCCTTTGTAGTATTATTATTCCTTCGTGTTCCTTGTGAAAGTGACTTTCCACTGTTTTTAAAATAAACTTTAAAAAAAAAATAAAGCAATCAGATACGAATACGCTTCTTTTTCTCTCTAATTACAGAGTTTCTCAAGAGACTGTGGATGTGAAATCAACTGTTCTGAAAGTGTTCCCTCATGCAAATATTCTGATAACATCCCTTTATCTTTTTCCTCTAAAAATCTGCAGCGACTCTAAAGCCTCAAAGGGAAAACGTGCGTTCACTAGTATATAAAGCTGCCATATCATCACTGAACTTTAATTAGCTGTACACCATCAGGCCGCCTCGGTGACTCAGTGTGCCGCAATCTGAAGTCTGTCCTCTGGGCTGACTGCACCTGGCATTTCACCTCCATCTCTTTACCCCGGAGGTCTGACGGAGGAACCCCGTCAGTGTGGGACTCCCTCACGTGGCTGGACTGTCGCAAAACATCTCACCAGTCTTCAAGTCACATGTGAACCGGTTCCAAAATGCCAGGAACTGGATACTTATCACTTCCTACATACCTGCCAGGACCTGTCCACGTGACTGCATTAACAAGCGCGGCCATTTGTTTAGCTGGTGTCCACAGCCTCACGTGAGGGAGAGCTGGCGCGCCCGCGACAGCTCCAAGAGTTTAAAATGTACTCAGTATGAGTCAGCATCGATGGCTAACATCACAACAGTGTGAAGGACCGACTACGGTTACCGGTTTAGAAAAGACAGACGACAGGAAGCAAAGACAGTTTTGGTTTAAAGTTTTCTTTCATACCTCCTCTTTGATTTAATTCTTTTCTTTTCTTTCTGTGTTGAATGTGTTGTAACTCCGCGTCTCTTCATCTCTAACAAAGGGAACCTCCTCAGTGTGGAACTGATGATCAACCACTGCGCTGCCATTACCACTGTTTTCACGTGGTCTCATTTCACTGTGATGTGTTAGAGGACGGCAGCGTCTCAGTGGGACTCCTGTCAGAACACCTCACCAGCCTCCACATCACAGGGAGTCAGCCTTCACATCTCCGCTGGTACAGACACCCCAGAGACGGCACAAGACTGTGGCGGTGTATGATGTCATCGTGACATCACGCGTGATCGCTGCGAGGAACGCTACATCAGTGGAACAGCAAAGACCCTGGATGAGAGACTGAGTGAATCATCCTCTGTTACAGTAGGCTGAGCACAGTGCTGGAGTAAATCATGTAGATAACTGAGTTATCCTGAGTCTCTCAGGTTCTTTAAAGCTGGTTTAAAATTCATCTGGAGCTGTTGTCATAGTAACAAGTCCTAAAGCCCAGACCAGTGACATTACATCTTATTGACAGAGAAATCAGTCTGATGGTAAATATTTCATGGCAGTGAGACCAGCAGTTATTAAGATATCACAATTATCTGTGGTGGCCCAATGGCCATTTGGGCGTTATGAGTCCTGAGCAGCAGGTCTCATGTTTGACTCCCTTTACTGCATGTCTCTCCCCCACTGTCTCCCCCATATTTGCTGTCTCTGCTCTCCCTGTCAAAAAAAGACATAAAAATAACTTAAAGATATCACAAGTATCTGGAGTGAGGTGATGAAGGGACTGACATCACTGTCTTTACACTTTGCTGCTACTGGGCTAAAATCCTGCACTGTAAGACTCTGTGCAAAAGGTGTCCAGATATCTTTAAAGCACACACACACACACACACACAGTCAGCAGGCCGTGAGGCATCCAAATCCCAGCAGTGTTGAAATCCTGGGCTCTGCTGAGAGAGGAGTCCTGCTGAATGAGTGTTGCTGAAGAGGCTGTAATCAGGAGCAGCACAGCAGCCGCAGCACATCAGCACATTTACCTCCTGTCTGCACCTCACCCTCCACCTGTCTTTGATCTTCCACCACCTTATCCCCACTGCTGCCTGTCCTTTCACTGGGTGTCATCCGCCCATTCACACTGAAGCTCGACCCCACCAGCTTTACACACATCAGCTACGGACAGACGCACAGACCAAGTCAAAACACAGGAGATCATGTCATTTCACCACGTTCACCCAGTGCTGTGGTGGAACCACTTCCTCTATGTGTGTTAATGAGCTGTAAAATATTAAAATGATATGAGGATGTTGTCGTGTGTACAGTATGTTTTTTTCTTCTCTCCACAAAATACACACTCATACACACACAAACACACACACACACACACACTCACGCAGAAAAACCTCGTCATAAAAACACATTACTCCAGCTGTCAGCATGATTCAAATCTCTCTCTCTCTCTGTCTCTCTCTTACACACACACACACAAACACACACACACACACACAGAGTCTTCTGCCCCTCAGGGGAGTCTTGATCTCTGAGGTGAAGTATCGTTCTGAGGGCCTGACCATGACCAGAGGCTGGAGCTGTCCACACTCATCCCAGTACTCATCACAGACCCCCATACACACACACACACACACACACACACACACACACACACACCTCCACCCCATCACACACACCCCTGCTGACAACACACGTCAGGGGAACTACACCTCAAGTCTGGAACACAAGTGAAAGGGAAAGTAGGTGAGTTGTGGGCAGAGTTCTCGCTTGAGTGGAGGTCACAATTTACGGGGATTAAGAAAGACGATGTGACCAAGTGAAAAACATTCCAGCGTCACGTCCTCTTGTTAGAGCACTGCAGATTATCATGTCATTTCTCTGAAGTTAAGATTAAAGTCTGCTCATTCAAAGTTTAAAAAAAATACCCACACCTCTACAGCTGATAAACACGTTACTGTATGTCTCTGTTGTTGATAGTCTGCACCAGTGGGTCCCAACCTGTGGGCTGTGAAGGTGTTACAAGTGGGCCGACAAATCATTTGCAGTAACATCAAGACTTTGGTGAAAAAATTTAATTATAATTGAAAATAAATATATAATATGGTGGCTCACCTGATAGAGCGCGTACCATGAAGGCTCAGTCCTAACCACAGAGACCCAGGTTCAAGTCCGGCCCATGGCCCTTCGCTGCATGTGATCACCTCTCTCTCTCCCTGCATGCCTGTCTCTCTCTCTCACTGCAGCTATAATAAAAAAACAAAAATGCCAAAAAAAACAAAAACAAAAAAAACTAGAATCACCTCCTGGTGGTTGTCTGCCTCCTCCTCTCTGACTCGTTCCAGGTCACATCCCTGTTTATCCAGAGTCATAGAAAATATCAACCATTTGTTTGAAATTTTGCCATAATTGTTGTGTGAAGTCTTGAATAATGGCTAAAAAGTGTTTTGAGAGGTCACAGCAGCCTTGACCTTTGACCTTTAGGAGTTGGAGGTGGAAGGTTGGGAAGCGCTGGTCTACACAAACAGAAGTGTAGAGAGCAGGTGTGATGGTTTTAGGGGGCATTACCTGCTGGAACTATTTCTTAACGATCCATCTCATTTATCTGACTTCGTCTTCTCTCTGATGTGTTTTATAAATGGTTTATTTCCTGATCATATAAAAATAAACACGTTACGTGAGATTTGATGCAATAACGCAAAATTCTAAAACGCTCTGAGTTCAGTGTCTCAGCTTCCTGCCGCCCGGACGAGTCACTGTGGTTCGTATCGTGTGTGATAGTGCAGTAGGTGTGTATCATGTGTTAAAGTGGCTAATCAGAATGAAAAATGTCAGATTTAATGTGTTTCTGGATTACACACCCACTGGCTTTTGTATTTGAACTCAACACAGTAATTAGCTCTAATAGCTTGTTCATATCACGTATAAATGCTACCCAGCAGCTCTGTGATGAGCCACATGCCCAGCAGCAGCACGCCGCTCTGTAATCACACCTGCAGCTTCGGCCTCGAGGACCAGGAGACTGTTTACAAAGGTTTTATCATGTGTGAGTAATCTGCCTCTCTCACCTCTCGTCTGCAGCCACGGTCAGCAGGAAGGGACTCAGCTTTACAGCCACAAACAAACACACTGATATCTCATCGTTTAATCTGAGGTGGGCTGAAGGGAATCATATCAAATATTTACAGCACGTCAGCAAAGACAGGTTTTATCCATTTAAAGCCCCGCAGCAGTCTCTTAGCAAATTTAACTCATGATTACTACAAGGAGGCCGTAACCCAGCACAATACAGCAACATGAGCTCAGTGTTCACTGATCAGCCGCAGTGTGTTTACACAGGTTTTAATGATGGACTGCAGGAGACTGAATGTAGCTCTGAATGGATGTCTGTGGTAAGATACTTTTTTCCACCTCTTTTTATTTCACAATAATCAGCAGTGATCTATGGAGGACCAGGGATGTCACAGGAAAAGTACTACAGCATTTCTTTAATCTCATATCTCAACAGACATTAAAAATAGGAATTATAAAAAGAATTTATCAATGAACAATTAATGCATAAATAAATACTTTAGATAAAAAAAATAGATTCATGAAAACAACATAATACTCTCTCTCATAACAGGATTTCCCTTTACAATTTCCATTTCCTTTTTCCTGCTGCTTTTCCTTTTCCTATTACTTAATCGTTAGCTTAGTCATTTAACCTTTCTGTGACACTCTGGACCTTCAGTGGTTAAACCAGTCAAAACTAATTGGCCATGGGATGCAACAAGCTCTCTGATTGGTTGCATATATACTACTGAAGTATTCCTTAGTAAAGAAACAGAATAACAAAAACAAAACAGTGGCCGAGTTGTAGCCAAAAGTTACATCATACAGTATGTCCTCCATTAATGATGTACCCACTGCATAACTGTTGGGAGTCAGTACCAGACATTGTCACAGGTTCATTATTGGTCACTTCTACAAAAGTTTTCTAAGCATGAAAATAGCGGGAACCATAGGTCCTGCAAAATATAATCACCATTATGTTTTTCTAAAGGTAAGAATTCAGCTATTTGGTCCAGTGGTCCAGGAAAATCTTAAAAGTTGAAGGAGATATTTTTTTCCAGAATGGAAGTATACACAGAGTGATAAGGTGAAATGTAATTAGTGGAACTGAGGCTGCCATCTTTCCTGCTCTGTGCAGAATAAAACCAACAATGAGAGGTATCTCTTAAAAACCTGTTACCAACACATTGATGAGTTGCATTGTGTAACTGGGTGATGTGTTCCTTCATCACCATGAACACACACTGTAGTTTATTTTGACTCAGCCCCACACACACCTGCTGCCAGAATACTCACTAGATGTGGATTAATCTGCCCGTGAAAATAGCCCCCAACAAATTGCACCATTTCCTTCTGTTTGAGGAAAGTCTGTTAAACTGCAGTGGTCAGCTGTTTTGGGATATTACTGAGATTTTTTATTTTATTTTACAGGGAGACTATATTACTGTGAGCCGTTTTACAAACCAGTGGGTTTGTAGCTGAGAGCCACAGACAGGAAGTTAGACAGGACTGAAAAGTGGTCTAATACACTGACCCTTTGAAGAGTGAATGATAATAACATTGTACTCAATCGTACAGTGCTGTATGAATATGAGCCAAACACTTGAGACTGTGTGTGGTCCATCAACACGAGTGCAGAGAGAGCTTTGATGAAAAGATAGAAACAAGTGGGATTACTGGAAATTGGTTTCTCTCGTAGCCTCTCATCATCTTCTTCACGCTATTCAGGCGTGAACAATTAGTTGATACAGTTGCTTAGCAACAGTAATAATATATGTTTCCCACAGGAAATTAGGTCTCTAGTGAACGTAATTCCTATTAATGTGTTAAAGTGATAATAACTTTAAATGAAGTAAGTAAGTTCGGGGGGTTTGATTGACTGACAGGTGTCTCCACCAATCAGAGTCTGTTGTGGTGGTTTCTGCTTGCTCAGCTTCAAACGGTCACCCAGTGGTAATGATGATGTTGAAACTAAATCACAAAACATCCCCTCAACTAAAACTAAAGTGCAAAACCTCCAAAGGAAGGCGCCCAGGAGGCATCCTAATCAGATGCCCCAACCACCTCAACTGGCTCCTTTCGACATGAGGGAGCAGCGACTCTACTCCGAGCTCCCTCCCAATGTCAGAGCTCCTCACTCTATCTCTAAGACGGAGCCCAGCCACCCTACAGAGGAAACACATTTCAGCCACTTGTATCTCATTCTTTCAGTCACTACCCAGAGCTCATGACCAGAGGTGAGGGTCGGGCTGAAGATCGACTGCTAAAATGAGAGCTTTGCCCCTCCCTCTCCACCACGGGGTACAATGTCCGTACTGCTTATGCTGCATCGATCCGTCAGTCAATCTCCCGCTTCATTAACCCTCACTCGTGAACAAAACCCTAAGATACTTTGGGCAGCAACTCACCCCCAACCTGCAGGGAGCAGTCCATCGTTTTCTGGCTAAGAGCCATGACCTCAGACTTGGAGGTGCTTCACACTTGGCTGCAAATCGTCCCAGTGAGCACTGGAGGTCTCATTCTAATGAA
Source organism: Seriola dumerili (assembly GCF_002260705.1). Lineage (NCBI taxonomy): Eukaryota > Metazoa > Chordata > Actinopteri > Carangiformes > Carangidae > Seriola > Seriola dumerili. The sequence goes on from NW_019174404.1 coordinate 21,661,362, forward strand.
GCCATCAAAACCACATCATCTGTGGAAAGCAAAGATGCAAACTGGATGATGTTTTCTATTACTGTAATGGGGATGTGATGTTAATTAACACATCTGATCTTACAGACCAATCTCCACTTGTAATGAATGCAGCATCATTCAACGGGTTTCTGTTTCTGTTCAGAGTCTCTCAGCTCCTGGATCAGGTTAGAGAAAGATCCTGGGCTCGTTTAATATACAGAAAAGTTCCCTGATGGGACTGTGTGAACCTGGTCTCTGGTGGGACTGTCTGTGACACAGTGTACACTCACCATCCACCCCACCCACCTCTGGTGAATTGTTGCACTTCATTCATTCAAAACATACATTGCCTCTGAATACAGGAGGGCGAACAGCTGTTGGAGACCTAAAGCAGCTCTGCTCTCGTCCCTCTGTGACACTCGCTGTCACATAATGAAGTGAAACTAAACTGCAGGTCATGTGTTCAGTCATTCAGCAGGACACTGGCTCACAGTGCTGGGGTCTAACAGCTGTCACTTCACAGGAAAACACCAGATACTGGACTTGATGTTTGTATGGAATTCTTATATTGGGTGTCTGAAATCATTTAATGATAATTATTAAAAACTCATTCTTCTGACAGTAAAATGTGTGATACATTCCTCAGACACTCCTGATAAGGTCAAGATTATAATTAGCAATGTTCAATAAAAACACTCAAGATAGCATCAGTTGAAATCAATAAAACTGTAGCCACTCAGTATAATCCTTGTTTTACTGTAGAGGACAAAGTCACAACAGTGAGCGGTGGAATAATGTGCAGTCTGAATTATCATTTCTCCTATGCAGTCATTAAATGCTGATATATCCCAGCCCTGTTATTAAAGGAGTTTTGCTATTGCTACATAGCTAACATAGTTTACTTATCAGTCTAGAAGGAACATTGTGAGTTCAGCATCAAACTTCATTCCTTTACTACCAACATCTGTCTCCAGAGGTGGAAACAAACACCAATGTTAATTTTTGTCTGTATTACATATTTTCTTCTACTTAAATTAGCATGCTAACCAGCTAGCCCAGGCCCGCCTCCTCATTGTAGCCTCCAGTCTGTCCTGAAGACGTAGCTACTCAGAGGATGTATTATGACTATACAATCACCACCGCCACAAGAAAACCACGTTCAGCAGCAGAGAAAACAGACAGATCGCTCCTTTAACCCATTTAAAACTGTTACTGCAGTACCCTTCATTGCCACTAGACTGCTTCATCACATTCTAATGCGACTGTTATACATATCAAAAAAACCCTTTATAACACTGACATGAAGAGAGTATTGTAACAAACACTGTAACATTGTTGCTTTAGTGCAACATGTTGAAACATTAGTATGAGAACTTTATTGTAACATTTGAATTTGTACTACAGAGAAATAACATTCACTTACAACTGTACAGTGATTATTCAATGTTAGTGAATCATTCACATTATATAATATGCAATTTAGTCGCCAATTAACCTAATGGCATATCGTTGGACTGTGATATGCACACACTGATGTGCTATAAAAATCTTTGTGCTGTCTTAATGTCAACAAACTTTATTAAGTTTTAGAGCTTTGATGCAGCCATTGTCTTGTGGTGTAACCAGGAAGTGAACAGCTCTGGTAACACATCACATATTTCAGTGAGAGCCTTTATCATTTCAATATTTGTTTGAAATGCACTGATAGAACATTCAGCAACATTTTTTTGGGCTTATAACTGAAAATATTTTTACAGGCACTGTTGTGACTGATGGGATTAAACAGTTTATGCTGCCGTGTGTCCTCACTGTGTCCACACAGCTGACTTCATATTATAACCTTTAAGCTCCTATTTGGGAAATTTAATGGCTCCAAATTGTGTGACTTTGCGGAGGCTCGTCATACTGTGTAATTACAGTATTTCATTTATAAACTAAATATAAACTACAATAAGGATTCAGTGTCTGTTTATCTACCTAAATCTTATTTATAATGCAAATTGCATATCTTAGGCACGTGACCTGAGTGTTGCCAGACTCTGCTGTCTGACTGAGAGCCTTTGAAGTGTAGAGATGAGTGAGTGTGACTCCCTCCCCTCCCACAGATTTGTCAAGGTGCCCTTGAGCAAGGCAGTGACTAGAGTCCAGCCGAAGCAGCTCGGAGTGTGTCCCCTGTGGACTGCTCCCTGCACCACAGATGATGAGGCTGCTGAGCAGCTGCTGTGAATGTGAAGCAGGCTGTGTGTGTGTGTGTGTGTGTGTGTGTGGTGTGTGTGTGTGTGTGTGTGCTGGACCTGGCATCAGTGTGAACAGTAGTAAACAACAACACACACATACAACACACACACACACACACACACTTACAACCATCGGTTCAGTCACTGAGGAAGCAGATAGTGAGGGAGCGTCTGTCACCGCAGCCTGTTAGCGGCACTGCAGATGGACTAGAGCCGAGTCAGCTCTCACTCCGCCTCGTCCTCCCCCTCCACACTCTCACACACACTCACACATACATACACACACACACACACACACACACACACACACACACACACACCATGGACGCAGCTCTCACACCCCTCCGTCGCTACGTTTAACCCGTGTCGGCTGCATTCAGACGCGACCTGACGACACAAAGACCCGGTTTCCTCGTCGCTTCCGCGGACACGTTCAGAGCGGTTTCCAGCTGCGGAGCGGAGCATGAAGCGGCTGTTTGTCAGAGCGGTGGAGGACAAAGCCATGAGCCCCTGGCTGCTCTTCGCTCTGCTCGGACTGTGGTAAGTGTGAGGAGGGAGGATGTCTCCATCACGGGGAGAGGAGAGGAGAGGTTGGTCTGGGTAAATGGCTGCTGATGCTGAAGCTCATGTCCTTGTACTGATCAGGAGTCTTGTGTTGTACCTGAGATCACAGTGTGATGGCTGATGGGGCCTCGGAGGAGCAGGTCTGATACCCTCCGCTCCTGCTCCGCCGGGAAATGGTCTTTGAATGAACCGACCGTGAGCCGTTTGTCTGCATGTGTCTGATCCGTGTGAACCCGCTGCTTTACTGGATGTATTTGGCCACTGAAACGAGGAGACTCGGTTCTACCTGAATCTCCCTCCGTGTCAGCCTGAAGCTCATCTGTCTCAGTGCAGCAGCAGGATGTCATGTGGCTGTTGATGGATGGCCCTGGTCCTCAGAGGACTCAGGATTTCACCCGCCTCAGTCGCTCAGAGGTGTGAACAGTGTCCTGGGGAGGACACAGGTGAGGACAGGCCTGTGTCCTCCTCACCTGCGTCCTCACATCTGGACATGTTAGACACTGCAGATCTTTATTCAACAGATCTTTCTGTACATTTAAATTTACAACCTCCACCTTGTAAGATGTGGAGTCTGGATGGAATGCGTGCCTATAAATGTCAAAATAAAAAAATAAAAATAAGTAAAAATAAAATAAAATTAGTCAATTATGGATTTTTTTGCAATCAATGCTTTTACATCAAGTTTTAATTCAATTCAAATCATTGCTGATTTGTCTCTTGCCTTAATATTTACAGTTTTCATTTATTGATCTTGAATTAAAATACACACATGAAGAAATGTAAAGTCAAACCAATCACAGCTCTGACTGCTGTCTTTTGAGGAAAAGTGAAGCAGGGTGGAGACATTTCCCATAATGCATATGAATATCGTCTTATTAATTGTCAGTGCCTTTCAAACTCATTGCTCATAGTTTGTAACTCCTTCCTGTTCTACATCTCCAGCTCAAACTGAGATGACATCACAATGACATCACAATGACGTCACTGGTGTTATTTTCTCATGCTACGTCCACCGTATTACGTTTTAGTTTAAAACTCAAACTCCAGAGTTTTTGAGGCGTTAAAACATAAACCTTGAGAAACGCTGCTGGACCTGTTTTAGTTTGAAAACTCTGGGGTTGTGCTGTAGTCTGGACGGACAGAAACTGAGACGCTTTGGAAATGATGACATCACACCCACGGTCTCTCCTGATTGGGTCTCATCAGCCTCGACAACCAGTGGTGAAAGCTACATGGATAATGAATGAAAGTGTTACTGACCTTGTTGTCTTTCCTAGCAGCTGTTGTTCAGTTTAACTCTGCATTTTAACGCTACAACTGTCTTCGCTGCTCCTCGGTCAGAGTATTTTCTGCAACTAATCAACTGCAGAGTAGACAATCTACTTCCTGTTTACACAGTGTACATGAATGGTCATGTGATATGTGTTTTCAGGTGTGTTAGTCTGGACGGAGATCGTCTGTGATACAGAGCTAAAACGCTCGTCTGGGCAGAGTGTGTTTTACGTTTTAAAATGAAAAGGTATGAGTGTGGATGTAGCCTCAGACTTGGCTGTTTTCACAGGCTGAGCGGGGCATGATTAGTAAACTGTACCTGACATGTATAATATGTAGGTATGCAGGTGTTCTGTGTGACAGGATTATCTCTCCCCCTCCAGGTTCCTCTGACCGTGTGAGCTTCAGTGTGTAGATGTACAGCAGCTCAGACGATGTTTTCACATTCGTCTGCTGAAGGGAAATTTTCCCAGTTGAACAACTTGTCTGGGAGCCGCTCAGGTGTGTGTTGCGATGACACACAGGTGTGTGTTGAGACAGATTATTAATGAATATGAAATCCAGTGGTGCTCTAGTACCGTTGCTTGTTACAGCAGCTGATTAAAAGTCTGTAGCACTGTGGTCTCATTTCTGACGTGCAGAGGAAGGCTGATTTCACTGAGGTGTACAAGTACTCACTATGAGGGAACTTAGTATATTACCCAAATGTACTGACAAAGTGAGATTTTCACTCGTTAAACTAGGCTTCTGTTACGTATGATTTATGGGCAGCTACTGTATGCAGAGGTTAATTTGAGGGAAAAAGTGAAGGGTTTTACGCTTCATCGGTTTGTTCGATTCATGTGAACAGATGAATTTAAGAAGGGCGTGAATGTGTCCTGCAGTTTTAAGTGTTAATTGAAGAACAAATACTGCAGCTTCAGACTATCCTCTGTACTGTACCCGCCTTGATTTCCTTCTCCGTGGCTCTTGGAAACTGTGCAGCATGAAAAAAGAAAAAAAAAATCCATTTGATTAAAATGCTGGGTAATTAATCAGTATGAAATAGTGGTTAAATTACATGTTTAAAAAAAGCTGCTCTTCATTCGCTCTTCAAAACAGCAGCTTGAATAAGTGAGAAGAAGAGGCTCTGAACAGATTAATGATGGAGTGGTGTCCCCATGAAGGGCAGCGGTCCAGCTCTAATTCAACCAGGCCTCAGTGGTCACAAGTTTCCGGAGGATTCTGCTCCCAGAAATCCTCAGTCCTGAAGCCTCCATCAGCTCAGAGACTGGACCGGTGCAGCGCATCAAGACAAATATATAAAAGTGTCGGTTTTCAGGACCTCTCAGTGGCCTCCTGTAGCTGTGTTGTTATAGCTTCATATTCTGACCATTTAAACACAGCACACACACAGACTGTATGAACAGAGGTTCACAGTTTTCTTTTAGCTCACTTCACTCAGTAATATGAAAAGATATTTCATGTTAAAGCTGGAATAATCCTGGCGATGCTAGCATGAGTTAGCCAAACTGAAAAAAAAAAAACATACTTCTTCTGCCTCTGCTTCTTTGTCTGCTTCTTCTTTGTCTACTTATTCTTCTTCTGCGTCATCTTCTGCTGCTGCTGCTGCTGCTGCTGCTGCTTCTGCAAGAAATATAAAAAAAGTGTTTGTGAGGTAGATGACCTAGCCCGGCTTTAATAGATGGATAGAGTTAAACACACATGTTGTACCACTGTACAACTTCCTGTATGTGAAAGTACACCACAGGTGAAATCTGTTACTTACGAGTTGGGGATCTCAGCTGCTGTAGTCTGTAGCTGTCGAACAGAAAGACACTGCATTTGTCCCAGGATCCATGTGTGTGTGTAAAGAGTCCATGGGGGTACACACACTGTAGGTTTGTGTGGAGACATTAGTAAACACTAAAGGCCATGACATGACTTCCAGCTCTCCACTTCCCCCTGACTGTGTCTTCCAGGCAGAAACATTGTGTTTGTCACCTCTCAGATTTCCTCAGACTCTGATTGACCTCCCTCAGCTGAGCTGGAGATGACCTGTGCCCTGACCTGAACCCGGGATCATAGTGTGAGCTTGTTTCTCATCAGATCTCTCTTCCTGGCAGCGCTGGTGTGTGAATGTGTGTGTGTGTGCACTGCAGAAGGACCTGACTGTGTTTCTTTAGAGGTCGCTGAGAGAGAGCACAGCGTTTTAGAGGTGGTGTTCTAGCTGATGTTGCTCTCTGAAAAGAAACATCATCCATCAAAGGGAGGTAATGCATGTGTTGACACGTGAGGAGCTCCTCCCAGATTCCTCTCTGGGTGCGTTTGTCACTGCCACAGTTATCTGAGAATTGTTTTATGCACTTCAGCATTTCTTCTCAGAGGAAATGTGCTTGGTGGGTTTGGATGTTCTCTGTGCAGAGAACAGGTCAAGAAACAGTGAGTCCATCTACACTGAGGGAAATCTGAAGCTCAGTTATATCTCTAACAGAACTGCAGCGATACCTGTTCAGGTATCCGTGCGTCTGCAGCATTGAGATTAATGTTATCCATGTCTCAGGATCCATATTCTCATTGTATGTTCTGGTTCTGTGTCACCATTGACTTCATTGATGTCTGTATTGTCACACGATTTTTGATGGATGTCACTATCAGATTTCCCTGTCAGTACAAGTCAGTGTTTCACTGTGTGCCACAGCTCCAGGGTCAGGGTTATGGTACTGTCCCTGTTTCTCTGTTTCCTTTGAACCATGAAACCATGAAAGTTTTCTCCTTAATGTTTCCTTAAAATGTTCACTGAAGTATTTAACATTTTCTCCTTATCTTAGTTTTATACTTGAAGTCAGTTAAACCGTTGAACAGAAGCAACCTTAGCAACAAACTAAGTAAAAACTAAAGGTACCTTTGACTCTGTCTTAACTGTCCTGACTTAAGTGACGAGTTTATGGAGAAAACTAGAATCACCTCCGGGTGGTCGTCTGCTTCCTCCACTCAGACTAGTTTCAGGTCACATCCCTGTTTATCCAGAGTCAGAGAAAATATCAACCATTAGTGTCAAACCTTGTCATAATTGCTGTGTGAAGTCTTGAGTTATGGCTAAAAAGTGTTTTGAGAGGTCACACTGACCTTGATCTTTGACCTTTGACCCACAAAATCTAATCAGTTCATCCTTGAGTCCCATTGCCTTTGGAAATTTGTGCCAAATTTCAAGGGATTCCTTTGAGGAGTTCTCGAGTCAGTTCTGAGTGTCAAGAGCTGGATCCCTAGACTTTCCACATTTTGGTAATGCTCTCAAGTGCTAATGGCAGAAAATCAATGGTCTCCATGGAAACAGTAGAATGTTACCGCCGTAAACTGCTAATGCAAATGCCTCAACTTCTTTCCTTGACTATGGAAACCTTTTAAGAGATTCTGTGCAATACTCTTAAGTAACTCCCTCATCTAAGGAGAAAGTGTCATACTTAAGTGGAAAACTTAAGGTGTTTTGTGTAACCAGCCCCTGCTTCTTACACATTTGTCAAACAAAACCTAGCTTAATGTTGTAATGTGACCAACTGGCAACAAAACAGGAACGTCTTGTAAGTGCAGGAGGCGCAGACGCACCCTGTCGGTTATCAAGAGAACTTCTTCCTCTTAAATAGTCGTAAAGGGAATGATCGCAAATGATCCACAGAGAACCATATCCTAATGTTTTCCTCTGTGACACCATGGGACCATAAAAGAACAAAATCTGAATATACGTCTAAAGTCATGTAGGGAATGGACTGTATGTGTTCCCATGTGACTAACAGGGAACCACATGGGAACGTTCTCTTTGTAATGTTATTAAGTGTAGTACAATGAGTGCTGCCTCATCCAGAACAACTATAGATTTTGTCGCAGGAAAAAACATTTTTTCTTCCGTTTTTAAATAATATCAGAAACATAATCATTAACAAAGTGCTGTGTAGTGAACAGCTGTCAATGCTTCAGACCAGGAGAACTTCAGCCCTGTAACGTGGTGATCAGCTTTGTTGGTTTAATCAACCAGTGGAACATCTGACAGTGGAGAGAGGCTCCTGATGCAGAGACGGACTGAACTGATGTGGAATCAGTGACTCATCACTGAACGTCTCCAGGCTCCAGTTGAATCTACACTCAGCATCAAAGTCACTGTGACTTAAAACTGGAGCTCAAGCAGCAACAAGCACAGCTCAGAGCTGAAGGCAGAGCCTCAGAGTTACAGTGAGCTCCACTTCTACAGTTTGAACTGTCTGTGAAGAACAGAGTGACTCTAACTAGAAATACAAACTGTGTTTCCACATATGAAGATCAGTCTGGTTCATTCAGCTGCTCATTCAGCTCAGACTGAAAACTGTAACACAGTATAAACTGAATCTGACACAAACAAGATCAAACTGAACTGTTGTGAGATGTAGAGAGGAATGACAGCCCGCTTCAAATTACATCTGTAAATGAAGATTTAAAAACACAATGAAACAAGTTACAGGACAGGCCTAAGTCAGTTTTATTCCTACTGATGATGATGATACTGTGCTTATTTAGATATCTGTTGATATCTGTTGTTGGGAACATGGTGACATTTATCTCTGAGTGATTTTTATACACAAATTGTTTCTTATTCAGATCATGGTAACATGTTCTATTATAGAGAACTGGGAGTCTGTTTTTATTTTTGTATTAAAGGTCTCATATAGTGTAAAGGTAGATGTCCATGTGTTGTTTGATTATAAAGCAGGTCTAGGTTCTATATTAATACTGTGAAAGTATCAAAGCCTCAGTCCACAGAGAAATACACACAGCCTGTATTCAGACACTGAGCCTTAAAACCAGCTGTCAGGACTTCTGCAACTTTGTGATGTCACAAAGCAGTCACCGCCCTGAGCCATGCCCCAAGCCCCACCCACCTGGACCCCCCATCCAACCTTGAAGGATTTGGTTTCTCTGAGTGTTTGAGTGAAAACACTCTAGAGAGCCAATCAGAAGAGAGGCTCAGAGCCTTATTGTTTGCTTTATTGTGTGCTTGACTGACATTCAGTGGACATGATTCAGAGCAGTCACTCTGCACTGGGTTACTGTGTCACGTCCTTTGTATCAGAACTTGTCCAGGAAAGGATCATTTAACAGCCCGGGCTGAACGCCAAGTCCCCGCGTCTCTACAGCACCAGATCCATGTTCATTAACAGAACAGCAGCAGTACACCTTGGCACAGACCGAGAGTTCAGCCGTGTGGAACTGTCTGTAACACACAGCAGGACAGGACGGCAGACAACAGACACACACACACCTTGTCTACATGTAAGAACATATGTGATGTTAAACTGGCTCCTGATTTAGTTTTAGATTTAGTCTTTTGATGAAACTCTATATTAGCTGTAATCGAATTTTAGTCAGATTAGAAGGAGCTAACCGCATCTGTACCAGTGCAGCAGTGAATGACGCTACAGGCTACATGTAAGGTACATGTAGCTGCAACACTTGACAGAGGTTGAGAGGTCTCAACCTGTCAGCTCTGATTGGACCAGAGACTGTCCATCACTCATCAGAGGAGATGTTAGCAGAGATGTGGTAGCACACCCACTGAAGTTGGAGCAAAACAGACTTCAAGCACAAAGATATTATGGTGCAGGCTGCAGCTTTGTATGTAACCATCATGGTATAGACAACCTGTCAGGACATCAGTATACGGATGGGCATTCAGAAGCAGTGTAGTGTTTAGCCTTCCTGTGTACTTTCAGATATACTGCTTGTTGTGTTTGTGACTTTTCAATCACCTTCCCTGCAATGTTCACATCTTTGGAGAGTATGTTTTTACTCTTAACACTGAATTTGCAGAACCAAGCTGTTAAATGATAAAATGCTTTCAACCAGGCTCCTGCGTGTCATTTCAAGTATGTGGTGGCTAATGCTAAAGCTCCTCAGCTTCCTGATCAAGAACAAGACTAGGTCAAAACCTAATATATGTCTGGACCACCTATGGTCAAATCCTCAAAAATGACCAAACACAGTTAAAGACAGACTGAGCTGTGATTTCAGCTGAATTTACTGTGACATGATCAGAGAGTTATTTTTTCAGGCCAATTGCCTTTATTACAGTCATAGTGAGACAGAGAGAGAGAGAGAGAGAGAGAGAGAGAGAATGACATGCAGCAAATGGCCACAGGCCAGACTTGAACCTGGGCCATCGCTGCACAGACTAATCCAAAATGTCACGTGCTCCACCAGGTGAACCACTGGGGCCCGAGACACTGTCTTCCTTATTTAGTCTCTCACTCAGAGCACAGCCTCCGTCTGGATCCACAATAGTTTATCTCTTAATTGCTTCAACTCCAGAACGTAACAGACTTTTATTAGAGGCAGGTCTTTATGTCTGACTCCCTCTGTTTGATATGTAGAGTTGGTCATAGTCGTTAGTACGAAGCCTCGTTACCGATTTATTCTCTCTCTCCCTCCCTCTCTCCTGCTCTCTCTGCTTGGTGTGTCTTATGTTTAGTTCTTCCTCTGCCTCCTTTAGTAATAATGATACATGGAATGAAAGTAGTTCATTTGCTGTGATGGAGGCAAGGCTCAGTGTTTTGGAAGCACTCCTCCTCTTCCCTGCAGTTACGGAGCAGCAGGGAAACCAAAACGGCTCAGTAGACTGAGGTTCAGCTGACCAGTGGTGGAAATATCATCAGTCAGTCAGTCAGTCAGGGACATTCCAGATTATAGGGCTGACCCTGCTGCTGTGGTCCAGCCAAAAAATGTGTGTGCTATTGTTTAGCTTGTTTAGACCAAGATAAATGGTGGAAACAAGAGAAATTGAAGTTAAGACCTACAGTCAGGGCTGGGTGATATAGTCTATGAATAATATTGTGATATTTTTAGGATATATCACGATACGCAACAAACATCTGGATATTCTGGAATCTCCTTTAAAGCACTTCATCAATACACAATTTAAACCTTTGGTGCATAAATTCACACCAGCGTGATGATTCTAGCACCGGCTTAAAACAATTATGTGACAATCAGTACTCAGTGTTTGTGATATAGATGCCTCTACTACAGTCAACCCTCTGGAGGGTGTAGAGCCAGACAGTGAAGCTCAAGACTGGTATTGTGTGAATCAAGATGTCAGTCCTCTCCTTCAGCCAACACTAAGTAAACCAGCTGTCAGGAGAAGCACTGGAGATGACAGAGACGCAGCTTGTGGACAGGCAACTGCTTGGGGCCCCAGGCTGTTAGAGGGCCCCTCAAAGACCGACAAATTTAGCTCCATAGCAATGTCTCAAAATGAAGTTATTCAGTTATTTATCAAGGTTTTTATTCTTGTTTTTAATATATATTTTGAAAATTACAAGGTTTTCCACGTTTTATATATTTGTATTTTGAAAATTCTATTAATGTGAACATCTGGAAATAAAAAGGTTTCGATTTTGTACATTTTTTGTTGGTGTCAGATTATTTATATAATATATAACAATGACAAAACTAACACATTGCTCAACTCTGACCACAGAGCTGGATCATACCTGCATCAACACTCTTTTGGCACTCACACACACACACACTCAATTACTGTATATATGAATACTACATATCTTTGTCTCTGACAGTGTTTTTCTCCTGCTCCACAGTGCAGCATTTGGGCCCAGTAAACAGGAAGAGGAGGACTATGAAGACGTGCCCATCAATAAGACCTGGGTCCTATCACCAAAGGTCTACGAGAGCGACGTGACTCTGATCCTGAACAAACTGCTGCAGGGCTACGACAACAAGCTGAGGCCTGACATCGGAGGCAAGTGGAGCTCATTCTCATTCATTCTCTGAAGCATCACTGTAAATCGGCATTTCAATGCAACATGAATTGAACAAAACAGGAAAAAACAGCACTAGCAATCGATTAGTTTACTGACAATCCTGTGTGTATGCCTGTAGGTCTGGGTGATATGACTTCAAATCAATATCACAATTATTTCAAACTTTTACTGTGATTATAATGAATGAATGATTAATGATTATCTTTTTTTTTGAGCAATGCACTCTTCATATTCTTCAGTGTGATTGTGTCCAGATGAATAAATTAATCTTTACCTTTGGTCACTATCCACGTTGCACTCACCACTGTCTGACTGTCTGAACCCAAATGCAGACAACACAAAAAAGGGGGTTGGTTGGAAAAGAGGTGTTTTAATAACAAAAAAGTACAAAACCAATTTACAAAACCAATCCAAAAACCAGGCAGGAACAAAAACCAGAAAATCCAAAACACTGGGAGCACAGGAGCACGAGATCCCGGGGGACACTTCACAAAGACAAACAGCCGAACTGACAAAGACAACAGGGAGCATAGAGGCTAAATACACACAAGGGGAACAGGTAACGAGACACAGGTGTAACAGATTAACAATCACAACGGAGGGAAACTGGACAAAGTAACAACCACAAGAGACTCAAGGCAAGTGATTTCAATGTAAAACAGGACGTGAACAAAAATCCAAAACCAAAAAGTCCAAAAGAACGAGTCCCTTCAGGGTGGACCATGACACAATCAGGAGGTGAGGCAGGTGTCATCATTTCTGTCGGCACAGAAAACAACACAACCTCACGTTTTCAAACTAAAATGAGTCCAGCAACGTTTCCAAAAGACTCAAAAACTCCAGAGTAATGTGGACGCCAGGTGTTTGTGCTTGTGTTGTCCATATCTTCACCTTCACTTTTAGTGAACGTTGACTAATGTTCCAGTTAGAGTCACATGACTGAACATGAGGAAGTTTTTTTTAAGGGGACAGTTTATGAACGCAGCATTAGGGAAAGTATTAACTGAATTATCTGACATGAGAAAGATGAAGTCCTGAGAGGATCTAAATGTGGCTTTGATATTTGGTCAGTTACTGAGCCCAACCTGCATTTAAACACCTGGCCCCATTGTCTTCACCTTTATCTGGAGATCCACATTGTGCAGCAGTTCAACGGGGATTGATGCAGCTGTTTGTCATCGTTCACTCTGTGTGTGTCAGCGCAGTGTGTCTTGTGTTGTGTTTCAGTGAGGCCAACAGTGATTGAAACAGCTGTGTACGTGAACAGCATCGGACCAGTGGACCCCATCAACATGGTGAGACTGTGCTTTTAACACCCTTTACTAATGTTACACAACAGCATGTGCAAGCTACACTGAAAATGTGTTTTTACTAGGGATGTCCTGATCGGTATCGGGGGTGATCGAGGCATTTTGTAACTAATTGGGATCGACTGTTTAGAGCATGAACCTTTACTTTTCACATCAGCTGTCACACAGGTGTTTTAAATGGCTACCACAATTTATGGCAGGACACAGCAAAAATGTCTGCAGTGTGGAAATATTTTAAAATGGAAAGTGGCAAGTGGAAGGTGTAATGCCAGCATTTCTCGAGGCGGTAGTAACAGAGCTGCGTTCAATACTACCAATTTGATACGGCACCTCAAAAATAAACACACCAGAAGCCGATCGTGGTGGGAGATATCACAGGTTTTCCGCTGACTTTTGGAGCTTTTGGAGCCACAGTATGCTCCATCCTCTCGACACTACATTTCACATACTGCCGTACCAGAGCTTTACAACAAGGTTTGAGACCACCTACGAAGTCTTTTATCAGACGGCTTTTGGCTTCACCACAGACACTTGCCCCTTGTCATTGCTTAGTCTCGCTCTACACTGGATCAGCTCCACTTTTGATTTACAAATAATAAATAAAAAAACAGTAATGAATTAAGGATTCAGGACTGATCGGAACATCCCTAGTTTTTGCAGGTTTAGTCACTGGGATTCATCCTCTGTGGACTGTGAATGTCTGTACAAAATCTAATGGTAATGCATCCAATAGCAGAGTGACAGTTCATTATCTCAAAGGTATTTTTAACGCAAAACAAATCTTCAGTCCACACATTAGTTTCTCCAGGAAATGTCACAATGTCTGTTGATATTTTAAGATGCACCTTCAGACCTACTTTTATTTTCTGGCTATAATTTTTTTTTTACTTGTTTCTTTTTTTTTTTTTTATCTGATTCACTGAGTGTTAAATTGTGTTTCAACTTGCTTCTATTTTTATCTTGTTTCACTTCCACAACATCTACTGTCTATTTGCATTTAAAGTGCTACATAAATGAAAGAAACTTGAAAAACTTGTGGCACTGTTTTTAAACCGCTGCAGAATGCAAGATCACGTTAAAAAATAAAATGGGCACCAGTCACACCTCGAACTGTGAAATAAATGTAGAAAACATAATAGAAATGTGAAAGTTCTGTTTGTCTCGATGGGCGTTTGAGTTACATTATTCATGTACATGATGATTTATCCACTAAGTCTATTTCCATTGCACCTCAGCCAAGTGTAAAAGCTTTTCTGCTCTTTGAGATTTTTCATAAATTTCCATTTATTCTACTTGTTTTTTGTTTTTTTTACACAAATTGAAAATGTGCTTAAAAACAGTTGAATGGAAACCCACCTTAAGCAAGTTAACCTTGATTTGAGATATCTATGCCTCATACGGATGTGCATTCGTGTGAACATGATCTCATCATCATCTGTCGCAGGAATATACCATCGACATCTTCTTCGCCCAGACGTGGTACGACAGCCGACTGAAATTCAACAGCTCCATGAAGCTGCTCATGCTCAACAGTAACATGGTAGGAAAAATCTGGATTCCCGACACATTCTTCAGGAACTCACGTAAATCTGACGCCCACTGGATCACCACTCCCAACCGCCTCCTGAGGCTGTGGAGCAACGGGAGAGTCATGTACACACTGAGGTAGGACAGTGCTGCAGCCAGTTAGCTGACTTCTCTGATAGTCATTATTAATGTTGAAGTATCAAGTCTTTGTTGTCTGTGCAGCTTTAGTGTGTGCATCTGTGTTTTTGTCACGTAGTTCTCTTGTAGGTGACCCCGGTTAGTCACAGCACAGTCTGATGGTCATATTATTTCTGCATTTATGGTATAATTACAGAGAGAACATTAAGTACCTGTACTGTGTTCAGTCACATTTGGGAGGGAAAACAACGATGCTGAGACTTGCTTTTTCTCTGTCATAATTCTGTTTTTGTCAGGTTGACTATTAATGCGGAGTGTTACCTTAAGCTGCATAACTTTCCAATGGATGAGCACTCATGCCCACTGGAGTTTTCAAGCTGTAGGTGGTCAAATATTTTCCCCTTCCATTTTTGAACCCGTCATCTCGACTTCAACTTCCCCAGAGAGAGGGGCTTCTGTGTGGGCTAGCGTAGTGGCTAAGCCCCTGTTTCTAATTTTTTTTGCCAAAAGCTTCATCTGCTTGAGGCTGCCCTCTCTAAGCCTGTACCAATCTATCATCAGCTCCACCAGCGGAGAGAGGAGGTCACCCAGTCCCATTTTCTCTGACAGACTTAATGAATTATGCACCCTCTCCCAGTCTGATTCATGCTGTCTGTGTCATCCTTCATTTGTCTCCTTCATTGTGCTTCAGCTGCTCATGATCTCAATCCTCCACACACTAGTGAAAAATGCAAAGACCATTTCATGGAGTTGAGGAGAAACGTCAGGACCAGTACAGTCGCACTAAATATCATCAAATGAGCCCAAAACAAAAACTATGATACGACTAAAGAGATCTCACCTGAGATACAGCAGCATTGGTCTTTTGTTGAAATGGTTAAAGAACATAAATGTGGCTCGTGAGCAAACATCCTCTTGCAGTTGTGCATAATGCTCTCTCATTAGCAGTGATGGCAGTAAACCTTCTCAAGGAGGAGGTCAAAGCATGTGACTCCAACACCAGAGATCTGGACCATGTCCTGTCTTCTCCTAGTAGTCAGTATCAGTTCTCAATTGAGAGCACCTATCCCAAACTTTAAGGCTAACCATAACATTTTTCCTAAGCTAAAAGGAGCTATTTGTAAGTTTAGCTATTGCTGCATAGCTAATGTTAGCATCAGCAGCTGTTTACTTACCAGTCTAGAGGAAATGTTGTGAGTTCATAATCAAACTTCATTCGTTTACTCACCAACATCTGTCTCCAGAGGTGTAAACAAACACCAATGTTAACTCTTGTTTCAATCACGTCTTTTCTTTTACTTAAGTTAACATGCTAACCAGCTAGCAGACTTTCTCCACACTGTAGCCTCCAGTCATAGCTGGAGAAGACGTAGCTGTTCAGAGGATGTATTATAACCTCTTGTATTATAAAGACAACAGTGGATGAAGCTCTTGTCAGGTGACAATCACCACCACAAGAAACCACATTCAGCAGCAGAGAAAAAGATCGCTCCTTTAACCAAGTGGTTTTATTTGCCTAAAGTTACCATAACCCTAGAGGTGGAACACCAGAATTGCCATGAGAAGCATTATGGTCATTTTTGAATGCAACGGAAATAGCCACATTTTGCAGTTTAGCTAGGAGGACTTGTGAGATAATCCAGTTTAGAAGCTCAACAACCAAACTTCATTACAGATGTATTAAAGACAAAGAAAATGTTACCTCCTCTTTCAGTTACTTCCAGATTGTGTACTGACTGGGAGTAAGCACTAGCTCATATCTGCATAAACTACCTACTACTGACTTATAGGAACACCTGTCAAAACTCACTGTCACCCACCACATTCTGTAGCACACTGACTGTTGTTTACAATTGAAGACATGTTGCTCATTTGAAGACATTTCATGAGACTGAGGTCAGCTCCATCTTGAATGCTTCCCTTTTGCTTTGCCATGGTACGATGTTCCCCTGTGATGTGCATTACACTGTGTGACAGACATTAGCTTCCTGTTGGATATTATAGGCATCAGTAAGGCTGAGAGTTAATCTACTGTGTCTGTATGATGGGGGGGCGGGGTTTCTGTAGACGGTTATCCCAAGAATGAGATAATGTACCGGTGGCAGAGACGGGCAGTAGAGGTGGCAGACCAGCGGTACTGGAGACTCTACCAGTTCGCCTTTGTAGGATTGAGGAACACCTCTGATGTGGCTCACACCCAGTCAGGTGAGATATCAGGCACTGCTGTTACAGAAATATAGGTTTTTGGATTAATTTCAGGAGTACAGTTCAACAACAACAGAACAGAGGGGGTCAAAGGTGTTGGTACCCGTCCATTTCATTTCAAAATACCTTTAATGTCAGCATGCTTCAGAAGAACACAGCTTCGTTTCAATCAGGTGTAAAGGTACCAACAATTTTGACTTTGATTGTAGGTCCAGTTTGTTCTTGTCCTTCTTGTGTTACCATGGTGCTAACAGGTAATATGTATGTGTGCAGTCCTCTCACCTGCACAGTGTTTTTGGGTAGTCCACATGTAAGTAGGTAATTCATGTTGAAATGACAGGTATACATTAATTCTACGAGAATGCATATGCTCACTTTTTCACTTTGAGGCGTGTCAATTTCTTATATCTGTATCTTATTGTTCAACTTTCAGGTGAATATGTGATCATGACGATCTTCTTTGACCTGAGTCGAAGAATGGGCTACTTCACCATTCAGACCTACATCCCCTGCAGCATGATCGTGGTCTTGTCCTGGGTCTCCTTCTGGATCAATAAGGACGCCGTCCCAGCACGCACCTCTCTAGGTTTGATGTGTTGTCATGTTATACACAGCTGAACTAAGTCACTCTGTGAATCACTGTACCGGCCACTTCAACCCAACTTCAACTGAAACAAAGGCTTTAAAGGTCCTGAGAACTTATTTTATCAGCCTCTTACTATGAGTGATGGGATCTGTTATGAAAAAAAATGGCACATACATCCTTGCACCAATCAGGATTTAGCAATGTTTGAGTCATAATGACGACAGTTAAACAGAAAAGACACTTTGTACAAAACTGATGTTTCAGTACAACATCCACCTGTAGTGACTCCAGCTTCATGAAACTGTTTATGGTTCTGTTCAGACTCATGGACAGGGCTGGGTATCGAACTTCAATACTTTTACAGCTTAAAACTAAAACTAATGTAAAACTAACATTTGTATAGTAACATGTAATGTAACTTTTTATGCCACTGCGACAGCCAGAGTGGGAGGCATATTGTCTTCGAATTGTACATCTGTCTGTCCCTCCGTACCAGCCGTCTCATTCTCATGGACAGTATCTCAGTAACACCTTGAAGGTACTTCTTCAAATTTGGCACAAACATTCACTAGGACTCAAGGATGAGCTTATTGAGTTTTTGTGGTCAAAGGTTAAAGGGCAAGGTCATGGGGACCTCAACAAAACACTCTTTAGCCATGACGCAAGACTTCACAGCAATTATGACAAAATTTGACACTAATGGTTCATATTTTCTATGACTCTGGATAAACAGAGATGTAACCTGAAACTAGTCTGAGTGGAGGAAGCAGACAACAACCAGGTGATTCTAGTTTCTTGTTATTGGGATTTGATAAAATTGGTATTGAAAAAAGTATTGCTAAGTTTCAAAGTCAAGGTATCAGTATCAGTACTAATATTGAACATTTTTGAATGATATCCAGCCCTAGTCACAGAACTTGGTTCAGGATGGAGAAAGATCCTGGTCTGGTTTAAGACAGAAAAAGTTCAGTGACTTCATCAGGCACTACCTGTTTATTTACATTGAACCTAAACTACCATCTTTCACTGAACTTAACCAGAGAGCTGCTGTTGTCTAAACCTCATCACAGACTGGACTCTGAATGTGAACCATTCATTCAAAAAGTATGTTTCCTCTAAACATGATCCAGTCAGCGATCACATCACCTACACACAACAGTTCAGTTGTATAGAAACATCAGGATTTGTCCAGCAGATGTGTAGTTTTATCTCAAACTTCAGTTCCTCTTCTGCCAGTTCTCAATGACATTTCACATAGTGGGAAATTCAAGCTGAGGTGCTTTGATATCTTTTTATAGCCTCTCCTGTTTTTTAGACATCAGTTTACTTCATGTTCAGATCCTCAGTCAGTTGCTCAGACTGGAGAAGAGAGCATGGTTGTTGAGTGTTACAGCAAAGAGACTTCATCATCACTGGAGCTGTCACCAGCTGACAGATCCTAATGACAGCTCTTAACTTCCTTACAGTCCTAATGAGTCAATTTAGTTCTAACGAGTTAATGAAGTTCTGAGTGATTTAGAAGTTGAAGGGTGACATACAACTGTAAGTTCGTCTCTGTGACAATCCATACAGGTATCACCACTGTACTCACCATGACGACTCTTAGCACCATCTCCAGGAAGTCCCTGCCCAAGGTTTCCTATGTCACTGCCATGGACCTGTTCGTCTCTGTTTGCTTCATCTTCACCTTCGCCGCCCTCATGGAGTACGGCACTCTGCACTACTTCACCAGCAACAGACAGAACAAGAAAGCTAAAGCCAACAATAACACACAGGTACCAGACAGTCTATACCAGCCGACAATGACTTGGCTGGTGCTGTTTTCACCATGTGTGTGTGTTTGTTCTTGTTTTACTATATTTGAGGGGTCCGCAGACTGGGAGCCCACTACGCTTGTGGGGTCTGCGGAGCTTTGTGGGGACCAAAATGCTTGATCCCACAAGTTTAAAGGGCTGTTTGAGGGTTAAGGGGTTTAAGGGAAAGAGTTAGAATTAGGTTAAGGTTAAGTCAAGGTTTGTCATCGCAATAGCATCACAAGTATGGAGATGGGTGTGGTCTGACCCATGACTACTGAGTACTGTGTTTTTCTTCTCCACAGCAGAAAGCGTCCAGCATGGTGAACATTCGACCTGGAACGTCCCTTCTGCAGATGAACAACATCGTGCCGTATCACGAGGAGGACGACTACGCCTACGAGTGTCTGGATGGAAAAGACTGCGCCAGCTTCTTCTGCTGCTTCGACGACTGCCGCTCGGGGGCGTGGCGCGAGAACAGGATGCACGTGCGCGTTTCGAAGATCGATTCATACTCACGAATATTCTTCCCCACCGCTTTTGGCCTTTTCAATCTGGTTTATTGGATAGGTTATCTGTATCTATAAAACCTGGAGTCCTCACAGAAAGAAGGCTGAAGTTTAGCATCTGCAAACTTTTCACAGGAGCAGAGCTGCTGCAGAAATAATAACTCAGAAAACACGTGGCAAAAAGTAAACTCAATTAAAACCTGAATACAAATGATGAAGAACAGGATTGAGGTTTGTTCCAGAGAAACACAGGTCAACAGTTACTGGTTAATGTGCCATTAAGTACAGAATGGGATATTCATTGTCTCCAGTGGGTAATCTCTGATGATTATGGCAACCGTTTAGCACCACTTTTACAATTCCTCTTGACATGACAAAACTGAATTTCCATCAAATTTGTTGTGGATATTCATGATCACCAGGAGATTCACTCCAAAAATTCCCACTTGTACACAAGAAATATCAAAATCTAATCAGCAAATTGACAAAAATGTGCAGAGCAATTCATCCTTTATAGATGGGTCTGCCTCTTGAATATTAGGGCCCTGCTGTTCAAGGTGGTGTATCCTCTTCTTGAGAATTTTTGTTCACAGCAGAAAAAAAAACTCTAATTTGCACCAACACCTCTGATTTAATTTCCACTTAAACAAACCCTTTGGCACAGAGCACCATCAACCCATCCATCCATCTATTCCCCAGAGTGGCAGCAAGTTTAGTGAGGTAGCCCCTGGGACAGGATATGTAATCCCTCCAGCTTGTTGTGGGTCAGCTGGACATCCGAAACATATCCTACTCACAAACACCTCAACCCACCCCTGTCAGTGTAAAAGAGCAGAATGAGTGGCTAAATGACATCTCTAGCAGAGGTGCTTTTCTTTGTTAGCAAAATACCACGACTCACAAAGTTCCAATGCTAAGGGCTAATTACTTTTAGCAAAGAACAAGAAAGAAAACAGTGAAGTATATTTCGGCCTCGTTTTCATCCAGAACTTTCTGTCACTTTGGCCAGTTAAAATAAGACATTACATCAGCTGTAGCTAATAAATGTTGATTCCAACGACACCTGAAGTGAACAGGAATATAAACCTCATTCTGATCCAACTTGACTTGATACTGGATTTCTGACTCCACCCACAGCAACTCTGACTATGAAATGTTTGCATCAGTTAAACTCCAGTCTACACACTGAGGAGATATTGCCATCAAACGTAAAAAAAAAAAAGAAAAAAAAGAAAAAAAAAATAGCCCAAAAGTTTGTTTACTCTTTGCTACCATGCGACTGATGTTGTTGAGAAGCAGGAAAGAGGAGGAATGCTGCACTTTGTAGCTGTAATATGGACAGAGGGTGATTGTTCCCTTAGGTAAAGGTATGTTCCCTGATAGTCTAGTAGATCTGAACACAACCAGGGAGCATATCTTTGTCCACAGGGTTGTATTTTTGTAGGCGACACCTCATAGTGTTGTGATCTGTGGGATCAGACGGCCTCCACTCAGAGGCTTCCTGCATGGAATGAATTTGTAAAATCAGTCAAACAGTGAATTGTAATGAACAGAGATGGTTGTTTTTCCCAGCAGCCAGATTTTATACTCTGATGTATCATAAGTCACAAACAGTGGTAGAGCTGTCATTGACGAACTGTTCAGTCGGATGCTTCTACACCGAGAACACCTGAGTTCACTATTTCAAACGTCCAGCTCTAAATTGTGAGTTTCCTCTCTGAAGGTTTGTCCTTTACTACACAGCTCATTAAGTTACTCGAATTTCCTTTTCTACAGTTGTGTTGCATGTCAGACACTCACTATGTGGACAGGTGAATCTGAAACACAACAAATGAACACACACTGACACAAACAGCAACATCCTCTTCGAAATGATGTTTACAACATTTTCAATAGTGTCTGAAAGGCAGCTGTCCGTAGCATAGAGTCAAAGGAGCATTTAACTATGATATACTGAAACATACAATATGTTATTTTCTGCCTCTAGGGGTCTGAACACAAACGATAACAAAAGACAGAGTTTGGCGATGTCGTGAAGTAGTGTGGGATCATGGGAGTTGTTGCAGTCAGAGGTTTTTACCGGGAGCAGAATTATCCACAGAGGTCTCCTCTCTGAAACAAACAGACCTGGTGAGTAAATCCAGTAAAAAGTAATAAAATAAAAAAGTAAAGCAGTTTTACCTTAAAAATCAGCATTTCTCCAGTATTGTTTGGTGGACACAGGATACTGTGCTGTCTAACATGTACTCAGCTTTTTTCTCCGATAACTTAAAATCCAGAAAGCCAATGACTAAAATCCTTAATTTGGTTAAAATATATAGATAAAAACCACTCAAGATCTAAAATGTGAACTGTAAAAAGTAGCTTAAAACCGAATAAAAATGTATTGAATGAATGATTGAAAGGTTACCAAATGACATGAACCGTGACCATGATTAAAATCACAGATTTCTCTTCTTTGAGAATTGATGGAAACAGTAAATCCAGTAAATAGGCAGAGGTTCATACAGTCATCATGTAGTTTGACATTTTCTAGTTTACCCCGAGTTACAGGTTGAAGTGAACCAGTTGAATCTTTTCACTGATTCTAATGAGACTGTCCTCCTGTAAAAAACAAGCCCACAGGTCGTCTGTGCAGCAGGTTATTATGACCTATAGTTACGTTTTGTTGCTAGGCGACATCTAGTGGTCGTAGTAATTACGACAGGATCAAAGGGAAAAGTGCGGTGATGTAGTATAAAGAGAGACAAAGTCCACGTCAGGAGGAGGTTGTGGTGGACGGATGAATATGACACAGGAGAGTGGTGTTCAATTCCCATGTGGAACTACCAGTGTATATTGTTTCTATTATCCATGACTGTTCAACAGAAGTTGTTAATGTTGTTAATATTATATCCTTGGCAACAAAGATAGTCTAATGTTGAGGAAGTACTTAAATCCTGATCTTTTCCTAAACCCAATCAAGCCATGAAAATTATTATAGTAACCATGGCAAAGAAAGTTACGCCACTCTCACTATAGTCAGCGTGCTTATAATTATAACCATGACAACCAAGGTCATGGTTGGGGGGTGGGGTGCTCTTTCAGGAGACACTGCTATGGGTCGTATCAGAGGGAAAAAAACGACCTGTGTGGTTGTTCAGGTCGGAGGAGTTGTTGTTGGTTCTACCGGTTCGACCTTCATGGTCTAGGACCACACGGGCCACACCTCCGTATACTGCGTCCTCTGATTTGGAACACAAAAGTTCTTTGCGCTTTAACAAATGTGTAAACCAGAAGCTGTTAAACAGTTTTCTTGAACCTTCACCATAATCACAGAACATTCTACTTACTTTCTTTAGTCTAAAACACTGTTGGTCTAAAACACTTGTCCTGTTTTCAGATCTGCTAGCTAACCAGCAGTGAACTGTGCATCCACACACACTGAATTATTCAAAAAGAAACAGGTGAAAACTACTTCAGGTACTATCTCATGCTCTAAAATGAAGGACTGGAAATGTGACGACACAGACACCACAAGACAACAACACACACCAACATCCGCCCATTAAACACAAGAGCTTCTTGAACCTTACACACACACCAAAGAAACTGTCATACAACAGATACAACTTCAGTATGTGTCCTGTTTAAATGTCAAACAGTCTGAACCCTTAAAACAGCATTTCTCTGTCACCAAGATGCCATCAATCTGCCAAGTTTATAGAAATTTACAGGAGTTATAGTTATAAATGAACCCACATGTCAGTGATCAGTAATGTCTGATAGGTCTGTAGTTTTCAACCATACAAGTATCTTAACAGGGAATGTATTGAAAGCCACATTAATCTATGCAAACATGAACATTACTGCAGTCACTCTCTGTGATAACCCAGTTTACTTTCTCTGCTCTCAACAAGGGAATTACAGTTTGTTAAATCATTTTAATCTGTTAATGGTGTTGAAGAAACAGTAGATAATCTTTATGAAAATGTCCATATAGCACCAAAACAAACATGACTCCTGACTGAGAAACACTAAGGCTAAAACAGCTGAACCTGTCGTGTCTGAACCAAACTGAGTTCATGTTTCTGCTCAGTTTATTGATCCACCTCCCAGTTACAACTAAAGCAGTTTCTAAAACATGACGGACCAGACCAGAAATACTGGTTCACCTTTTACCTGCGGTGATTCTAAAGAGTAAAAGTAGAATTGATGGTGTGTCAAACAGACCTGCTGTAAACCAGTTGTCTTGATGA
Organism: Seriola dumerili; assembly: GCF_002260705.1. Taxonomy (NCBI): domain Eukaryota; kingdom Metazoa; phylum Chordata; class Actinopteri; order Carangiformes; family Carangidae; genus Seriola; species Seriola dumerili. The sequence continues at coordinate 21,685,525 of NW_019174404.1, forward strand.
ATTCAACATAAAGTACATTTCCACAGATTCAGCAGGACTCGACTCTCTGCTGCTCTCAGCTTCTCTCTGATGAAGTGATCTGTACAATGTGTTTCTTACACAAAACTGCAAAAAGTCGAGGCAACATTTTCAAGACAATTCCAACAGTCAAAGAAACGGTAACATTACCGCCGGCTAACATCAGCTAGCTAATTAACTCGGTAACCTTAGCGATATTTGTCTCTTCAAAAACATTAATGTTTTATCCAAAGACAGTTTGAGTTCAGCTAGCTAGTTAGTTAGCAAGCTAACACCAGCTAGATAACTTACCTGGTAACAATAGAAATGTTTGTCTGTTGAAAGACATTAATGTTGTATCCATCTTATAGCTAGAACCTTAAAATACAACATGGACATACAATGACACAAAATATAAGTTAAACACAAACATCGCGTTACAGTGAAAGAATAGAAGAATAAAAACAACAAACGTTAATGCGATTTAAAGGAGAAAGTGAGAGCAGCAGCGTGTGAAGTTTGATACAGTGGAAACATACGTTACAGTACTTATATTGCCCCCTCAGTGTATTTTATTTTATTAGTGATGCCTTTATTCGTTCGTACCAGTCAAAAACACCAGCCTTTTAAACTGAGACTTTACAGTAGGCCAGTTTGAATATCTAAACTCCTCACACTGTAGAGAACAGTGATCGTCACAGTCATCAGTGCTCCTCCGCCACAGTGTCACTGTCTCTATAGATCACACTGAGGTTTCTCTCCTCACCTCTGTGGTGGTGGAAACCCTCATTAGGTTCTGTTGCTTCCAGTCACATTCGTCTTAAAAAAACAAAAACAAATTCAGATCCAGGAACATGTGCAAATGACAAAGATTCTTCTAATGTAGCATCTATAGCAGGCGAGGTAAAAACCTGTTGATACTGTACCAAAAGGAAATTCTGTAGATACATGGGTTGCAAGATGTTAGCCTGATTCTCATCACGGCAGTGCTTTTGAATATAATGTTTAATCTGCTGCTCCTCTGTTTACTAAATGCATTTGTTCATATTAGGGAAATGAATCCAAATTACAAACTGAATATGCTTAATATAGCAGGTTATTTACAGCATAATAAATGCGAGCAGCGTTTGTTTTTCATAGCCTCTTTGCCCAGTTATCAGAGCTGCATTGCTGTGTATATTAATTGCAGAGTATCATTTCAAGGATTGTGCACGTTTCCACAGAGCTGTGTGTTAGGTTAGCACTGATGGCTCCTAGGCAGTAGGTTCTTTAGGGCCCTCAGTTCCCCGGCTTCAAACTCCTCTGTCTTGGCTTCAAAATGATTGTTTTCATGACTTGTGTTTTAAATAAATGTGAGTTTATATCACTTTTCAATCTTTGTAACTGAAGTGTAATCGGAAATATTCATTTAAATGTGTTCATGTAACAGTACACTTCAGACTTCATGTTGCATTCCCCTCCTTGTAAGTAGCTTCACACTAGAAATCGAATGCTGTATTTTTCAGCCTCAACCTCAAGAACACGTTCGACGATCACGTGGACACGACAGCGAGGTTGTTGTTAACGATATTGATGATGATGATGATGATGCTATGTATTGCATTCAGCCCAAGCCATATAAACACATCTGTCATCTGTGCGCAATATCATTCTCTGTAAATGTTGCTCATGTTGTATTGTGACTACTAACTCAACACACTGTGAGAAAAATAAAGCAGTGCCTGGGAAAAGATGATGTGGTGCCGTTTGATGCTGCTGCGGGAAACAGACACAGTGAGAACTGATACGTCAGGAGAAGGTGAAACAAGACACAATACCACATAGCACAACAGTGTGATAGGACTTAGATCAGAGTTACCGTCATCTTAGTGCACAACTAGTAACTGCCCTCATCAGTGGAGAACCTTCAGAGAAGACCAAACATATCAGCATTTTAAATGTTATGTATAATCTCTTTCATTTAATGATTATTCTCCTTTAACTCTAATTTTAGCCTCATTTTCTAGTAATGTGGAGCAGGCCAGGAACTTGATCATTTTAGGGGCAATGACATTTGGCCTTCAGTGTCACAAAGATTTTTAGGTCACAAAGGCCGCCGAGTGATTTGATGCCTGAGTTTCTGATAAGAAAAAAAACCCCAAGAAAGTAAAAAAAAAATCATAAATCATTCACTTTTTATTCACACACTTTTAATATAAATAAAAGAGGTTTTAAGATGCAGTGCATTATGAATCAATTAAGAAGCATCATGTATCAATTTACCAGAATCTATAAATACGTAGATATATTTCATTTCAGAAAAACTTACCAGCTGTGAAATTCCCATTGTTTACTTTCACATTGCCAACAAAAGCCAGTTGTTAACAGGTTTTCTGACCAGTGTAAAAGGGGCTATGATGGTTTTAAAGGGGCTTAATTAGTTGTATTTTTGCCTCCACTGTTTAAGCTTTTTGAAGAAAAACAGCAAAAACAACATGCAATACATGCAATACATGTGAGTAGTCACAGGGAAGGTTCACCACTGGCCCTCATCCTTGAAACCTGTCATTGTCGACACTCACATATTTACAGAGATGCGTCATCAGCTTTTAATGATCACTTCTTCACCGTCTTGGATAGATCGGAAACTACAGATGCAGGAGGTCGGGGTCTCCGGAGCTTCCCCTTCCACCTAAATCTGAACCAAACCTTGTCCCTGAGGACCGGTTCACGGTCTGTCAGAACCAGTTCATAGGATGTGCTGTCCAACCAGGACGTCAAAGTGTTCACAGCTGTTTCAAAAGGCCACACTGTTGGAGAGCGAAAAGCCAGCAGTCACAGAGAGAGGAGACTCCATATTGTTTAACAATAGGGATGATGGTGCATGTTCCACTACGATGTTCACAGTAATGCTCTCAGCTGTGCAGCAAAGAGTGGTGAGAGAAGTTAAATCTTCTGTCACCTCCGCACAGCAGGTCAGTCACAGCATGAAGTGGGAGTGAAAGTCAGATCACTTGTTTTTGGAAAGTGACTGAAGTAAAAAATAAAATCAAAAAGATATATATTTCCCAGAGAGTTAAAGCTCAAGAGCTAATTTTGTTCTAATGAGCATCCTGGGCTCAAAATGAGGGATTAAGAATTTACCTTGCACATGCATCTACAAGGTGACAAGCAGTAGTATACAAACAGTACTCAAATACAGTTTTACATCCAAGACCTGCAAAGTTACAGTGCACTGCACCAGTTTGGACTGGACTGTTATTTTCATGTGTAGACTCTGGTGTTCATTTTTAATTCGTTTTTAATGTTTGTGGGGGTTTTTTAATGCCCATGCTGCAGACTCATATTCCCACCTTGAGGAAAATAAAGTGATACATTTACTTGAGATTAAAAACAGACCAAATTGAACTATTGTTTTAATTTCCTGGATGTCAGCGAACACCTCAGTGTCTGATAACGAGATGATGTTTTGGGTTATTACCACAAACACAGCAGACATGGAGAAGATAATTAGTGGGATCAGTAGTATTTCATTTCCCATAAGCCCCTTTGCTCCCTGTCCTCCGTTATCTTACTGGTGTCATTAGTTTTACTAATAAAGATACAAATATAAACTTTATTATGACACGTGTGTTTTACTTTTTCTGTTTTGTTTTTGAATAATAATGTGTGTATGACTCGCGTGTGTGTGTGTGTGTGTGTGTGTGTGTGTGTGTGTGTGTGTGTGTGTGTGTGTGTGTGTGTGTGTTGTGTTAGCGGACTCACTGACTCAAATCGACCCTTGACCCCTAACAAATAATCTTGAATTGCACTAATTTGTGTCTGATGCTTTTGCAGTGAAAAAGTTCAATTAGCTGGTGAGAAATTTTTCAAATTAATATGTCAATTAAAAACACAGAATCTATGAATATGTAATTATTTTACAATGAGATACAGATTTCTCAATCAGCTTTAAAACATGTCTGGAGAGGAGCTTTAATATTTAGTTTAACATGGTTTTCACACATAAAACATCTCCTCTTACTTCCTGATTGAGATATCTGGATCAGGCCTTGTGCCCCGCCCACCACCTGCTGGCTCCAGGTGGACAGGTGAAACAGCAGAGAGTATCAAGATGGTTAGAGGAGGAAACATCAGAGAGACTCAGCCACATGTTTGAGCCTCAGTCAGACCCAGACTCAGATGAGACCAGAATCAGAGACTAGCAGACGGATCAGAGCGGTTAGCGTAGTTAGCATCTTTTGTTTGTTTGTTAGCTTGTAACTGGCAGTGGGTGACATAATGTTAGCAGTTGTGCTAATGCTAACTCTCTTTCTGTACTGAGTGCCCCCCCCCCCCACACACACACAAGTTGACAGGATTTGTTCCTTAGATTTGTGACATATGAAACCCTGGCTGTCTTTTTATTACTTCACTGCAGTTCCAATTCAGTCATGATGTTGATTGATTAGTTCACTCATCATACGTCTTGATTTTCATCAGAGAGGGTCTTTAGACTCAGAGAACCTTCCAGTGGTACAATTTGAACCTACATCATTGTGTAGAGCAAAGGTCAAACATCCAAGAGAAACAACAGTGACCAGAGCACATTTCGTCTGCCTGCACACTCTCAGTATTTGAGCCTAGTCTTTGTAAATGAGATCTCTGGCGCATCTCTGCAGGGAACACTAAAGCCTGTAAACACGTCCTCTGAATATTACCCTGTCTGTTCGCAGAGTCAGAGCTCTGAACAAACACTGTGCTGTAAAACTACTTAGAATTTCCTCAGTGTTCAGTTTCTCCTTGATTCATTTTTAATTGGAATTTAATGATGAAACATCGGCTTCTAGGGAAATGAAAAATTTTCTTAATGCAGGCAATTTTCAGCTGCTGGGTACACTGTTACAAAAAGACATCTCCAGAGTGTGAGTTATCCAAAGACGCTTTGAGGTTTCTTTTGTTGTTTAGGTCCCACATCCCTCGAGCTGTGCCTATATCTCTCTCTTTCTCTTTTCACTGGAAGGTACCAATTACCATGTGAGCTCAATGGGAGAAGGCAGCGTCGCCTGAATGGTGACGCTGACAAGGGGATGAAAATAAAGCCAACTGTCATTTCCTGGTGAGACTTGATTACGGGGTATGAGGATGTGCATAGTTGAAAAGCTCCCACCTCCTGGCTGATAGATGAGAGTGCAGAGTGAAACCTTTGGATTAGTTACATGAACAGAAACAGAGCTGCTGCAGGACACGGTTTATACTGAGGTTTAACTGAGACAGGGTTTATAATGCTGCCTTTTAGTGGATGATCTGAAGTGATGAATGCCTGTACATTTACATTCATTTATAAAAAGGTGCGGGTGACTGGATACATTATAGTATCATTTCTGTTGAGTCTGGACTCGGCAGCTGTAGGCTGTGGGTATAAACCAGCCATTGGGCGTCTCTTCCAGGTGGCGTTCTCCTACCTTTTCTTCCGCCTGTTTCAAAAACCTCTTCACTTCAAGAAACAACAACAACCTCTGAGCCGCAACATACTCTCTGAGGATTTTGATCATGTGCACTCAATGTCCGGGGGCTGTACAATGAAGCCAACACTGAGCTACCAAAAACACACAGACATGAAAGTGATATTGATCCCCTCGTTTCCCTTTCAGAGAGAATATGTACAGTCCTTTTCCAGAAATGATGAACCACTCTTTTGATCATAACTACAGTTGTTCCCTTACCTATCATGTGAATCAGCCTCATGAGATAACTGGTGTGAGACAAAACATCAGGACGATCATGAGGACTGATCCTCAGGGGATCCAGGTAAAGGCATGTTGTTCTCAGGTTGTCCGACTGTACATCTCATTCTAGTGGATGCGATATCTCAGTAACGCCTTGACAGAAATTCTTCAAATTCGGTACAAACATTCACTAGGACTCAAGCACAAACTGATTAGATTTTGGTGGTCAAAGGTCAAAGGTCAAGGTCACGGTGACCCCAGAAAACACTTTTTAGCCATTACTCAAGACTTCACACAGCAATTATGACAAAGTTTCACACTAATGGTTGATATTTTCTATGACTCTGGATAAACAGAGATGTAACCTGAAACTAATCTGAGTGGTGGAGGCAGACAACCACCAGGAGGTGATTCTAGTTATACCATTAAACTCTGCACAAGCATATTGTTTGTGGGTTGTCCATAGTTATGTCCGTCTGTCCCATTCTCGTGGATGCGATATCTTAGTAACACCTTGACAGAACTTCTTCAAATTTGTCAAAAACATTCACTTGGACTAAAAGATGAACTGATTAGATTTTGTGGGTCAAAGGTCAAAGGTCAAGCTCGCGCTGATCTCCCAAAATGTGGTTTTGGCCTTGTGAAAGCGATATCTCAGGAACTCTTACGGGGAATCCCTAAACATTTGGCACAAATATCCACTGGGACTCAAGGATGAACACAAACACTTTTTTAACCATTACTCAAGCAATGGTTCGTATTTTATATGACCCGGATAAACAGGGATGTAACCTGAAACTAGTCTGAGTGATTCTAGTATATCTCTGTTCTACTGGAGTATAAACTGCCACACAAAGACACAGCACAGTCTGCAGACAGTGTGAGACAGCAGGGGATGGTACAGAAACATTCAGCAACAAACTACAGGCCTCTGAATTTCACTGTGCGACCAGAAATGAAGCAATATAAATATGAATCCACATTTACACACATAGTAGACTGAGCTGTTCTGTGGCGACTGCGGATTGATTAAAACAGAAATGTATCAGCTCTGTCAGACGTGCATGAGAAGGCTCAATAATCACGAGCTTCGCTTAACAGAAGTTACTGACTGATGGAAAACGGTTTCTGCACAGTTAGATCTACACAGTGTCTTCACTTTAATGTCTGAGCTCTCGCTCTGTCAGACCTTCATGGGGAAGAGAACATGATGTACGTTCGCTCTGATGAAGGTCTGAAGTCAGAGGAGCACTTGATTAGGTTCATCTTCTACCCACTGAAGAGCTGCAGTACATGTCTGATTAGCTGAGCAGCACATAACCTGATCGAGGAGTGTGTAATGTCTCCTCCCTGATGCTCAGCAGAACGAGGTCTCATCCTCGTACTGAAGGAAGCAGCGGAGCCTACGAGCAGCACAGCATGACTGACTCATTGCTCTCATGCCTCGATGGTCCGGCCTCTCGTGCCTGACCCAGGTGCTTTCAGTGCAGATTATGCATGTGTGGGTGGGTTTTCCTCCTGCTGGGTTATAGGCTTGGACAATATGAATGTGACCCATGAGGGACTGGTCTGTCCATAGTCTCTGTGTCCCAGTTGAGGGGCTGCGTCCTTTGGAACATGCGATCAACGAAGGCCAAACCGAAGGAGTCCACCTTATTCTCTTTTTTTGAAAAGTGATTCATCACTGGCGCGCAAAGAATCTTGGGATATGTTGGGCCGTGAAGGATCTCCCTGTTGTATCCTTCGTTGCCGAACAAAGGACTAGAGCTGGAGCGACGCGAGGACAATTGACAACTTACGTCACGTGCATCAACGCGTCGCAAGGAGGAAGTAAGATGGCTGCGCCTAGTCAGAGCATGGACTCCACCGAAGAGCAAACTGAAGCGAAAAAAAACTTCACCCACAATCATCTAAAGTGTGGGAGTATATTAAGTAGAGACCGAACAACATGGTGCTCTGCAAGCGCTGCAAAAAAGAAATGGCTTATCACAGCAGTACACCGCCACGCTGAGCACTTGGAGCGGAGCTTTATTTTGGAGAGACTTTATATCGGACTGTAAAACAGCCAGTGATCCGTGTATGACGATTATTTATAATAAAGGTTGAGGGCTGCGCTAATTATGGGAGATCACCGTGAAATACAGGAGACTCCTGAGGAAAGTGTGCGGCAGGTTTGCATTATCAGCATGACTCTATGAAAAAGTCGGTCTGGTGCAGACTGATAAACTCAACTATTGGAGTGCGTTCATGTGTCCACCTTAACTATCACAACTAAAGGTCTAACCCCCAATGCTTACCCATAACCACCCAGTTCTAACATTAACCTTTAAACTGAGTCTAAACACTCAAACAGGGATTTGAAGCTGTGTCGAACAGTGAGGAGCAGAGTATGTCCTTCCCTTCACACACACACACACACACACACACACACACACACACACACACACACACACACACACATACACACACACACACACACACACACACACAGAGCCACTGTGTTTTCTCTACTTTTGTTTGAGCGTGAATGGTTGAGTTGAGACAGCTCACGCTTTAAAGAACAGAAGAAGAGATTCTCACTCACTCACTCACTCACTCACTCACTCACTCACTCACTCCTTCACTTACAGGGTGAAATCAATAGAAAAGTCACAATCAGTGTGAATAATAGATAACAGAGCATTTTCCTCTCCTGTAACTCGTGCTCGTCTCCTGCCTGTAGTCGACAGGTAAGTGGTTTCCTGTCACCGACACTTTGTCCGAGCTTGATGTTTCTCACTAGGTGACGACTCTAACTTCCTATACTGCTGCTGAGCCACTCACTTACCACTGTGACATTACTAATTACCAGTAATCTTAATTATCATTCAAATTAAATTGTACCTGTTCATTATTGATTCAGTAATATTTTTTTTCTGGTTCATTTCCTGAGGGTTTATGTTTTCACATAAAACTGTGGACGGGAGATAAGAGCTTCAAATTAGTTGAAGTGTAAAAAGAAAATCATGTGTAAAGGTTTGTGGTCTCTATCATAGCAGGAGCCCTCGGCATAAACACATGACTCATCCTCCTTTAGCCCAACAGTCAAGTGCCCCTGAACGAGCCAATTAAAAACATGCTCACTATTGTCATAATTAAATTTTAAATTAAAAATGAAATTAATTGAAATTGAAATGAATTAAAATGTATTTACGTAAAGTTACTGAAATTCTTGGAATCAGATGTTGTTGATCCCTATGGACAAAATTCAGCAACAATTTGCCATTCATCTACACTGTTGACCATTAGAGAGTGTTTCTGTGACATACATGAGACTTTCACAGATGTCCCGTCTCATGATTTGGTGCTGCATGTCTTTCCTGTGCTGATAGTGTCTCTCCTGCATCTTCTGCTCTCTGCCAGGACATCTTCCCCTCTCACCTTCATGTCTGAAGGAGTATGAGGATTCATTTTCCTAACTGACGGTAAACATATCATATGTACGGTGGCCCCGAGAGCTCAACGCACTGTAACTGTTTGCTGCTCATTTGTGTTTTTAAGAACTGGTTAATGAAGGAAATTTGATTTGAGAAAACCCACAGAGTATACTGAATGGAAACTTATATGTAGTCCAACACGTCAACTTATTATGAAGGCAAACAAAATAACCAAAATTAATTCACAAAGGAGGACTTGACCATCAACTAGACTGGACCTAAATAGTCCAAAGCAGTCCATAGTCTGTGTCCTGATCAAAAAGTCCAAAAACAAAAATGAAATTTAAATCCACTCTTCAAAAGAGGCTTTGCAGAAAAGAAAGAAAAATCATCCAAAAGGATTCGAACTCACCAGATGCAGCACTGGGGTTTAGTACTCCGGCCTAGAGTTGATCTCTGGTCCTCAGCCTCAGTTGTTGAAAGTCCTCCCCTGCTGAACTCCTTTGTCCTCCGTGTGGATGAGGCTTCACCTTCCTCTGTTCTCCTGGCCACACCCCCTCACCTGTGACCTGGCTGCCACTTCTGACCTGGAACAGGAAGCTACACTTGGCCTACAAAGTAAAAGCATAGGTGACAGGGATACTGTAGATTGTTTTTTAAGTATTAAACCATCAGATTCTCATGTCTATGTGACTGTGTCAGTGTGATGTACAGCTGGTCTGCTGCCGTTAGAGACAACGACTCTTGTCTCATGTCAGACACTAATAGAACCCATTAGAACGATGCCACTGGGTAATGACTTGTGTGATTACAAAATAAATGGAGCTTAACAAAAGTCGACTTCTCTCACATTTATCCCTCTCCTCTACTATCCACCGCTCCTTCCTACACTCCACCTTTTCCCCACTTTCAATTTAAATTCACCAGCCGACTCCCTCTCAGAGAGAACCATCCAATCACAGCTGTTTCCCTCCAGCCTCAGTATCAGGACTGTGCGAAAGCTCTCACGATGACGGCCGAGGGGAGTCTGTTGCTACGTGTTGAAGGGCTCATTCAGCTGAAGTGGGCTCCGTGGAGATTTGAATGTATGGACCGCTCTCTCCTGACAGAAACAGATTTGCATTCATATGACCTGGACAAGTGTTCTCTACAGTGGACTCAGACGACTAACAGACTGTTTCTGTGGGTTATCATCTCGCCATTATCTCCACAATGCAATATAATACGTCCGTATCTGAGAGTCAGTCACTGCCATTCCAAACCGATGTAGAAAAAAAAAATCTGCATTGAATTTTTTAAATGCTTGATACTTGTATCTCTACGATAATGGAATAGTTACAGCATAAACTACTTTCTGATGATGTGCTGTAGTATTAATGATAGTCGCGGTTTGAATTATTTAACAATTCAAATGCAGAAAATACCACCCACTGTTTTATGTGTACAGGCAAAACTTAAAGAATTACCAGGGTTATGTATGAATGGAAAAATGTGTGTGTGTGTTTGTGTGTGTGTGTGTGTGTGTGTGTGTGTGTGTTAGTTTTAGCTCAGCTCAGTCATCACTCTGTGGTTACAGTAGACTGTGTGATTGGAGTAAATATGTCACTGAATCTTGTGCCATCAGCAGAGAGTAAAAAACAGTCGTCAGCCTCGGGACAAAGTGACCCTGCAACACTGCAAAGTGACTGTCCGCTCCACCAGAGTCCACATGGTCACATGGTCACCATCACCATCGCTGAGTCAGCTCTACAGGACTGACTGCTGTTTTTTTATACACGCAGTTCAACAGAAGCGCATCGTCACCCAGAGGGGAGCCTCACTGGTCTTCACTGGGCTGAGATCAGCGGGAGTGTCAGAAACATTAAACTACAATCACCTCCTCCCAGGTGGTTTCCTGCATTCACAAGATTTTGAGATCACCATGAATTTGAACTTTGACCTTTGACCACCAAAATCAAATCAGTTCATCCTTGGCTCCTAGTGAATGATTGTACCAGATTCCATCAACACTATTTAGTGTTGTTGTGTTATTGTTGTGTTGCTCTTTGTTAGTGTGGAAATAAATGTCAAAGTATAAAGTCGTTGTCTTCATTTGACTTGTTAATTTGTGAGTTATAGACACTGTTGACTGATCAGCAGGAGAAAAGGTTTGATTACTGTTGTTATTCTGACTCTGAAATGATACTGGGAGAAGAACAATTAAAATGATTCGGCATGATAATCATGATTAAAGTAATATTTCCCTACAGGAGGTTTGTCAGAAACAGTCACAGACAAAAGCTGTTTACTTCCCGCAAAGTTTGAAAAATAAACCAACTTCACACCGATTTCAAACCAACTTCACACCAGTGATTTGAGGCTGAAAAACAGATTCATGTGAGATCATTTCACAATCGATTACAACTGAAGATGATGATACAACAAGTCAATCAGATGAATAAAATAAAATACTGCTGAAGCTCAAATATTCATCCATGAGTTTCAGTCCCTACAGTTGCTGTGTTTTCTGACACACACACACACACACACACACAGATAAAGATAGATTCAGACCATTTCCATGAAGACAGTCAGAATCCAGCAGCTTTAATAAATCATAAAGCTTCTATCCAGCAGTCTGAAATTTCCAGCAGAAATCTCTGATCCATGTGCCGCTCAGATGAAAAGTATAGAGAGCTTTTCTTTTAGTCAAAAGCCTCATAAACAATGTATGACACATATATGTCAGTGGAAGTGCTCTGCAGATGCTCGCTCCTATTTTAAAGCATGAAGAAGAAATGTCCCGTCTCCCCCATCTTCTGACAAAAGCTGTGCAGCTCTCAGCCCGTCACATGTTCCGGCTGCTGTTAGTCTGCCACACACAGGACAGTGTGTACAGCACATGGACTCAACACTGACGGGCTCTGTGTGTGCACCAGAGCCCAACTGAAATCCTGCTGTGTATGGAGTGCTGATGTCACTGGGGATGAGTGTTGTGTTTCTTCCGTGTCTTCATGAACATTTACTGATGAACTAAATGAGTTAGAAAAGATACAGACAGAACTTTACCTGTGTGGCTCTTTTACTCTTCAGATAACCGATGCAGTTTCTGGATTCAGAACGCACTATAATATAAAATATTCTTTTAAACTGTGGAACTCATCCCACCCAAAACCACCTCCAACCTCAACAGCCAATCAGGTTGTTTGTTTCAACCCTCTGATACAACCCATAGGAGTTATAAATAGAGATGAAAGAGCGCCCCTACGGGGCAGGTGTACCAGACCTTGGTTGTCATGGTTACAATAATAAACATGCGGACTGTAGAGACAGCGGCGTACCTACCTTTGTCTCCATGGTTACTGTAATAATGCACATGGCTTGATTAGATTTGGGAAACTATTGGGATTTGGGGGTTAAGATAAGTACTCTCTCAACATTAAACAATCTTTGTTGTCATGGTTACGATAATTACAACGTGGTTAACTTTGTTGAATGGTCATGGCTAAATAGAAACTATGGTGGCCCAGAGAGGTCAAAGCACTGAAACTTAAAAAAAACAGACAAACAACAAAACAACAAAAAAGAAATTCAGAAAACATCTTCATCGGTTTCACAACAAACAACAAAAAGAAAATCCTGAGGTGGTTTTAGGACAGCAACCCATTCATTTCTGAAATCTAAAATTAGAAGAGAAAAAATATTAAATGAAAGAGATTAAATATAAGACTGTATTGAGGGGCATCGACTACTGATACAGCAGGCAGACATCAGGCTAAACATCCCACTCTGGAGAACGAGTAAAAGACCTGTGTGTCTATCTCTGCTAGATTAAACTAGAATCACTTCCTCATGGTTGTCTGCCTCCGCCACTCTGACTAGTTTCAGGTTACATCCCTGTTTATGCAGAGTCAAGTGAAATATTAAACAGGTCACACTGATCTTGACCTTTGATCTTTGACCACCAAAATCTAATCACTTTGTCCTTGAGTCCAGGTGAACGTTTTTAGCGACTTTGAAGAAGTTCCATCAAGGCGTTACTGAGATATTGTGTCCACGAGAAAGGGACGGACGGACAACCTGAAAACAATAATCCTCTGGCTCTGACTGTTGCTGGTGTGGAGATATAAAAACAAGGAGAAAGAGAAGAAGAAGAAGAAGAAGAAGAAGACTGAGTGAGGGAAACACCCCTAAATGCACCCACTGTCTAACTGAATCACATGTTTTAGATTCAGACAGATACCTGTGTAGAGGTGCACCTCATGGCTCCGATGACCAGCTCAGGTGAGGAGACCTGACTTGTCCATCAACCCTAAAAACACCACACTTCTTTAGCGCTGGAATAATAAAGTGAGTCTCACGCCATTGTCTGCAGGGTTTCACATATTACAAATATGGGTAATATTCCCTTTACGAGACGCGTTGCAGCAGTTTTAGCATGGTGACAGAGAACATATGAGTCTCATTAGAACACAGAGGCTGCAGAGATGCTCTCAAACTTCTCTTTGAGCTTTGAGTTGAAGAACAGCTGATGTATAGTTACATTGATCAATTAATAGGTCGTCCTGCAGCTGCACGAATGGCATCAATCCCCGCTCGCCCACTCTCACAGGCAGTTGGTGCATGACTTATTAATGCAACAAGGCATATGGGTTCATTATTAATAGAACACAATGTGCTGCTCTGTCCCATCACTCCTGATGTAATGAAAGCTGAGGTACTGGGGTTTTGGCATCATAAATAACCTTTGGGAGTGATGTCACAGTGCATCATGGGAGGGGTGGGACCGATGTGTCGCTCTGAATAAAACTCTCCCCGGTAAGCACCTGACAGTGAACACCTGTAACACCTGTAACGGCTCCGCTCTGCTCTGCCTCCCATTTTGTCCAGTGCAGCCTCTTACAGTGAAAAGATAAAATAAGAAAAGACTGCGCTGATCTCTGAGAGGGAAACATCACAGAGGACGGATCACAGGTCAGAGAGGATACCAGAGGCAGTTAACAACAGGTCAGCAAAACAAAAGAGAGAGTGGAGTAGGAAAACGAGGGAAAGGCGGATGTCAAAAGCGGTGGAACGAGGGTCCCGGGGGCATGTGGACAAAATGGGATCTCCCCAAGCAACAGGGAACACTGGCACATATAGTGTCTGGGTGTAAAACATCTCTAACTCAGGGGGGCACAGACTTGGAGAAGGCCATCACCTTCATCGGTGTCACAGAGGTGAAGACCCCTGTTTGTTTCTCTTGCTATTCTCCTGGGGAGCGCTCTGTCGATCAGCACACCAGGCCACGTCTTTTCAAACGTAAAGTGTCATTTATCTAAAAACAATTGATAAAAAAACAAAATGCTTAAAAGAACTCGAGACGAGAGTCTTTAAAAATCAGCGCCGCCAGCACACCAAGATGGCGCAGGACCCTGGCCGGAGTCTCTCCTCCTACTCCTGTCCAGGCGTGGCCGGGGGTGAGGGACCGGGAGAAGGCCACATTAACAGCAAAACAGTCTTTAAGGCTGACTCCTGCCTCTCACATGTGCATCAGGGAATTAGGTCTATGGGCTCAGCCAGTGTATCATCCTCCCGAATACAGTAGGTCAATGAAATTATAGTGTGACACACAAACACTGCAAATGTCAAAATAAATAAATCATGCAGCGATAAGCTGAGTGAGTGTGAATCTGAAAACAAAGTCCACGCTCATATCTAAATGAGTGTCGCTCCTCCTCAGCTGCGTCTCCTCCTGTTAACTCATCTGGGTCGGTCTCAGGGAGCTGCCCAGATGTCTGGGGGAGGGAGAGCGGCCTCGGTGGGTCAGGGACTCTGTGTTGTGGTCTCTGCTCAGGCCTCAGCTGTGCTTCCCGGGCCTCACTCTGTCAGTGTGTGATGATGTGCTCCCCGTTGGTTTGTCTCCTCGGTACGTGGAGGACTCCTCACCGAGGTCTCTGCTTCACCTCAGAGGAACCGGCGCTGTCGCGAACACAGCACGCCTCAGATCTGAAAATCAATCAGTCGATCAATCAGTTTCACCTGTGTGTGTGTGGGTGTGGTCAGGCTTTAAACGTACGAATATTCATCATCATCATCATCATCATCATCATCATCATCATCATCATCATCATCATCATCATCATCGTCATCCAGGATCAGTATAACATCACCTGCTGTAGGATATAATATTCTCTCATGACATTTATGTATTTTGATCAACAGATACATTTTGAAGGAAACATAATACTGGTTACATTTTCTAACAATATGACGAAATGTTTGTTAATTCACTGTTCAAACCAAACTGACGAGTTCATCCCATCTTATAATTCAATATCTGCTCATAGTGATCATAGCATTAGTATTAGGGCCACACTGAGGAAAAGAAAATCTGAATGAAAAAATTTGAAATTATGGGAATTAAGTCATAAAATTTCAAGAAAAAGGTTATAATATTACAACTATACTATAAGGACAAACTCGTTAGAATTTGGTGGCTAAAGGTCAAGGTCATGGTGACCTCACAAAATACAGCCTTGTGAACGCGATATCTCCGTAACGCCTTGAGGTAATTTCTTCAAATTTGGTAAAAACATTTACCTGAACTCAAGGACAAACTGCTTAGATTTTGGTGGCTAAAGGTCAAAGGTCAAGGTCATGGTGACCTTACAAAACATGATTTTGGCCTTGTGAACGCAATATCTCAAGAACTCCTCAAGGGAATCCCTTCACATTTGCCACAAATGTTGACCTGGACTCAAGGATGAACTGATTAGATTTTGGTGGTTAACGGTCAAGGGTGTGGTTACCTCACAAAACATTTTTTTTTGCCATAACTCAAGACTTCACAGGAATTATGACAACATTTCACACAAATGGTTGATATTTTCTGTGACTCTGGATAAACATGGATGTAACCTGAAACTAGTCTGAGAGGAGGAGACAATAAATGCAGCAGCAGATGTTGAACGTGTCTTCTGTCTTCCTGGTGGGGGGAGGGTCTAAACTGAGCATGTGCAGTATGAGTGTCATCACTCTGGCTTTATTTCTGATTGGAGGAATAAGACTTGTTGCTGTCTCCCTAACGTATGACCGGGTATGAATAAATGTGAGGAGCTGATTTGAAAACATGATTTTCTAGATGAGTCCAGACGATGATGTTCAGCATGAAGCTGCACTGTGTGTCGATGAAGGCAGCTGAGTGAACGGAGGCACAGCGGGCGATCACAGATCTATGATCAAACACTACAGACTCCAGCTGCATGTTAGCCTGTTGACGGTGATGGGCAGGGACACGTTCAGAGACGCTAATGAGTATGAAACAGTAACAGAATCCCACAGTGTCCGGTGATGTTTGTCTGTGTGTTCTGTCAGATGTGCTGGATTACTTCCTGTCAAGTTCATTCCCCCACGCCTCATCACAGCAGCTCAGTTTCCATGGAAACAGACAAGACAGCCACAGTGACCATGAATAGCATACTAGTGTGCTGAGCGTCAGGTCAGAGCCTGCACACATGCACCATGAGAGGAGCGGTAATGACTCATAGCAGTGGTCCAGATGAATCAGGAGCGAGGTGAGAAGATATTCTGAGATCAAAGCGTCCCACTCACCACAACACTGGTCTGACTGGTGGAGCAGACCTGAGGCACCTGGACCAGTCTGCTGCTACAGACCAGCAAAAAAATCTGGCAGTTAAATAACTCATAATAACAGAAAAATACAGTTTCTGTTTGAGAAGGAGAAGTGACCGCGCTCCACAACAGGAAGTGATGTCACAGTTCAGAACTGTGTGTGTTCAGAACATCAGTGTTTCTACGGCAACACCATGCTCACCTGCAACAAGAGTTGAACTATGAGGCCATCACACAACAACATGAAACACATGTGAGACAGAGGCGTCATGTGAGCATACTTTTATCCATCTCCTAATGGTAATAAAAATAATAATAATAATAACAACAATGATAGATAGATAGATAGATAGATAGATAGATAGATAGATAGATAGATAGATAGATAGATAGATAGATAGATAGATAGATAGATAGATAGATAGATATGTATATATGATTATTTCCTGGAGGGAAATGAAAATGTCATAGCAGCTGAGTTAAAATACGAGTGCAAGGGTGTTTTGGATAGGTCGTAATAATAATAATAATAATAATAATAATAATAATAATAATATGAAGACAGCTGTTCTGCTGTAAATGTCTTTTAAAGACTTAAGTCCAGAGCCTCACAGGAGCTGCAGACAGAAGGAAACAAGACAACATTACTGCTCTGCTGACTTCCTGTGTGTCAAAGCACAGATTTTAAAATCCTACTACTGGTCTATGAAGCACTAAATGGTCTCAGGTCCCTAAACACATCTCAGATGATACAGCATATTGCTGAGTTGATCGGAATCTTGTACTGTCAACCTTTTGTAAACCTACATGTGACTGATAAACCTGAACTTGAGATCTACTTGTGCGATATGAAGCATCCAGACCCTCAGGTGATCTGAGACTTTACTCAGTGTTCACACAATCAGAGCCAAACAAGGTGAAGCAGCTTTTAGTTTCTCTGCTCCTCACCTGTGGATCAAGTTTCCTGAACACCTGAGCTCTGCTAAGACTGTCAGCTCATTTAAATCAGATAACTACTTGCTGCTTCACACCAATAAATTACACACGCAACATCGTTTTAATCTTGTGTCAGCAGAGACTCAACAACAATCACCTCAGCTCACATCTTATAATCTGTACGTATTGATCTTGTTTTTTGTCTTTTATTACTGCAGCACTTCCTTTGAAATGCTGTTGTAAATTGTAGGATTAATTTGACTGTGTGTGTGTGTGTGTATGTGTGTGTGTGTGTGTGTGTGTGTGTGTGTGTCAGCTTGGTGTTGTGCGGTGCATATAAAAGCCACAGATTGCACCTGTAGCTGGAAGAGGCTGTTTGTGTCCGAGTATCATCAGATAATCCGTAATTCATTTGTAATTTAAAAACAAAATAAACCTTAAACCGATTGTTTTGTTTCAAAACCAAAATGGAAAAACTGAAAAAAAAAATGAAAAATTAATCAAAATGATCTGTTTTTTTGTTTTTGCCAATTTCTTTTATCAGTATTTAGTTTGAAACCAAAACTGAATTAATATGGTTTTATTTGATTTTTAATTCTAAGCCAAAAATGTCATCATGTGGTCTATGAATTAATGAATTAATTAATTAATGAATACATAAATGCAAACATAGGCTATATGATTAAAGATATTTTATTGCTTTTTACTTTTAATTTAGATATCATTCGTTCATTTATCTATCTTCTAACATTACCCTGGTATAGATCTGGTGTTTGCTTTTTGTCACACTTTCATATCCTCTTGGCTTTTATTTTGACTTTTTTACACTTCACTTCTGCTTCACATCTTACCTGACCCTAACCTTTGTACTATCTTAATATATCTTATTTAAATGTTTTTTAATTTATTAAAATTTGGTTTTTATTGTTTTTTGAATGCAGTTTTTATGTCCCTTTTAATGTTTTATTTTTTATGTATTCCCATGCCTCTGTAAACTACGGTGGCCCTGAGAGCTCAACACACTGCAATTTAAGAAAACAAATGCAAAGAGACAAAATACAATCAAATCCAAAACACCTCATGAGTTTGACAACACATGTGCTACAAATACTCCCAACACAATGGAAGTGTTTCCAGGGGACACTAAAAAGTGATGAACCAGGCTGTTCGATGCTTTTAACTTCAAATGTCACATAAAACTGAACAACTAGCGCGTCCCAGCCACGGTCATTACTGTTTGCGTGTGTTTGTCTCAAGTTGCGGTGCATGGAGCTCTCTGGGCCACCGTAGTAGAGCACTTTGAATTGCGTCTGAATGGTGCTGTATAAATAAAGCTGCCTTGTGCTGAGTTCTTCCGGTGAATCCGCATAATAAACCCTCACAGCAGCTGCCATCAGTGTTCTTGCGGTGGTGCTGTGGGTCAAACTCATAAACTCACTACAGCTCTGTGAAGTGAAGAGGAGCTGCAGGTTCAGGAGTCAGTTTTCTGTATGTCCATTACTACGACAACACAGTGGCTTCACATCGGCATCTGATAGATTCAGTCGACCCCCCTCACGTTTAGCTCAACAGCTAACAGGGGAACTCAGAGACTGCATCACGCAGCTCTACTTCCATTATCCTCTTGGTCTATGTTGAAATGACTCAGTGTGCACACATGCACCTCAGTCTGGAAGAAGAAAGATTGAAATGGTTTTAACGCAGTGAACAGACACCGAGGGATCGCAGCACATGTAACTGTAAGGTTGGCAGAGGCTTACCCGATCACTAGGGCTGGCAGTTGCCATGGTGACAGCGCCCACACTCTGCCAAAGGGGATGTCCATTCCCCCCCATCCGACGGGAATCTTAATCATGGCCAATCACTGACTGAGGTGCACGATGGAGGAGGAGGGGGGAGGAGGATGGAGGAGGAGGGGGGAGGGTGGATCAGGATCAGGGTCTGGATGACAGACTGGGTCATTTAACTTAGTATGCAGCAAAATCTATTTGTCTTTTTATTTGTGTACCTATATTGGTAGTAGTGTATTGTGACTTGTAATGTCTTTTGTTGTATGTTACCTGCCCAGGGGCTACGGATGAATTAGCATTTTGGATACAATCCGACATGTTTACATTGTGTACTTTGTACTGATTTTGACTTTTGACTGTTTCTTGGGCATCTGTGTGGCTGCAACATTAGTTCATGTACTAAGGATATTTAGAAGTGACTGAGAGGTGACATTCAGACAGGACTGAGTTGGAGCTGTCTGTCAGTATGAGCGGTGAAGAACATAATAATGTTAACAGCATCTGACGGTAAAGAAAAAAAAAAAGTCATGGAAATGTTCATTTTCCTCAAATACATATATGTATTTCAGTTCCTATCACTCTCCATAGAAAGGGTGTGTCATACAGCTTTTCTTCTATTATAACTCAAGTAAATAATAGGTATTAATAAGCATTGTAATTCTTTGAGATTTTGTTTTGGTAATGTAGTTTGGTAAAATTTGTTTAATTTCATTTTCATGTCAGTTTTTTTTCACTTTCATGTCATGTAGGAAATGTAAGTGTAATGTTTGTGATACACATCAGTCCAGCACGGTCTGTTTCTCCTCTAACACACTGTTAATCTCTGGTTTCACTTTGTTAAAGGTCCTGTTTTGAGCTGACAGGACCTGACAGTGTACGCGGGAAAGTTTCAACACCTCTGGGTTAGACCAGGATTATATGATTAACACGTTAATGAGTTTTCTTCATCTCACATCTGAATGTGGTCCGATCAAGTGTGTTTGAAGGTCAGGGGTGGTTCATGTGACATGAAAGAAGAAGGGAGGCCTGCAGCCTTGTTCTATGTCTGGTGGTTATATACACAGACGGCACCAGAGACAATGGTTGGTTGTGATTTGGGTGAACCAACCCATTCTTAGTTCTTTGGTTCTTCATTTGTTTTTTAAAGCTGCACCACACTTCATGTCGATGATGGTGTCACTTCAGATGATTAGCTCTGGATCTTTGTTTGTCTGGGTTCACCTCAGCTCTGGGCTACAAATAGAGATGGGTACCCTAACCCGGTATTAAATGGGACCTGGGGCTAAATCTTTAAAGACCGTAGTATTGATAAGCTCTGATGTTATCGGCTTTGCTCTCGCTTCTAGAGAAATTAGATTTCCAATTTGTTGTCGCTACATTAAAGTTCTCTCGCACATTTTATCACAATTTTTAATGAACTGAAGGAGATTTCAAACGAGTATTTAGTTTAAAATAATGTAGTTAGAGCAGTAAAGTCAGTAAATCAGTCTGTACCGATCTGTCAGTGTTGATGACTCTTACAGTATCTGCTGTCCACAGCTGCCTTATATTAAAGATTCTCCTTCAGTTCATTAAATCCCTGCAGCGTCTGAGGTAGTGAAGCACGAGCTGACCAATAACCTCGGGCGGGTTCAGGTCAACTTATACAAGAAAATATCACAGGTTTGGGTGTGTCAGGTCAAAAAGTGATAAAGCAGCATTAGTTATCAGCTAAGTTATAAATAACTTACAGAAACACTGTGTGCAACAGATAACACTGTGATTAAATTAATGAAAGTCAATGTGATGAAATCTGAAATTCATGGAGGTGTGTGTGTGTGTGTGTGTGTGTATGTGTGTGTGTGTGTGTGTGTGTGTGTGTGTGTGGACTGTGATGGAGCGCTCTTGCTGCACCAGTGATCAGAGAGAATATTGACAGTATCTTCCAATAAAACTCAACTGGCCGCTGCTCTTCACCTGCACCTCCCACTGCTGCCTCAGATCAATGACTACACCGAAGCAGGACTCCCCGCCCACACTCACTCTACCAGGTTCAGTGTAGTGAACAGTTTCCTGGAAATGTACTGAGCCTCATCAGAACTCATCATTTTCGGCTTTTTCATGTCAAAAGACTAAACTTCTGTAAGAGCTGTACTAGTACGTACACTTTACACCATTACTGACATCCAAGAGATAAAGGTCTGAACTTGCTGTAGAGATGTGGAGGTGTACTCAGGGTTTGGTCAGTGTACCATGACATCCCTTTTTGGTGGGGTTACAGGTGTAAAAGAGCACTGACTCTTCGACGACAAAACCTTCAACCACGAATTTGTCAGTCTAAATCAAGGTTGAGTTCAAATGTCACAGCAGCCACTCCTTGTCCAGCTTCAGCCTCCTGTGGTAGACAGATCAGTTCAGGCAACTGCTCTTTGTGTTAACGTACACCTAACAAACAAATCCTCTTCTGTCTGGGAAGGTTTGTTGGTATCTTCCCATAATCCAGGAATTTCCAGGTGCGGTGTTGTCCACTGAAAGCACTATATCTCCAGGGACAAAGTTGCACTTCACTCCTGACCTTCTCTGGCACTCCTGCAGTGAGAAGTACTGTAGTAAGGAGTGGCTTTTTACATGATTCCTTGAGTTATGTACATTAATATGAGATGGATCCTTGATGAAGTCAGCGTGCTTTGATTCCTAAGGTGTGGAGGGCATATAAACTGCATAAAGTGCACTGATCAAAAGCAGTAAGTCAAACTATGTGTACATGTTTGATATGAATGATGAGTGAAGCATTATTAATCTGTATTCCAATCAGTCTGCTCATCATTTAAATCAGGCCCCTACTGGTTAATGAAAGTGATGGCAGGGTGTGATAGCCATGCTCCATCTCATTACAAATCCCTGTTTATCCCCCAGGATATTTATCTACTTGAAATATCACATTAGTGACAGATATTTATCTATAGATTGATCTTCTGGGCTTGTTGACAGTGATATGGCGCAATTACTACCGCTGCCTGTTATATTTAAAGTTATATGCTAAAGTATGGTATCTGAAATGGACAAATAGAAAATTGTTTGCTTAGTATTTAGTGGCTAATTAGGAGGTCCCAGGTCCAAGGCTCAACAGAATGCAATTTAAAGTAAATAGTAATGTAAAGAATATATGTTTTGTTGTTAATGTGTGACAATGGGGGCAAAAGCAGGTAAATAAAAATGGTTTGAATTATTTCAATGTATTTTAATGTTTCCTAAATAAGGTTTTCAGGGTAACACATCCACAGGAACATTGTCAAAACTCACACCGGTGCTCAGTCATGAGCAGTGAGACAATGGAGGACGTTGTTGAGATACATTTTGACATTCAAAATGGTTTATTTTTTTCATTTTAATAGTATTTTGTGTGTCTCTACTGGTTTAGTTAGTCTTTTACCTTTTTGATATTAGCTTCTGTGATTGTCACCCCCTTTGTTTTCTCCCAGGAATTCAGGAAATCAAGTACAATTTTGAGGTACTTGTACTTCAGTATTTCCATTCAATGCTATTTTACACTTCCACCCCTACATTTCAGAGGGAAATATTGTACTTTCTACTACACTACATTTAATTGACAGCTTTACTGTACAGATTGTAACAGTTCACTGAAAAAGTTGAGTGTATGGGACGGTTCTGGGAAGCTGGAACACACTGATGATCCTCTGTGGAAACAAAACACCACTTACTGAGAGTGTGGCCACATGGTAGACCTGCCTGCACCCCTACTAACCACCAACTTCACTGGGTAAGACCTGATTAATGCCTAGGAAAGTCTGCTAAGAAGCACTGCTAATTAAGTGGCTATTTGTAAGGCTAGTGGGACTAGATAAACAATGATGAATCTGCCTGTAGGACCAGTGAGGTAAGCCTCTGTAGCTTAGCATCAGCTGCACTGTAGATGTAGACTGGTGTCACCTGTCAGAGGACTCAGATTTGTGACAGATACCTACTAATAACAGGTAAATCATTATTTAACACGAGTGTTGGGCCAACATAGGAACACTAACCAATCGTTTAACACATTTCTTGGTGGTCTGAAAGTTATAGATATGTTACTTTAAAGTAGAAGACACCAAAGGTTCACAGTGATTTTCTAGACAAACATTTTAAATATGCACGTTAGTTAGCACATTGGCCTTTGCTAATAGTAATGTGGTAAAAATGGTCTAATATTAATCCTCTTCAGGTATTAGTTGGCCTTAATAGTACCACTACACTGATTTTTAAAACTAATACCCTGAAATAACCATAACTATTGTGAGCAGATCAGTCTATTGTTAACATGTTATACCATATTTATGTTGTTGAAGTAGACTAACTCATTATTAGCCTCCTGTTATTGCCCCAATTTTACACTAAAATATTACCATAGTACTTATTGTCATTACCAAGACATTTCCCTGTTATTATTATTACTTTAATTTCGGTGTACCGATTAATTACTGTTATTCCCAAATTATTACTTCCCTATTGTACAGTGCTACCATTTAATGCTTCATATTGCCATTTAGATATGGCAACACACTTATAAGATGTTATTTTGAATGTGTGTATTAATTCTTTTCATGATCTTCATAAAGTCTTTATACAGACATGTGTAATAATCAGGGTCCTATGTTCAGTTTAATGAGGCATGGGGAGGATGGGGGTGAGGTGAGCCCAGTGTGTGTCATCTACTCACCTGCTCTCTGCTGCTGGATTACAAAGCCTTTAAATAGAACATGAACCCATGTGATGTCATCAGAGCTGCAGGTGAGCTGTTTCCTGCTGCGCGGGACACTGCGCAGGCTCACACCATCAGTAACTGTAACCCGTTGTGAACATGTTGCGTTATTAGAGGCAAATTATCTGTGACGGGCCGATTGTCCTCAATGCTGATGAGCCAGAGATGTCCAGACACGTACTGGCTGATAGATTCATTCTATTAATCCACCTTGGATGCTATGTGATCTGCCTCTGTCAAATCCTTGGGAAGGAATGAAACCAGAGCTGGCTGAGATGTTAATGATGGCTGAAACTGAGGGTTGGATAATCACCAGGGCCCATGACTGTTTCCTGAATTAATTCATCCACGCGTTGCTTCATTTTTTACTGGATTCCCAAAGTCCAGAATCAACCAGGCAGACCAGTGATAAATGAGCAAACAACAGAAACTCAAAGCCTTTGTGACTGTGCTGCCTTCACACAGGATGGTATTCACTTTCAGAAGAAACAATACTGACACAAAAACAGTCCTCAGAAGGAGCCAATGGGCTTGGAGCTGAGTCAGAAAGTGCTGAGAGACAAAGTAGAAAAGAAAGCTGCACTTCCACAAATATGCTGCAGGCTCAACTGGAACATGCTGAGTCCTGAAATAGGTTTAAAGACAAAATACACTTCTTTTTTTTTTTTTACCCAGTAAATTACTTCATTATAAGGGAAATCAGTGTTCTCCTTTCTTCATAAACACTTCACACTCCTACCACTCAGTTATGTGCTTTGAAGCCCTGGAGACAAGACTGAGAAAAAAAGACCCTTGTTTTTCGTTTTGTTTTTTTCTTTGACAAAATCCTCCAACAGCTCCTACATATGATATCACTGACAAGTTCTATCTTTAAGTTAGGCCATTGGTCAAACTGCATTTCCCTTCAGATCACAACCAACAGGACTCAGCTGAATTCAGCTCACATTATTACACATTGATATTAGAGAGCAGCTGTCAGATCGTTCCATCAGAGAGGAAAATAAAACACAGAGGAGGGTGTGCTGCTGTCATCCTGCTGCCTGTTTAATCAGGCCTCACTGCATCATAATAAAGTAATTACTCAGTATTTATGTATGTCATATTTAATCAGCAGCTTGAATTTCAGAGGTGCAGAAATGCAAATACAACACTGTTGACTGTGTCAGACTGCTACTGTGAGCCACACTGAACTCATGAACCTGATTAAATCAGGCAGTTTACTCTGTGCTGTTTGAATACTGGAAACCGTGTCTACTGAAAATACTGTGAGAGAGCAGCGCCGGCCCGAGCCACGCTCCAGGGGCTGCTGGGGATGTGGACAGTCTGGTCAGCCACTGCCCTAGTATCCCTGTGAATCAGGGATACAACAGGGGGGACAATGTGGACCCCTTGGTAGTGTGTTTGGACCACTTCCAGGCATGATAATAGCACAGCACACTAACCAAGAAGAGGCTGCACACCCAGCAGGGGATTTGGACAGTCAGCTGGAACCAGAGTGAGAATTATACAATGAAAATCTGGGGGGTCGACTTTTTCTCCAAGGCGAAAGGAAACCCAGTACAGTGCAGGGGCATGCTTCAGTGAACTGAAGTATTACAGTCCTTACAGTATCTTATTAACCTAAAGTTGTCAAATAAATTTAGTGGAGTAGAAAGTACAATATTTCCCTCTGAAATGTTGGAGTGGAAGTAAAATGGAGATACTCAAGTTAAGTACAATTATCTCCAAATTGTACTTAAGTACAGGACTTAGAGTAAATGTACTTCATTACTTTCCACCACTGCTAATACAATTACTGAACCTTCAAGAGACATGGATTTTAAAATTGTTCAGTGAACCAACAAGTGAAACTCCTGAATTCCTGAGTGACAAAGAGAGTGTCTATTATAGAAGCTAATATTAAAAAGGTGAAAGACTAACTAAACCACCACAGACACACAAAGACTATTAACATGAAATAATAAACTATATTGATCTGAAAGCTAATCCTCCATTGTCTCACTGCTCATGGCTGAGCACCAGTGTTTGCTAACATTAGGCCATATATGACATTTTATATTGGTAATGAAATGACAAGTTAACACTGGAATTAACAGGGCGTGCTACCAGCTAGCTAACATTAGTTAGCTAAACTGTAACTTAAGGCTAAAGTTACAAACTAGCTAAAATAAGGATGTAATCACGCAACACAATAAAACTAATGACTCCACATTAATGGGTCATGGCAGAGCAATTAACAAGAGGACCTCATAAAGAAACTGGTGAGAATATAGGGCAAAAATAAATACACAAACCTTTATAAAACATGTTACAGTGGTACCTTTGATTTAAATTATATTTTTACTATGACATCCTGTGAGCAAAACCCTGTTATGAATTCATACGTTCCACAAATACCAAAAGGACGATGTCGAAACTCCTCCACAAGACAACATACTGATCTATACTATGCATCTGGACTTATATTTCCCTTTGCTGCTGTGACACTTTGTCTTATCTGACAGTGGAGCTCTTCTAAAGTTTGTAGTAAAAAAAAAAACTAAAAAAAAACAAAAAAAAAAACCAAGATTCACTGTCACATACAACCAATGTGGTTCTGTAGTACAATTGGCCATTTATTTCTATCACAGTGATAGAATGATTTTTTTCAAATCTTAGGTATGACTGCCCCACTGTGGAAAAGAATGGAACTGCATCTACACATGGATTAAAAATGGGTTTCTGACACAGATAACATCAGGACTGAAACTGTGTTTATTTCATAAAAGATGAGAGCCAAGAAATAAAGGATTCGTAGCAAAGTTTTTATTGTCAATAGAAAATAAAGAGTTAAAAACTACAGTTTATTTGCAAAAGCACTGAGTAGAAGTCAGAACCATGACCATCTGATATTCAGGAGGAGTGACTGAAGAAAGAAAGACAACCAAGGAAGGAATGTTATACCCAAACAAAAGATGTAAGTCAATCACATTATCACTCTGTAAATATTTCACAGCCTGCACAAGGAACCTGCACGAGTGAAGTGGTGAGGAGATGCACCATGAATCAGGTGCTTTTGCATTTCAAAGAAACCTTGGGGTAAATAACATCAAGGTCTGTTTCATCATGATCATTCATCATGAACAGGAGCTGAACACCCGACATGCAGAAAAAGCAGCAGTTATCATTGAATCCCACTGTAGAGCGGATGCTTGCAAACAAATCACTAATCTAAACTTAATGTTCAATAACTTGCTTTTTCAGAGCTTTCAATCACATCTCACTGTCTTCAAGAGAATGGATTACAACATATCAGCTCTACGCAAAAACCACTCACAGCATCAACTTGGAAAAGGTCAAAAGTCATGCACCAGAGGAAGATCTAGAGGGATATTCACAACTGAGACCAGAGACCATCTTCAAGTAGAAACAGAGGTTACTGTCTCCAACATAGTCAAATTCTACACTGTTTGAAACTTCAAGTAAAACTCAGTGGTGGTTCAACATGTGATTTAACATGTGACTGTCAATGGAGGAGTTGCTCACAGTTCACACTCCCTCTGGGAGTATGATAAACACAAAAAAAATCATACGAAAGAAAGTCTGACCAGAGACAGAGGTCACCTGTGATGATGTTCATCTGTGTACCATAGTTTCTCTGGACAGTCAGTAACTGGGACTGAATCATTTATGAAAAAAAAACAAAAACAAAGTTAACATTAAGGAAAGTTAAAGTATATACTGCACTGATTCATTCACAGAGAGCAGAGAGATTCAGAATGAAGGCTGTGTGTTTAAAATCAAGCCTCAAACTTCTGACACCAAACAGAGATGAAGAGGACCCACGTCCCTTTAAATCCAAACTGATAGACAAAGAAGCTCAGAGGAAGAAGCTCCACTAAAGACCTGATCATTTCCTCTCATTAAGGATCTGTGACTGTCTGAGGTTAATATATAATCCACAGGCAGGAAGAGAGTCACCCAGTCACCGGCTCAGCTGTTCCTCAGGTACAGAACAGTAGCAGAGTAATAATGCCGTCCAGTCCTGATGGATCCAGGAACCTCTGACCATCTGGACATCTTCAGTTCTCTTCCTTGGTGATGTTGTGTCACTGGTCCTTCATGCTCAGCACTGGGTCCACCAGCTTGTTATGAACGTGCATTAAACCTATGATGAAAAATGACAATGTGTCAGGTCCAGACAACACGATGCTTGTTTACAAAACTCAAGTCAAGTCTTGCAGCAGTTTTGGAGTTAAAACGAGCTGTAAAGCTGCTCATATGTGAGAGCAGCAGGCCGTGAAAGCTGAGTGAGTTTCAGCAGTCGCACCTGTCATCCCATAGACCGCCATTCTAAATAGATGCTCTTTAAAAATGAACATAAAATGTATAATTTGCCATGAACATCATAAATTCTTGCACACATCTAGTTAGAGTAGTGTGGCACCAAACTTTCATGATATAATAAAGAAATAAAAATGGCACAACAGGAGAACAGAGATCCCTTGATTTGGATTAATCAAAGCGTTTTCAAAATTTTTGCCATGCACCACTCAGTAACTTAATGATCAACAAAATTCATCACTCTACTTTTTTCTAAATCAGTTAATTCAAAGCTCCTCTAGTATCAGTTCAAATGCTACTAAAATCATTAGTCACAGATGGTTCAGAATCTGGAGGGGCTAATTAAAATGAAGGCCATGGTGACGATTAACTGTTTTAGCATCATATGAACTGTACAAACAACATGCCCCCCCCTCAAACACGAGATCAAACTTCATTCAAATCAGTCTGGGTATTATCAGGTAATCCGTAATTCATTTGTAATTAAAAAAAAAAAAAAAAATCTATAAATCTGTTGTTTTGTTTCAGAAACCAAAACAGAAAAACTGTTCTTGGTGTCAGAATCAAAAAACAAACAAAAAAAAACAATCAAACTGATTCATTTTTGGCTTTTGGCAATTGAACCCAAAAACTGAATTCATATGATTTAATTTTTAATTCTAAACCAAAAGCAAAAAACAAAATCACATGGTCTATTCGTTTTTTTGTTTCCACAGAAAAAGCCAGAAAATCTACTTTTTAAAAATGGTCC
The DNA here is from genome assembly GCF_002260705.1 of Seriola dumerili. NCBI lineage: Eukaryota > Metazoa > Chordata > Actinopteri > Carangiformes > Carangidae > Seriola > Seriola dumerili. The sequence continues at coordinate 21,714,756 of NW_019174404.1, forward strand.
AATTTTGTTTTTTTGCAATTTTTCGTTTTTTCATTTCTCATTTGGTCCCGTCAGTGACAGACAGGAAGAGTTTTAATAGAAAGAAGAGAGTTACTTTTCTTTTGTTTTTAAATGACAAAGGATTGACAGATGATCTGATGATACCCAGATTAAGATCTCTGACAGTGTTTCTGTGTCGACCTCAGCCATGGGATTTAAATCCTGGTGAATATTTAAACATTGACTGCATTCATTCTCATTAACCTGTGTTGTATTTCATTTACAGGTTACGAAAATGAAAGACACTCATTTCACCAGCAGAGCTGAGAACTGACGGTGGACCAAAAGGTTCTGGGTTCAGGGGAGGTTCCACAAAGGAACCTGTGCTGATGGGCTCTCCCCCACTTGAATATATATGTACATCGCATATACAGATTGCAGGATTTAATAGTTTATCATCAAATTTTCTAAATAAACCCCTCATATTTACTATCACAAAAGCCTATAACTGCATCAGCATCTGTTTGGAACAAGACCAGGACTCAGGTTTTCAGATGGACTCAGTGCAGCTGCAGTTTAATACGTCCACCTAGTTAAAACTAATGCAGTCTATTCCTATAGTCCTGCAATAAATGCCACCTCCATAAAGGTTGATTCACCTCTATGCTCATTTCTAAGGCCGCAGTTTCTGTTACAATACGCTGACGTGTCATTAATATTTTGTTCAGTTGCTCTCCACTGAGCAGAGTGAGGATGATGACGGTGGTACCTTTGAAGTATTTGACAGTTTTGACTCGGAGCTCCAGCGTAGCGTCCTCGTCACAGACAAAGATGGTGCGTGGGTGTTGCTGGAAGGCCGACACCGTCCACATGTGGTTCACTCCCTCCTCTATGGCTTTATACAGAGCGAAGGCTTTGTGTGCTCCCGTGATCAGAATCATCACCTGAGGAGGCGACAACAACACACTTACACTCTGCGCTGTGGATCCAGGAAGGTTAGTTACCGAGTCTAAGAGTCAGACGCGTTCTCCACTTCTGTCTCTGCCCTGACCTTCACTCTGACTTTAGACCAATCAGATCGAAGCTCTGCTGAAGCCGTCTGCAGTCCCCTTCATCTCAGAGATTCCCGGATATTTACAACTTTGTATCAGAGCAGCTGTTGTCTGGTGTGAAGTGCATCAACATTTGCTGCTGTAGCTGCTGGTTTGCTTCTCTTTTGGCCTGCTGTGTTTTAGCTGTGCGTTAGCTCATTTAATGGTCTGTTAACAGCTAACTGCACCAAACAGTTCATGTCACACTGCTATTTATTCATGTGCAATACCACCTTTACCAATATTAATATAACACACTCAACTCATATATGAAGCTTTTGTACATAATTTTACATTATTTATTAGAAATGATCTGTCTTTTTTTCCTATGCACCAACTGATGAGCAGCAGAGCTCACAATGACAATAATAATTCTGTTACTGGTCAGTAAAACTGACAGTTAAACAGTAAATCTGAAGGCCGTTTCACTTTCACAGACGCCTGTTCTTTCTCTGTAATATGCAGCTTTTTGAGTCAAGCCATGAAGTTTTTTTCACATATTTACATGTTTATCCTTAAATTCTGATGTTAATTTGATAGAGACGCACTGATTTAGCAGAGAGTTGTGCAGAAGGAATCAGGCTGTGGTGGCATCTAAACTGAAGACGTATGAGTGATTCTGATTGTTTCACTATTTAAGTGAATCAGCACAGAAACAGCAGTTTAACAGGGACGGCTACACCTTCACATATGTTCTGTAAATATATGATCCTATTGAAACTAACAGAAGTTTTAAGGTTTAGTACAAATCAATGTCGTGGTCGAGTCCAAGTCACCAAAGAAGAGTCCAGACCCCATTACCTGAGTTTCAAGATGAGTTCCAGAGCTCCACTCCGGCACCGTCAAAGGGCTGACATCCAAATAAAAAACTACATTAACACTAGTGACACAGCTGTCACCATTTCAAAGAGACACTATTTACTGTGTGAGACAACAGACAAACGAGCATGTTCGCAAGCACACTCACACCAAAACTAACAAAACAAGTCAAAGTCTTCGTCTCCAACTTCCCAGTCCGAATGCTGTCAGTGTCCAAGTCCGAGTCAGGTCACAAGTCCTGAAAATCAGGACTCCAGTCAGAGTCCTGGACTGGAGTCCTACAACACTGTTACAAACAGTACATATTAGGGCTGTCACTTTTTATTCGAAATTCGAACATTAGTTCGAACGTGGGGTGAAAAGTTCATACTGGAGCTGTAATGTCCTGTTGGAAATGTAGGCTGCAGTCTCTATAAGCGCATCAGACCATCGGCAGCTAATATAGTCAATAAAGAGAGAGCCGAACTTGATCCCGATCGTGTTGATAGACTTGTGTTTCTGGCAAATAATATGAGAAATTAGGTCTGACCGCTTGACTATTGGTTCCGTGTTTACCTTGCTACATTTTTAGTTCAAAGGTGTGGGAGCTCCCTCCTGTTGTCTGTCATACCGTGTGTTCTATGTTACTGTAGCACTTTGAGACTTTGAGTTTCACTGAATGAAAAGTGCAGTGGGGAGTGTTTTTTTTTTTAAAAACGTTGTTGTATTGAGGGCAAAGTAGAAGTGGCAGGCATTTGAATTCATTCAAATTAATTGCAGATGATTTCGAATTTGTTCAATCTTGATTTTTTGAAAAAGTGACAGCCCTGATACAGATATATAGTACAGAATCTTAAATTGGTCACATAGATGATGTCACTAGAGATCAATAAATGAACTGCCTTTGAGTCTGACCTCCTTGGCGTCCATGACGGTTCCTACACCCACAGTGAGAGCCATGGTGGGAACCTTAGAGAGGTCGTTACCAAAGAAACGAGCGTTGGCCACGATGGTGTCCTTAGCCAGGGTTTTCACTCTGGTCCTGGAGACGAGGCTGGAGCCCGGTTCGTTGAACGCAATGTGACCATCAGGACCGATTCCTACAGCAAGACCAGGAGAGGGAACCAGACAAAGAGATGAAGTTACCCTACAACATCTACAACAGACTGTTTTAGTAATGAGGCAGAACACCAGAACAGAAATCATGTGTCCGACCTCCTACGAACAACTCGATCCCTCCGGCCTCGGAGATCTTCTGCTCGAAGGCCTGACACTCTGTCTCCAGGTCGTCGGCGTTTCCGTCCAGGATGTGAGCGTTGGCTGGATCGATGTCGATGTGCTTGAAGAAGTTGTTCCACATGTAGGAGTGGTAGCTCTCTGGATGAGCACGTGGTAGACCTGGAGAACGAGAGGGTCACCTGATTTACCTGAGAGCTGCAGAGCCATGAATCCAGATACACACTGGCCCAAACACACTGCGACAAACCAGAGTTAAGCTGATATTCAGTTTCAGGTTCAGATCACTGAGTGCAGGTAAACTACTGAACAGTAAAGCATGTCAAAGTCCCGCAGTAAATCACTCTTTCATTAAAATCTTACAATAATCATCCCTGTCCAGAGCTAATTGATGCTAACTGATATGAACTGATGTAAAAGGATGCTGAAAAACTAGTCCATGCATTTGTTACTTCTAGACTGGTCTATTGTAACTCTTTATTATCAGGATTATTATCAATAACCCACAGAAAAGCTGATTCAAAATACTGCAGCTTCAGTACTGACAGGAACTAGAGAAGAGATCACATCTCTCCTGTGTTAGCTTTATCGGCTCCCTGTAAAATCCAGAATAGATTTTAAATCCTCCTCCTCACCTACAGAGCTATTATTAGTCAGACACCATCGTATGTTAAAGAGCTCATAGTTCCCTGTTATCCTAACAGAACGCTCTGCTCTCTAAGTACAGGTCTACTTGTGGTTTCTTAGAGTTTCTAAGACCAGAATGGGAGGTAGAGCCTTCAGCTATCAGGCTCCCCTCCTGTGGAACCAGCTCCCAGTCTGAGTCCAGGAGGCAGACTCCCTCTCTACAGTTAAGATCAGGCTTCAAGCTGTGCTCTTTGATAAAGCTTATGGTTAGAGCTGGTTCAGGTCAGTCCTTAACCATCCCTTAGTGATTCTGCTATAGACCCAGACTGCTGGGGGAACTCATGACGTTCCTTCTTGTTAAAGGGAGTTTCTCTTCCCCACAGTCACCCGGTGCTGCATCTGACAGTGTAAGAGGAGATGAGCTGGTCAACTGTATAACTGAGTCAGCCTTAAACTTACCAACATATTCATCCATGTTGAAGGTTTTCACATATTTGAATGAAATATCTCCACTTCTGTAGTATTCTATTAACTTCTGGTAACAGCCATAAGGAGTGCTCCCTGAGAGAAATGAGACATGTTAACACACTCCGCTTAATACTGATGACCTCTGAGCCTGGAGAGCGCTGTCTGTGTGATGGTGCTCACCTGTAGGTAAACCGAGAGTGAAGTATCTGTCTGCTGAAGGCCTGAACTGGATGATTTTGTTGCGGATGTATTTAGCTGCCCACTCACTGGCCAGGTCATACTCGTCCAGGATGACCAGCCTCATCGTGTTGGATTTCTACTGAAATAACAACAATGTAAAAACAATGACAGTCACCTGGATTTTACTGACGCCATGGAAACCTGATGGACATAAAGTGAGACAAAACCACGCCAAACTCAATTCAAAAACTGGCTAATTTTAATGTGGCTGCTTATCATAGTTGTTACTTTACAATTAGTCACTTATTTAAAAGTATCCTCTCAAATACAGGTTTGTCTGAAAAGACCGGCTGTTATCTACCGCTGAGGCAGAGACAGATGGCTCCTGACAGTTAACACTGTCCATAAACAGGACTCTGCCAGGTAAACTGCCAGATTTTTCCATTATGTTCGGTGAGGCAGTGGCTAATGTTAGCAAGAGAGGCAACTTCAACAGGAGTGGATGCCTCTGAGTTTCGTTGAATGTACACTTACTGCGACACGTCACTGAACTGACGGTCAGTAGTTAACCATAAACTAGTTAACACGAACAACAGTTTAACAAAGACATGTTTTTACCTGCCGGAACAATCGGTTTGTCGGGGAGGAATCACGTGTCACGCGACTGTTCCGTCACATGATCAAATGTCGGTCAAGTGATTTCACCACAGTCCTTGTGCACTTATGGTACGGGTGCTGGAAGCGCCCTGAAGGATGTGTACAGACTGAGTGAAAAAGGTTATTTTAAATATTATAATGAAATATGTAAACTCGGTTTCCTGAATATGGCTCCTGTCTGACAATCAGTTTGCTGAAAACAAAAAAAACATGAATTAAATAATAAAGTTCCTCCGTAAACATGGAAAATTCCCTATGTAATTCCCTTAATAGATTCGCTAAAATGTTCAAAAGATTCCTATTCAGAATAAACAGTTGTATGTTGTATGACCATATACATCCATACTAAAACTTGAATCATTTCCTCATATTAAAAGACTGATAAAAAACCTTTCAGTTTCACCTTTCATAATTACAGGGAAAAACACTCCTGACGTCATACACAGAACATCTTACATTTTTCTACGTGCATCTTAAAGTCGTCCAGGTGTGCACATGTAACATCGGACTACACCACAGTGTCTGCGCTGTCCTCAGCACCTGTGCACATTGTGATCGAGACACTTTGAAAAAACAACATATCTTCTCATGTTAAGTTGAATCTAAAATATTTACATTTACATTTACAGTTCATAGTGTTGATGTATGTTCTACGTGTCCTCCTTTCTTTCACTTCTGTCTTCATGTATGAACAACAGCTGTGATATCTGTGGACATCAGTTATCAGATGCAGAAACCCGGACGTCCCCTCCTCAGCTGAGCTGCCTTTAGTGCAGATATCACCACCGCAACGTTTCATCAAGCTCTCATCCAACTACACAAACAGCAGCTGGAGCCCTCTACTGGTCCTGGACTGCAATAACAGCCAATTCATTACTTAAGTTCCCTCAAAATGTAACTACTCTGTAGTTTACATTGACTTTGACACAACACAACACAACACACAGTGGAGTGATGTGATGTTCAACAATGCCCTGGTTAACTCTCCAATGTATCAGCAGTGCTCTGCTTCATGAGGTCTCTCTCAGCTGAGCCATTGGATGAGTGGTGGTATGGTGCTGTCAGGTGACATGTGTAATTCCATTTCAACTCAGAAACTCTGAGTGCCACATTTTGTACAGGATGGCAGATATTTGACAGGGAAAATAAGAAAAACATGTTGTGCCCGTCATGGAAATGTTATTTCGCAGGCTCCTGTTGAAGAAATTCACTCAAGTCCTTGGTTCCAAGTTTGCTGTAGTGATGTGAGTTTATTGGTATTCTAGAATACGGTGAGCCAACTGACACAGAGCGGGTCTGAGGCAACAGACTGACCCAGAACGAAGAGCAAGGAGACAGTTATACAGTGGATGAAAAAGGGGGATGGAGAGGCCTTACAGTGTAACACCTAGAGTAAATTTACCAGGGGGCCAGGAAGGGCCCCTTGATTGAATCAGCTTGGCCACAGGTAAAGGTGTTGATAAGACAGTGATGTACTGGAGAGGACAGAGGGAAGCAGAGAGGGTGTTGTACTGACACAGATGGTTGTTGATAATAAAACAGGAGGGGGTACTGTCATCAAGTGAGTAGTATTTTCTTGATCGAAAGATCAAGGGGCCAACCCAGTAGGGTTATAGAATTATTCCCAGGTGTTATTCAATCATCAGGTTTTCACTCAGGAACGTGTATTGTCTTTCTCACTTCCAAAGGTAGGCATCTGATTATCAGAAATGGGACGCCTTCATGGTTGTATCCTTCCGCCACCCGGCCTCGTTGCAGGAAATATGGTCACAATCTCCCCTTCCTGAGTGACTACATTTTTGCAGAACATTATGATGTCACAGTGAAGTTGACCTTTGACCTTTTGGATATAAAATATCATCACTTCATTTTATCCTTAGAGACATTTGAGTTAAATTGTGTTATAATTAGTGAATGCATTTGTGAGTTTTTGCCAAAAACTTCTTTGTGAGGTCAGAGTGACCTTTAACCTTTGTTCACCAAAATCTAGTCAGTTCATCCTTTAGTCCAAGTGAATGTTTGTGTCAAATCTGAAGAAATTCCCTGAAGGTGTGACTGAGATATAACGTTCACGAGAATAGGACCGACAACCTGAAAACATACTGGGCTCCAGTCTGGGCTGTCACCAGCGCAGAGGCATAAAAAAGATCAGTCCTCTCTTTCTCAGTCATGGGACCACAGCAAGGACTGAAGGGTGCTAGGTGCACTTTATGGTGGTCTTACTACAGTGTAGGCACATCTGATCATGAACCATTTATGTGCCAATGTACTGCTGTTAAACAGCTACTCTATTAATCCTTGTGGATGTTCCAACATCTAATTATAACCCCTACTCTTGAGTAACTGTCTTCAGAAAGTTACATGAAGTAGAAAATGAACCAAACCTCGCTGCTGGACTAGATTGACACCCCCCCCCCACTCAGAGAGCAAACAGTGACTCAGATCTTAAGATGTGCCAAAGTTTGACTGCTGGAGAAGAGCTGAGCTGGAAATGTTCACCGGTATCCCCACTGTTGAACACCATGTTTCCCTGTCTCAATGAGGACTTCACCATGTCTCTGAGTGTGGTCACAAGGAACAACTACAAAGACTGTGAAGGAGTTTTTCTCACTTCTAATATTCATCTTATTTTTTTTAGGCGTAACTCAGACTCCACCAGTTCAGGTCATTACAACACTGTTAAGACAATGGTTCACAGCTTAGCTTCTTTTTATGATGGATCTAGATGTATCTTTATCCTCTGTAGCTAGCGTAATAAAGGTCTTATATGTATATCTATATATCTCAGGATGTAGAGAGAAGCATAACGTCAGAATACTGCACAAACACAGTTCTAGTCATGGATGAGTGAAGCAGGGGAAATGAATAAACATAATATTAATTAAGTAAGAACATGTGACAGAGACCAGGCTTAAGAGACCAATAGTCTTCACATATACTGTAATGCATCTTTACATGGTGCCACTGCTACTTTTATGTAAGTGAAGGATCGTCTTTCACCACTGCTGTGAGTGTGTGGTTGACCTGCACTTATCAGCCGACCTTTGACCTTTGCCCTGTACTCTCCTTTTTTCTGAGCTCTGCCTCATCTTCAGGAGACAAAGACACAACAGCCAGCACAGTTGTGTTTAAAATTTAATATTGTAACATACTGCTTATGAGGAAAGATGTACAATTCAATTTTGGATGTATCAGAGTCATTGTTTTGGGAGCAGTTGGTTTGTATCCGAGCTGTGGAGTGGAACTGTCAGAGGTAGAAGTGTGAGGGTAAGACTTGTCCTAGATTTTTCTCTGAAGCTGAACATAATGGTTATGGTCCCAGGTGGTTACTGGAGACAGGAGGCTGGATACACTAGATCAAACTGTTAAAATGTCCAGTTCACTCCTTCTTCTTGTAGTCCTCCAGGTGGGCCAGGATCCATCCAGATGGTCCCAGGATGGCCAAGGCGAACATACTCATTCCAATGGTGGTTTCCTGGACAACAGACAGTGAGAGAGAGAGGACATTTAGTCAGCTGGCGGCCAATCAGCATCTTCACTTCTGTGTAAAAACATCAGGTAACGTGTTGATACTGCTGGCGCAGGTTGGAATTCGATGCTCATATCACATTCACAGACATGAGATTCACTGAGCTCTGACTCAACTCTCCTCAGCTTCAGGCTTTTCACTGGTTCACATATAAACCTGAACTACACTTCAAATACTAGGCAGTAAAATGACTGAGTAGTGTTGTACTGACTGATTGCACCAGAAATATATGTGGTTCAGATTTTTCCCTGAATCTAAATGTATTCATCATTTTGTTTTACTAGAGCCTCAAACTGTTATATGGTGTCACATGAAAGTTATTGTACATAAAATGAAAATGTGGTATACATTTAAGTAACTAAGTCACATTGTCATAACACATTACCATTACTGTATTGAGATCTAACATTTCCTTTTGCATATTCATTAAATTGTGTATTGTTTTTTGTGTCTCCACACAACTGCCCATATAAATATCACTATTTCATGTCACACCATATGATATCCATCTGTGGGACAAAATCTCTTTATAATCTCCTTTGTGAAAGATTCCTGGGACAGTCACAACACGAGCTTTATCATGTCTGATTGAAAATTGTGAATAATGGGAACAATGTGAATACGTTTTGACAGATTTTTTGTCGTTATGAGGTTCCCCAAGCTAAAATTGACTTAATCACATAGTTCTAAAGGACCTGCACAATAATAAACAGGAGCCTACACTGCTAATGCCAACATTTACATTAATACATCAGTAATCGTGTGTCAAATGTTACTCATCTAATACCCACTTAAGAGTAGAGTAAAATCAGTTTTGAGACAAAAGTGTTTAAAAAACAAAATACACTTGTGTGCTTTCTGAACCGAGACTGGTCCTCGAGGTTTATCATGATTCAGCACTACAGGCTTCCAGTTTGATGAAAGATGCCAAATTAAATCTTTTTTACAATAGCTGGACGACAGGAGGATTATTAGATTAACATCAGTGCACCAAATAAACTGACAACCGAGTGTAAATTTATTGAAATAAATCGAGAAGGAAGTATTTTGTATCTGTGTGTATTCACTGATGTCCTGCTTTGTTGGCTGCATGTATCAAGGACATTGCGGTATAACGACACTTTGAAAAGTTACTAAGGTTTTTCACACATGTATGTGCAACTGTCCCTGAAATCTGTGCCATTACAACGACAATTTGACATGTTACTCCCACAGAGACAGCGCACTCAGACATAGAACGGCTAACATCTGTTAGCATGGGCCTAGCTAACGACGGAAGCGGTTTAGGGGGAGCGGAGAATTTAAAATACTTCAGACATGTAACGATTTAAGTTCAGAACCTTAAGTTAATTAGATGCAATGGTTTATAAATCAAAATACACGGGTTTAGCGCCCGCTGACTTCAGATACCAGTTTTGACCTCGTCAACCAAGGACAAGCTGCTAGCTTCGTGAGTCAGTTAGCATGGGACCAAGGTGGCGGAAAGATTACAGCAGACTTACGACTGGGCCGATCTTTTCCTTGGCCGGTCTGGTGTAGATACTGGCTCTCTGGGAGACAGTCTGTTGCCGCAGGGCAGGGGCAGCACGGCTGGCGATGGTCCTCAGGAACCCCGGCATGTTTATCTGCTACGATGAAGAGATGTCTTCTCGACTGAAAGAGCTGCTATGGCGTCAAGAGGAAGTGATTCAATGCAAAGATCACTTTTCGTCATAGCCTCATCGAAGACTACTAGCGCCACCTGGCGACCTGGAGGACGATGTTCGTGGAGGAATTATGCTCTTCAGGAAAGCATTAGATTAGCTTGTTTCACTCACTGTGGCTTAAATATAACACACAGACTTCAGACAGACGTCAAAATTCATGCGTTGCACAAAGCAGATTAGTTCTCGACTATCTTAAGCCAGACTGTGGTA